>NC_063178.1:46719731-47053565 GCF_023159225.1 Perognathus longimembris pacificus
GGAGTAACCGTGCCGGGGCTAAATTTTTCCACTGGTTGGAGACTTTAATTCTCCAACAGGTATGATCATATAAGACAAGGATAAACAAACTCTATTGTTGACGTTTATTTAAAGTTCTAGGTGAATTTCCTTTGGCGTATGCCACTGGCTACTGTATATGATTTTTGTACACTGGGTATTGAATATATGCCTGCCTGATCTAGGGGAGGGATAGAAAAATGAGGGTGTAAGATATCAGATGAAATGGACTCACTACCCTGTTATGTAACGGTACCCCTTTTGCACAACACCTTGTCAATAAAATTTAATTAATATATATTTTTAAATGAAATTATGTGAAAAAAAAACTAAAATAATCTGAAGTCACATGAAATAAGATGAAATGAAATAAAGTAAAATGACATAAAAGGAAATAAAATGAATTCTGAAATAATATGAAATAAAAGAAAATGAAGTTAATAACATTAAATGAAAAAAATGAAATAATGTGAAATAAAATGAAATGAACTAAATAAAATGAATTGAAAAAAATGAAATAATGTAAAATGAAATGAAATAAAATAAGATGAAATGAAATAAACTGAAGTTTATGTGAAATAAAATGAAACGAAAAAAAGAAATAAAATGGCAGAAAATTAAAAGTGAAATAAAATAAGATGAAATGAAATAAAATGAAATGAAAAGAAATAATGTATATATTATAATTATATAAAAATATAACATGAAATATTTAAAAATATAAAATGTAAAATATATAGAAGCATAAAATATATTGTAAAATGTAAAATATATAAACATATAATATATAAAATACAAAATATATAAAAATATAAAAAATAAAATATACCATATAAATATATTATCATAAAATTTATTAAAATAGGACACATACTCTATATGTAAAATATGTTACAAAATATATAAAATATACTACAATCGATGTCAAATGTAATATGTATGATGCCACAAGAGATCATATATCTTTTAATATATGTAAACACATAACACCTATAAAATGCACAAATATATAAAAATAGAATATATTAAAATATATTACCTATCTGTAAATATATCAGACTATACTATATGTCATGTATAAATATATGGAATAGCATGAAGTATATAATATATAAAGCTATCTGAAAATATATTTATAAAACATATATAAGACAACATAGGAGATACATGAAACTATAAACTATATTAATATGTTAAACCATAATACATTAAACTATAATATATAAATATACAAAAATATGTAATACAAATAATAAACTGTAACATATTAAAGTATAATGTATAAATATATACTACATGTAAAAATCACAAATATTTTAAAAAATATATAAATATATATTAAAATATATTATCTATAATACATATAAAATCACAAATATTTTAAAAATATATATAAATATGTATCAAAATATATTATCTATAATACATATAAAATCACAAATATATAATATATATAAAATAGAATACATTAAAATATACTCTTTATCTATAAATAAATATATAAATATATCTATCTATCAATATATCAGATTATACTATATATCATGTATTAAACTATTATATATAATAAATGGGAAACCTATGAAAATACAGTATATCTGGAAAATATATTAAAATATAATAGAAAAATCATGAAATGTAAAATATATTACACTATCATGTATAAAAACCTACTCAAATAGAATATATGAGACACATAAAATAAGTGTGAAATATAATACACATAACATAAATGTGAAATGTAATATATATATAACGTATGAGGTCACAATGAGTGTGGTGTCACAAACTGTGTTTCATAATAGGTGTATGCCTAATGGATATGTATTTCATAGGTAAGATGACAAAATAGGTGTGACATTCTGAGAGTGTAAGACCCAATGATAGTAACGTCCTTATTGTTTGTAGTGTCACAGTGGGTTTGTGGGCACAATGAGCATGAGGTCCAAATGGATGTGAAACCCGAATGGGATATGAGGTCAAAATGTGTGGGGTAACTTGCAGGAAGATGGAGGAGGAGCAGCAGTCCCTAGCTGAGCTCCTTCCGAGATCTTAGTTTTACCACTCCAGAGAAACTTTTGATCCTAGAAAGACAGCCTAAGTAATTTATAACAGTAGAGAGATTCTCGCCAGGAAGAAAATTCAATTTTGCTGGCTTGAAAACAGATTTGATTTCTGGGCTGAGGCCCTCCGCCATGCCAGTGCAGGTGCAGGCACAGTGCCCCGCACTCCGAGCACCTAAAGCAAACAGCTGTGACCAGAAAGAAATCCTCCAGAGAGCAGCATACAGATGGGGATCTCAGGCTGTGTTAGGATGGGATGAAATCGCAGAGAAAGTGTGAGTATCCCACAGAAGACATTCTCACTTGCTCCCACAGAGCAGTTGCTGGAAGGCATCCCTGCCCCCATTGCCAGCGCAAAGCACCATCTTTGACACTGGCATATGGTCAGACCAGACTGAAACTAAAGTGGGCCTGGGGAAAGTGAGGACAAAGGGGCCATCTTTGAAAAGGGCAAGAGGGACCAACAAGTGAGAGCCAGCTCTGCCCAGGAGAAATACCCCTGCACAGGGGGGAGGCTCGTCCGGGGCCGTGGATCACACACTCAGGTGAACTCAGCCAGAGGTGCCCCGCCGGAATTTCTAAATTAAAACAGAAAGTGGCGAGCAGCTACCATCTGCACAAAACAACCAGATTGGAGAACAAACAGTTCCTAAGAAGATAAATGGCCCCATCACAGAGGAAGCCCAATTCCCAGCCTAAAAATGAATTGAATTCAATTGCAGCTACGCCCAGGAGGCTGCCCCACAAAGGAGGGAGGAACATCCCCAGAAAAGCAACTCTCAGCCAGGTAAAACAGACTACAGGTGCCCCACCCTGCTGAGTCCACAGCCTATTCAAAGCCAGGAGTTAAAGGCAGTAGCCACACAGCAGATATGAGTAGCCATAGTTCCCAAGACTGTTCACAACCCCCATCTACAGAGGACACTCAAGTCCTACCTGCAACCTGTTAGAACCACAGAGCCTCAGATTTCACTAACAGGGGAGGGTGGGTCAAAGCAGATCCACCGCCTGAAAACTGAAAGCAAGTCAAACCAGCCAAGCAGCAAAATAGACTGCAGATCATCGCAAGGAACCCAGAAACTGTAGAAAGCACACCCAAACAAAGAAGACTCCATATTTTCAAACATTTTTAAGCTTTCTTCTTTCATTTCTGAGACGTCGTTGGCTTTTTGTTTTCCAATTTTATTTGCTTGTTTTATCAAGTATTTTTTTGGTTGTTCTTTTTTCTAGTGTTTTATTTTATATAACTTATCTCTGTTTTATGCATTTCTCTTCCAGTATTTTTTCTTTCTCTCTTCACATTCTCTTTCTTTAAAAATTACTTTCCTATGAATAACACCTGTTAACCCTCCATTGTCTATCATTTAACCTTGTTCTTTCTACTGATTCTACTCTTCTCCACATTTCCATGTCACTGAAACTAAACCAAAATCATCACCCCCCCATACATTTTACTCTTTTCTCTTTACTAACTCTAACTTACCCTCCTGATTTACTTCCAGGAACTCCAGATTCATTTGACCCCTGATTTTTGGATAGAGGTATCCCTGCTCAATCCGAGTGAATCAAAGGTTTCAAAGTGAAAGCCAGCCAGTCCAAGAAGAACTTAATATAAGAACAAAAATTGCTCAGGAGGTTGTAACAGTAAACAAGTAACTACTGAATACAGGGCTCAGGATTGGTTGTTATATCAAAAGTGTATTCTTTAGGAACACCAAATCTAATTTTATATACAAGTATACAGCTAACTGTATATAATAATGAACATCTAAGATTTACACAACAGTGCTTAGTAAGGTCTGCATTGGGTCTTAAACTGTGCTCACAAGTGCTGGTAGATTGGCATTCCCAATCCAAAAGGGCAGAAGAAACACAAGAAAGATGGTAAACAATGGAGTCTCATCTCAAACTAAAAAATAGCAGGAAGCAGCGCAGTCAATCAGTCATAGAAGAGAACCTTCAAAATGCTCTACAAAGTCTACTGATAAAAATGATAAATGAAAATTTTTAATCCCTTCAGTCAAATATTCTAGAGTGTGAGGAGCAAAGCAAAAATTAATGGGCAATTTCATGGCCTTCAGAAATAGAAAGATAAATGAACTTCAAGAGTCAAATGACAAGATAGCTACCCAGCTAAATAATTTGAGAGACAGCACTCAAAACCAAATTAATGAAGTAAAGAAGTCCATGCAAGGCTCAATATAGAACTCCCCTATGACCCAGCAGCCCCACTGTTGGGTATCTATCCAAAAGCCCACAAACAAAATCACAGTAATGCCACCAGCACAACAATGTTCATCGCAGCACAATTTGTCATAGCGAGAAGCTGGAACCAACCCAGATGCCCCTCCATAGATGAATGGATCAGGAAAATGTGGTACATTTACACAATGGAATTTTATGCCTCTATCAGAAAGAATGACATTGTTCCATTTGTAAGGAAATAAATGGAAGGACTTGGAAAAAGTTATACTAAGTGAAGTGAGCCAGACCCAAAGAAACATGGACTCTATGGCCTCCCTTATTGGGAATAATTAGTACAGGTTTAGGCAAGCCATAGCAGAGCATCACAAGGCCCAATAGCTATACCCTTAGAAACAAATAAGATGATGCTAATTGAAATGAACTCCATGTTATGGAAACAAGTGATATATCACAGTTGTAACCACTTTCAACGTCCTATGTGTATGTGTAGTTTGTATTATAGATAATGTTTTGTATCACCTTCCTATGTTTGTACCTACACTATCTCTGTAATCTTATCTGAGTATATTGGAAACCGTGTTTACTGGTATTGGAAGTAGGAAATTCAAAGGGAATACCAAATTCGAGAGACACAGGGTAAAAAAAGAGAAATAACTACAAAAGCAATACTTGCAAAACTGTTTGGTGTAAGTGAACTGAACACCAGGGGGGAGGAGGGAAAGGGGGGGAGGGAGGGGGCCATGAGGGACAAGGCAACAAACAGTACAAGAAATGTATCCAATGCCCAACGTATGATACTGTAACCTCTCTGTACGTCAGTTTGATAATAAAAATTTGAGAAAAAAAAAAAGAAGTCCATGCAGGACCTAAGAGATAATTATAGCAAGGACATGGAAATCGTCAGGAAAAACCAGTCAGAAGGCAAAGAGATTCAAAATCAAGTAGCTAGCCTGCAGTCCCAACTAACTGAGGCAGAGGATCAAATCTCAGGAGGTGAAGATTCCCTAGAATTCATGGAGAAAGATAAAAAGTCAATACAAAATGAATCCAATCATCTAAAGATATCACTTCATGAGCTCCAAGACATGATCAGGAAGCCCAATTTAAGGATAATTGGTATTGAGGAAAACCTAGACAAAGAAGTTAATGGAATAGGCAACCTATTTAACAGGATAGAAGCCGAGAACTCCCCAAATATCCAGAAGGATAGGCCTATACAAATACAAGAATCATTTAGAACCACAAACCATACAGACCAGAATAGGACATCCCACTAACACATTGTGATCAAAACAGGATCAATAGAGTCCAAGTAAAGAATCATTAAAGCTGTTAGGGAGAAGAAAATAATCACATATAAAGGAAAAGCAATCAGAATTACCCCAGACTTCTCAGCAGAGACCATGAAAGCAAGGAGAGCCTGGAATGAGGTATAACAAACCCTAAATAAAAATAAATGCCAACCAAGAATACTGTACCAAGTTAAACTCTCATTCATAGTTGAAGGTCAAATAAAAGTCTCCCACAGTAAGGAATAACTGAAACAATATATCTCTACCAAACCATCTTTACAAAAATCTTCAAATATGTACTATACAGGCAAAATAATCACAATCACAATAAAGACAGAGAAATGAACCCTAAATAGAAAGCCAGAATATTAGATCAAGAAATGGGAAGAAACAGTGTTTAACAAGACAGATATAATGAAAGGAACAAACTATTATCTCTCAGTCCTAACTCTCAACATTAATGGACTTAATTCTCCAATCAAACGACATAGGCTCATAAGTTGGATCAAAAATCAAGATCCATCTTTCTGCTGCCTCCACGAGACACATCTATCCAGGAAAAGTAAACCTCTTCTACAAGTGAAAGGCTGGCATAAAATCTACCAAGAAAATAGCCCCCATAAGCAGGCTGGCATTGCAATCCTACTATCAGATAAAATTGACTTAAAATTAAAAACTGTAAGAAGAGACAAAGAAGGTTAACACATTCTAATAAAGGGATATCTTCTACAGGGGGATATTACCATCCTTAATATTTACACACCAAATACAGGAGCAACCCAATTTCATCAAACAAACACTACTGATTCTAAAAACACTCCTAGACCCAAACACATTGATAGTTGCAGACCTTAACACTCCACTATCACCTCTGGACACACCAGCATGCCAAAATCTGAACAAAGAAACCACAGAACTAAGTAATTGCATACACCTACTAGACGTAACCAACATCTACAGAATATTCCATCCAGCAACACCAGAATACACATTCTTTTCAGCAGCAAATGGATCATTCTCCAAAATAGATCACATCTTAGGGCACAAAGAAAATCTGTACAAATTCAGAAGTGTTAAAACCATTCCCTGAATTCTCTCAGACCACAATGGAATAAAATTAGAGCTCAACTAAAACAGCCACCACAGAAAATCCTACAATACATGGAGACTAAACAACACACTGCTGAACCATCAGTGGTCTTTGAATAAATTAGAACAAAAATTCAAATGTTTATGGAATTCAACTCAAACGAGCACACAAAGTACCAGCTCCTTTGGGACACAGCAAAGGCAGTACTCAGAGGGAAATTTATATCTCTGAGTGCCTACACCAACAAACTGGAAAAACAGCAACTCAACTCCCTCATCTCCTCGAAAGAGAACAACAAGCCAAACCCCACAACAATAGACAGAAGCAAATAATTAAAATCAAATTAGAATTAAATGAATTAGAAACAAAAAAAAACATCGAAAGAATCAACCAAACCATGAGTTGGTTCTTTGAAAAAATTAACAGGATAGACAGACCCCTAGCAAACCTGACCAAAAATGAAGGCAACACACCCAAATAAACAAGATCAGAGATGAAACAGGTAACATCACCACAGAAACAACCAAAATTCAGAACACAATAAGGGACTATTTTGCAAACCTTTATGCCAACAAATTCAAGACCTGGAAGAAATGGATGATTTCCTAGAAAAAATTGATAGCCCCAAACTCAACCATGAAGATTAAACATTCTGAACAGACCCATATCCAGCATTGAAATAGAAATGGAAATAAGTGATCTCCCATCCAAGAAAAGCCCAGGTCCAGACAGATTCACTGCAGAATTCTACAAGGCCTTCAAAACAGAACTCACAACAATATTTCTCAAACTCTTCAATGAAATTGAAAGAGAAAGTTTACTACCAGACACATTCTATGAAGCTAGTATAACCCTCATCCCCAAACCAGGCAGGGACTCATCACGGATAGAGAACTATAGACCAATTTCCCTGATGAACATAGATGCAGAAATTCTCAACAAACTTCTGGCCAATCGATTTCAACAGGTCATCCAAAAAATCATACACCATGACAAAACTACATTCATCTCAGGGATGCAAAGTTGGTTCAATACATACAAGTCAATTAACGTAATCCACCACATCAACCAGAGCAAGGTAAAGAACCACATGGTTTTATCTCTGGATGCGGAAAAGGCATTCAATAAAATCCAACACCCATTTATTCTACAAGCCCTGGTTGCTTCTTAAGCATACTAGCTTTTGTAGGCTGGCACATCACTGAATTTCAAGGCAGCTTTAAGCAATGGCCTTAGGCCATAATTTTTCCAGGGCAATAACTTTTAGTAATCAAATATTTCCAATAAGGCTAGGATTATTATTTTTTTTAATGACTCTGGTTTCTTGATCTTGAAGGGGGAGCTGAAGGACAGAGATTATCCATCTTCTGTAACTTCTTCAGGCTGACTCAGGGCGTTGACCTTACCTAGCCAGGAACCTATAGATCCTTAGCCTACTTTTTCAAGGGGTTGTCAGGACTAGACGTTACTAGGAACTTTACTCCATATTGGAGTAAATAGCTAACCATTTAACAACTGCACAGACCTCTTTTTGGGATATAACATGGTAGTCTTTTAGCACTCTGATTTGTAAAAGCATTTTCCTCTCTGGATGGGGAAACTGATGCCTAAACTACCTTTGCAGGCCTTAGATATCCATAAGGACAAAATCTCAGATCTATGAATTTTCTTTCCTGAACAGATGTATCATCTTAAAATTCTCACTGCCAGTCTGGGCTTTGAGTAGATGCAAGGGGTTGGGATTTTAACCTACCCCCCATTAAAAAAAAACTTAGCTTTACTACCAACTGCCACAGATGACTGGCGTGTTCCTGTCCAGTTACAAAGTAGATAGACATGGGCAATAAAAGGCATGCTTACTAACTATTCTAGGATCTCCCAGCTCTGATGAACTGTTGAAGGGCCAAGCACACATGAGTCTAGGATCTGACACCATCTCTGCCATCCAAGCAGTGGCTTACTGCTCTGGATGCTCCATCGCTTTTGTCCCAGGAGTGACTTTTCCATGCTGGTATAAATGAACCTTTGGCATTTCTCTTGGTCTGTCACTGGACTTGGACTCAGAGCCTGAGTGCTGTCCCTCAGTTCTCCAGCTCAAGACTTGCACCCTACCACTGTGAGCCTCAAAGCGACTCATGACTCGGTTCCCAGCACTCTGCTGGCCAACTAGAGACGAAGACTCTCACAGGGACCTTTCTCTGCCCGGGATTGCTTGGAACTGCAGATTTCAGATCAATGAGTCTTACAAGAGGCCATTTTACTCCAATTAAAGCAACAATGTGGTCCACACAGAAGTAGTTTGTAAGCATACTCTTACCTGGAACTTATTAAGGGCCAATGTTACATCTTGACAAACTTGTAGGAATCATCTGTCCTTCTCTGTGGGCCTGCTGGAAACTGTTACAAAAAAACCTACAAACAAACTGGAATGGCAATTAAACACTCATTTTGGTAGCCATAATTTTCCTTTTCTCACTTTGCAACAATCATTTAGGACAATTTTATTTCCAAATTTCTTATCTAGAAATGCATTCTTGATTTCCAAAGCCTTTTACTAACCTCTGCTTTAACACTAACACTTTAGATTTATCTGCATTGGAAAACCTCTAAAGCTGAAAAGCATTCTGAAACCAGGTACTGCCCTTTGCCTCCAGGCTGCCTGTTTATAAAGAGTGTTTTTCCCCCCAGTTACTGCATGAAGACCTTTGAACTCAAATGACAATTTTTCCTTAATGTAAGAATTTCAATTACTATTACATCACAGTATACACTCATAAAATTCAGTACCTGAATCATTAAACTGATACCCAAAAAAATTGTAAAAAAAAAAAAGTACTTTTAACAGTGTTCAAAAGAATTACACACACAAGAAATCCAGCCTAAGCAACTTTGCTTTTTCAATTCATCAAAATTGCAAAAATAGCACAGGAATCAAATCACATTTTTAACCATTTTAAAAACTTTTCCAGTTCTTAGTACCTCTCAAGGGGCAGTTTTAGAAATTCCAGTCAAATCATTCATTTTTACCACCGGCTATCCAATATTCACCTGAAAACAAAAGAGAGGAAAAAAAAAA
Source organism: Perognathus longimembris pacificus (assembly GCF_023159225.1). Taxonomy (NCBI): domain Eukaryota; kingdom Metazoa; phylum Chordata; class Mammalia; order Rodentia; family Heteromyidae; genus Perognathus; species Perognathus longimembris. The sequence goes on from NC_063178.1 coordinate 46,729,476, forward strand.
GGCCTCCATTGGCCTGTCATACAGGACAGCCTATCTCCATCCTCTCCTCAGAACTTGATGAACTGTCTTAGTGCTGGCTTGTCCTTTTCCATCATGAATGGATGCCCCTTTATGGCTGTCCCACCATGTGGATTCCCCTCCTGGGCCTGTGGCACCACGTGGACTGGCTAACCTTCACCTCTGGTATATCACCCCTCACTCCTGTGGATAGACACACAGGCCTGTCATAGGTTTTTCCTGTCCTTTCCTATTGGTCTCTGACTGAGAAACCCAAGCAGATTTTTTTAACAGTGATAAACCTTTATATCCAAACTTCGGACACTTAGCCCTGATTTTTTTTAATTAAAGAAACATTTTTTTAACTATAGTTCCTCTTTAAAACAGTGCAGTAATCCTTTAAAGCATTTGGTAATGCCCAGACTTGATGACCATTTGAATTTAAACTTAAACTCACTCAATTTTACATCATACTAACAGTCTTGAACATGTTCACACTAGCACATGCAGACACACATACATATTCAGAAGATCTTAAAGCGTGCAAACTAAACATCGGCCGTACATTTTCCAGTGGCAAGAGGTCTTTTTGCCAATCTTACTCCTGCAAAACCCAAATTTTAAGACAAATCTTTTAATAAAAGATTTTTAGCATTCTCCAATCTCATTTTAAAGGGCGTGATAGTTTTAGCAAAACATTTTAGCACACCAAATGATTTTCTGCTGAAGAAGGCTGGGTGAGGGTCCACCAGAGTTCTTTTTGCAGACACTCAGAATCTGATTGTAAGCTGTCACCAGTACATCTTTCCAATGTGCTAAACATAAATCCAGGGGATTAGAGGGAGTCTGTCCTATTTCGTCCATCACAGTCAGGAGATACAGGAAACAGAGAAGAACAGTCCAGACAAGTCATGTAACAATACAGGCAATTTTTCCTTTTCTGCAACACAATCTTTTCTAGTATCTGATTGCATTTACTTTTACTTTCATTACTAATTCACCACTGGACCTAGTCTCCTCAATACTCAATCTCATCCTTCTGCTTTCAATTTCACTTTCTCTTTTACATCACAGACCAATTAACCACATCATCAAAGATCTAAACCCTCTGTGACCTCGGGTTTTATTAGGACCTCACCTGCATTATGAATTCACATCTATTATGATCTCATTCACCTGTGGCTTCACATCTTTGTGACTCTACATTCACTATGACATTACACCCAAAATGACCACATTATCATTGTGAACTCACACCTATTTTGATCTCACATACATTACACCTCATATACATTGTGACTTCATAATAGTATGATCTCTCATCTGTCAGGGCTACATACTATTTGAACTCAAGCCAACTGGTACTTCACACCAGTGGTGAACTTACCCTACTAAAACTTAACCCTCATTGTAATCTCACACCCATTATTATTCCATTCCCAGTATTAACCCAACTCCATTAGGACCAATGACCATTCTGATCTAATGCCCACTGTGATGTCACCTCAATAAGAATTGTGATCAGTTGTAATCTCTCATTTATTGGGACCTCATCATCATTAAAAATTCATGCCCATTAATAGTTTGACCTTAAACATTTCTTTGGACCTCACATTCATTTTGATCTAGTACCCCCATTAGAAGCTCACACCATTGTGACCTCATGCCCATTGTGATGGTGAAACTTCCATTAGGCTCTCATTTCCAATGACCTCCTACCCACTGTAACCTCACATTCCTCATTAAGAACTTACATCCATGAAAAATCTTATGACATTTATGAACTCATATCCATTTTGACCTCACATACATTAGCCTCTCACAACAGTTGTGACCTCACACTCATTGTGCCTCCAATCTCACTGCAACCTCACATTCAATATTCATATTTATTGTACTGTCATACCCCATTAGAACTGTACACCCATTTTAACTCATGCTCATTAAGACCCCACACCAATTGTGACTTCACACTCATTGTGCCTTCAGTTTCACTGTGAACATATTCAATATTTATATAGTGATCTCACACCTCTGTTAGGACTTCATATCTACTCTGACATCATGCACATTAGAATCTCATACTCACTGGTGCCTCAGTCCACTGAGACCTGACATCTACTATAACTTCATGATCATTAGTACTTCAAAACCATTGTGACTTCAAAACCATTAGGACCTCCTTTCCATAGTGTATTCACACCAATTATGGTTTTACATCTATTACGATTTCATGCCCATTGTGACCTCACATTTATTGTGACTCTATTAAGTTCATGCACATTGTAACCTTATGCACTTTGTGAAATTGCTCTCTTTATGACTTCACACAAATTACAACCTCACACCCATTGTGACCACACAAATTGTGACATCCTGTTAGGACCTCATACCCATTGAGAACTAACACTTGCTAGTACCTTTGCCAATTAGGACCTCAGAAATATTGTCACCTCCACATATTAATTATGACCTAACACTGCTTGAAGCCTTAAAAACATTAGGACCTAACCCCCCTATTATACCTCATGCCCATGTTACCTCACACTGTTAAGAACCTCATACCCATTGTAATCTCACACCCATTGTGATATCACACCCCCACTAGCATTTTCTCCATGCTCTGTATAGGACCTCGCATCCAATGTGCCTTCATGACAATGTGATGTCACACCTCATACACACCCTCAATTAATAACACAGACCCATTGTGGACTAAAACAAATTAGGAACTCACACTTGTGATCTCATATCCACTGTGACTTCATGCATATTACCCATTTGGACCTCATATGTACAGTGACCTTATGCATATTGGAGCATGTACAGCCCTTTGTGACCTTACCTGCAACCAAGATCTCCTGCCCTGTAACACTTTATGACCTTAGACCCATTGTCAAAACAGTCGTTTGGGATCTTACGAACATCTTGAGTTACACTCATTGTTGTCTCACACTCCGTAGTAGGAACTCACATTCATTGGTACCTTAAACCCATTAACACCTCACAACTCATCAGCACCACATGCCAATCATGACCACATGCCCGTTGTGAGCACCCTCTCATTAGGATCTCATGGTTGGTGTGAAATTAACCCATTGTGATATCACACTTTCGAAGACCTCAAATCTCATACCCATTGTGAACTCATATCTACTACTACCTTAAGATCATTATATTCTCAAACACACTGCATTGTCACACCAATTAGGACTACACACTGTAATTTCACACTAATTAGAACTCCACACTGATTATGATGTCACATTAATTTGTGAACTCATGAGCATTAACATCTCACACCCATTAGGACACCCAAATACTGTCACCTCAAACACACTGTTAGGAACTCATTCCCCCTTTATGACTCTACAGTCACTGTGACTTAATTTCACACCCAGTAAAATATCACACTTTTTAAAATTTATTAGGACCTCATATTTACTGTACCTCATATACAAACCAGGTGTTTATACTCTATGAGAACTCACATCCATTATGACAACAGTCATTAGGTTCAATTCCTCAGCACCACATGTATAGAAAAGACCAGAAGAGGCGCTGTTGCTCAAGTGGTAGAGGGCTAGGCTTGAGCACAAAGGAGCCAGGGATAGTGCTCAGGCCCTGAGTCGCAAGTGAAAGGACTGACAAAAACAAAAAAACAAAAACCACAAACAGATTCCATTGTACTTTATTATAATTGTGTGTGTTGTTTATTGCAATAAGAACCAAAGCCTAAGTGCTCTAAAATTGTCTTTTGTTTTCACACAAATAAAACTGCAGATCCTGTTCTCTTTAAATGATGGTGAGTATTGTACATTGGTTTTTCTCACATGGAAAGATTTTTTATAAGAAAATAATATACAAATCTTGTTTTAACTTAAAAACCAGAAAGGTAAAAAAAGGCACAGCAACCTGAGCAGATAAGCCCAGAAAACAGAGGGAAAAGCAAGATGGTTATCTGTGTGTCCTAAGCAGAGCCTCTCAGTCCTTCAAAAAGAGGGGCAGCCTGACTTAGTTCTCTCCGTCACTACTTCTTTGTCATTGCCAAAAAGATATTGGTGGCCATGTGACTTCCTGTAGCCTGAGTTCTTCATCTTGTTTTGTTCATTGAAAGTCAGTGTTATTGTAGCTGCTGGATAGTATGTCAGGGGTTTAATAATCTCTAGTGATGTTTCCATGATTTCTTCAGTTTACCTCCCTGGGTACTGGATGTGACTTCAAAATTCCTATGTGCAGGGTGCAAGTTCCTCAGGCCTGTAATCTTTGCTGTTCAGGAAGCTGAGATCTGAGGATCTTGTTTCAAAGCCAGCCTGGGTAACAAATTCCATTAGATACATCTGGAATTAACCACCAGAAATAGGGAAATTGCACTGTGCCTCATTGTGCTGTAGCTTTAGCCTTGACGTGAAAGGCTCAGTGACAGTGCCAGCACCAGAGTTCTATCCTCATTATGAAACAAAAAAATTCTTTCCATTAAATTTTTATTGTGGTGAAATACATGTAATATTGACTATTAGCTATCTTCAATAACACAACTCAATGGCAATTATTACATTCACTTAGGCAAAATTCCTGCTGTCTCCAGAACTTATCTCAAGAAATCTTCTTGCTTGAAAAACAATGCTCCTTCTTATCACCCCAGGTCTAAGTACCTACTATGTCTATGTATTCAACTATTCTGGTCCTAATTCCTGATGGAAAAATCAGAAGGGAATGACTCATCTAATTACAATTCCCCTGCACATAACAATAAAGTAAGCTAATTAAAAATAATTGTAGTGGTCACCATATTATTCACAGATTATTATCAGACTGACTCTCGCCACCCTGTTGTTTGCACTAGTGTTTCCACAAGGGCTTGTGTACAGCCCTGTTGTAGCACTCACTGTATTCTTACCTGGTTTCTCCTCTAGTAACTGACTTAAAAGGCAGAAGCACTGTAGCCCAAGAATCTAGAAAATAGTAATAATGAAACTATATCTTTACTCAAAAAATGCATGAAATTCATTAATGCAGTCATAATATTCAAGGGATATCTTTGCAAATAGAACTTGGCATCTTGGGATAGGTGAGGTTCCTTGCTTTCCTCTCTCCAGTGCTCCACTCACACCTTCACGCACCAATAACTGCTCTTTTCTGCTCCATAATTAAGCCACAGGTTGACTTCAAAATTTTACTAGCTAATTGAACATTCCAGTGTCACATGTTTATCTGCCCAGGATTCCTTTGAAATGTAATCCTCAGATCTCAGTCTCTTGAGTAGCTAGGATCAGAGACATGAGACAGTGCCTGGGTAGGCTTAACATGGTTTTAAAATACAAAAAGTACATAAAAGGTTTGGAGCTTGTTCCATTATCTGTCTAGTAGAATAACAAAAATCTATGTAGAAATATTTGGTTCTATATTACTAATACAATATTTCCCTAATATATCAGAACATTTCTCTGTTATTAGCAATAGAGAAAAGAAAATTCTGAGGTGCTACAAATCTGGCATGAAAACATTAAGGCTAATTCTTCTGAAGCTTCATGCTTCAGCCTAAGGATGGTCCTTGTTCTGTACATAAGATATTTGGTTACTGTCTTAGGAACAAAACATTCAAATTAGCAAAGCAGATAAGACCGAACACATAATGAGCTTTTTAAAGGAATATATGAGTCCTTGTATATATGTGAATGTTAAAGATTCTACAAACATGGCATCTAAATGCTTGAAAACATGACGACATCACTATTAAATATGAAGTCTGCAAAGCAACTGTCAGTTTTCTATGAATAAGACAGTATATAGAAGAGGGTTGGAAAACAGTGTTGTGGTTGACTGCTTGCCTATAACGCATCAAACACTGGTTGAATAAATCAGTATCACATAAACAGAAATGACAAGTAGTCGCATTGTGGCTCAAGTGGTAGAGTGCTTTCCTTGAGCCAGGGAAGTTCAGGTAGAGTGCCCAGGACCCCAGTTCAAGACCTATTACGGGAAACCAACAACGACGACAATGATGAGAAACCAACTTTTCCCATAGGATTTAAATTGGAAAAGATATCAGATGTAATTTACAGTATGTAGAAGAAAGTTTGCAGGTTACATGACAGGAAGGATGCCTGCTGGTTACTTGTAAAAAAAAAAAAATAGGAAATATTAGATGATTCAAACATGTATTAAGTAAGGAAATTACCAACATAAACATAATCACAATATAAATATAGTATGGATACACAGAAAAATACATAGGTATAAATAGACACATGGCACTGTTTGACATTACCAAAAGAAAAACAATAGTTGAAGAAATCGTATCCATAGAGACATACATTAAATACAGAGAAATCAAAAGACATAAACAAATCAATAGAAAATACCATAGGAAAAATGAAGAATGAAAAATACAAATACACATAGTCTGTAAGGAAATGAACATCAGTATAAATGGTATGACCACTGATACAGACCAGGGATAATAACAGACAGATCATATATCTCCATGGTAAAACCTTCATGCTAAATATCAAAGTCTCAAAACACATAAATTAAATGTCTTTGTTAATATGCCATTATTATTGGAGAACATTAATTCTCTTAATAACTCATAGAACAACCAAAGTTAGTGGGAAGACATGGTCTTAAACTAAAGTCAGTAATAAAGCACAGTTTTGTGACATTTACCAAGACAAACACAATAAAAGTAAAAATAAACTTCTAGACAAACTTCAGAGAAATTGACGAGAGAAATAAAGCTATAGGATGCAAATACATTAAAATTATGTTATATATTTCCAATAACCTATGAGTGAAATAAACAGGGAAATTAGAATGAATCTGGAACAAAATATACCCAAGCATTGGGATTTTTTCTATATTAAAAATGACTAGCCTTCAACTTTGAGAGAAAAGTAAATGTTCTCTGCATGCTGAATTCACGTGTAATATCTCCTGGAGGGTGGAGGTAGGTATGGCACAGAACTCAAGGAAAATAGGGTGAAACTGTGGAAGTCACTGTATACAGATGAAAGTCAACTCTACAACTTTTGAGTCAAGACAGGAGGGAGTGAGTATTAGAGTGACAGAACAACACAAGTTACAATATAAAAAGAAATGCAGGGGCTGTAATATGGCCTAGTGGCAAGAGTGTTTACCACATATAAATGAAGCCCTGGGTTCAATTCCTCAGCACCACATATATAGAAAATGGCCAGAAGTGGCGCTGTTGTTCAAGTGGCAGAGTGCTAGCCTTGAACAAAAAGAAGCCAGGGACAGTGCACAGGCCCTGAGATCAAGGCCCAAGACTGGCAAAACAAACAAACAAAAACAAAGACAAACATCACATAGTCAAACCTGCCACATGCAGGTTGCCAATGAGATTACAAAAAAAAAAAAAATGCACTAATTACCTGACTCCTGGAATTGTAATCTCTATAAACAGCGTCTATAATAACAATAAATTAAACTAATTATATAAACATTCATTCATCGAATTGTGCTACGCAAGGTGTTGGGGTCAGCTGCACCTTTAAGGAACCACAGCTGACCTCAGCCTGTCCTTCCCCTTCCTGTCTTTAACAGGAAGAGAAGGAAGTCTGACATCACTTGAGGGACATTCCCTTGGGACCAATCAGGGGCCCCTCTCTTGTGCCCGCCTTTGGGGTATATCTGCGAGGCTCCTCATTTGAATAAACAGAAGCCCTAGAGGTTTTCTCCAGGGACCCACGCGTCTGTGTCATTCTTGGTGGCTTTGGGGCACCCTGTGACCACACACCACCGAGGCTACCCGTGGCCATCGCTCCCACATGAGCGATAATGGACCACCCAGGAAGGGGCGGACAAGGACCTCCCCCCCCCAAGCGAGGGGAAGTCGAGAGAGAGAGAGCCCACAAATTGGCAGCCTGGTGTGGGGCAGGATGCTGATGCAAAAGCAATCCGGACCTGTCGGTAGCCTTCAGGAAGGATGGGAGTCAGTACTCCAGAGAGTGTGGTACCTCCATCTACGGCGATGGGGCAGAATCAATCCATGTCCCAAGAGGCCGGATCAGATCAATGGCACTCAGACCAAGGACCGAGGAAATTCTGCAGCCCGTGGAGATGGGCTCCCAGCTTCGCGCCTCTGGGCGTCAGGCGGGGTGGCAGCGGCAGTCTAGACCAGGGCCCCCCGCCTGGGACTTTTAAAGTCCCTACTAGGGAGCAGCCACGTGCACTGGGCGTTGGCTTCCGGGGACGCGGGACCCAAGGCGGCAGCGGAGCCGCAGGGGGCCACGGCCCTGGCAATGTTTGGGTCTTGGAGAGCGCGAGCCTCGTGGAGCCTAGCGCCGGCGGCAACATGCATAGAGGCATTGTGAGTCTACAGCATGCATTTGTGTGAGTCTGAGTGTTTCTATTGAGTGAGGAGAAGTTCCCTTTTGTTTTTATCAACCACGTGGTCCTATTATGGGCAAAATAATACCATTTGCCACTGGAATTCCAGAAAACTTATCTGGCCAATTAAAAAAAAAAAATTCTAAGCATGCCTCAAAACTTGTGCACAAGTATCAGTATGTCTGTCCGTGTGTGTTAGTAAAACATGGTTTCAAAGTTACTTGCCTTTTGACAACTAATTTAACTTTAATTCTTTTTTTTTTTTTTTTGGCCAGTCCTGGGCCTTGGACTCAGGGCCTGAGCACTGTCCCTGGCTTCTTCCCGCTCAAGGGTAGCTAGCACTCTGCCACTTGAGCCACAGCGCCGCTTCTGGCCATTTTCTGTATATGTGGTGCTGGGGAATCGAACCTAGGGCCTCATGTATCCGAGGCAGGCACTCTTGCCACTAGGCTATATCCCCAGCCCCTTAACTTTAATTCTTAATGTTAAACTGTTCTTTGCAGCCTGTGGGTGGAGACACAGTAAACAGCCTGGAGGCCAGTGTGACTCTTATCACCAAACTCCAAGCCAAAAGAAAAAAAAAGTTATTCTTCCTCTCCTGTGCTCTCATAAACTCTTTTAAGATCAAGGGACCAGAGTCATTTTGGAACAACTGCGCAAACCTCGATTTTCCTGACTCAGGATTAATACTTTGCTTTATAGTATGCAGGTCGACATGTGCTAGCTGCATGGACTGTGGCAGTCTGTGGCTACAGGAAGCTGACTCCACAGTCTGCTCCCAAACTGCCTTGGTTTTTTTCTTCTCTGACCTGTAGTTGTTTCCCCACCCCACCCCACCCCCAAGCCGGGGACCGAACCCCGGACCTTGCGCGCGTCAGGCAAGCGCTCTTCCGCTGAACTAAATCCCCAGAGCCTTGTATATGCTTTTACAGATTGGAAAACTAAGCCCAGAGCACTTGCTCTGGAGAAATATCTCCCTTTGTTTTCTCTTCAGGATAACAAAGACCGTAGTGGATTTTTCCATGGAGAAATGGAAAAGCCTGCCTGTACCAGCGATGGACACAGTGTCGGCCCTGTTTCTTCCCTGGACCCAGCCTGGTGCCCTGCCATGTCATAAGAAAAAAAAATAATAGATAAAAATAAAAATTGAAAAAAATAAATAAAAAGGAGAGGGAGAGAGAGGAGAGTAGACTCCATGATTAGTAAGGATAGCTATGCTTGTTATATATCTTAAGAAAATATCTTAAGAAAATTTAAATCTTCCCAAAACAGTGGGAAAGAGCCTTGTAAATGCTTTTACAGATTGGAAAACTAAAAACCCAGAGCACTTGCTCTGGAGAAATGTTTCTTCTTGTTCTCATCAGGAAAACAAGGAATATACTGCAATTCTTCTGCTCTTCTAAAGAGAATAAGCACTTCTTGAGGCGCAATATTAAGCTGTGGCAGTGTCGCTTGCAGTTTTGTACAAAAAAATAAAGAAATTTTGCACCATGTTTCTTCCACTCCTCTCCCTCTACTGTTTTGTTTAAGGGAGTCCCGTTACAGGGAAATAGGAGCTGAGGGTTTGACACCCAACCTTAATGTTTTTAAAAAGTAAGCGCAAAGGTTTAACACCTTCGCTTCAATGTTTATGTATAAAAAGAATGTTTTACTAATCACTTATGTTTAAATTATCAGCTACTGTGAACTACCAGGGATGCCAGAGCTCCAGCCTACTTCTACTTCACCACCAAAAGAGGGCTGATGTCTGCACCTTCCTGCACTTGGCAGAAACCAGCTGAGGATTCCAGCTTCTCTGGACAAAGCCAGACGGATGGCCACCTTACCTTCCCCTTTCCTCTGTGAAAGAGGCCCCCTATATATATATATGTCTTATGTCAGCAATTGCCTTATGCTTACATGTATGTTTACAACACCCCCTACTAATTAAAAAAAAAAAAGTAGCAGATGTTGGGGTCAGCTGCACCTTTAAGGGGCCACAGCTGACCTCAGCCTGTCCCTCCCCTTCCTGTCTTTAACAGGAAGAGAAGGAAGTCTGACATCACTTGAGGGACAGCCCCTTGGGACCAATCAGGGACCCCTCTCTTGTGCCCGCCTTTGGGGTATATTTGGGAGGCTCCTCATTTGAATAAACAGAAGCCCTAGGGGTTTTCTCCAGGGGCCCACGCATCCGTGTCGTTCTTGGCGGCTTTGGGGCACCCTGTGACCACACACCACCGAGGCTACCCGTGGCCATCGCTCCCGCGTGAGCGATAATGGACCACCCAGGAAGGGACGGACAAGGACCTTCCCCCCCCCCCAAGCGAGGGGAAGTCGAGAGAGAGAGCCCACACAAGGCTATGTGATTGCTGAAGGAAATAAGAAAATGTACCACAGTTAGAAGAACAATTACAATTATTAGAAATAAAATGCAACACTTAATTTGGTGTTTTTATTTTTTTTTACTAGTCCTGGGGCTTGAACTCAGGGCGTGAACATTGTTCCTGGCTTCTTTTTGGCTGAAGGATAACACTCTACTATTCAAATTAACTTGTTAATAAACATGTAGGAGGCATGGTTCAGGTGAGAGGTTCAAGTAAAAGAAACACCACGGGCTGGGGATATAGCCTAGTGGCAAGAGTGCCTGCCTCGGATACACGAGGCCCTAGGTTCGATTCCCCAGCACCACATATACAGAAAACGGCCAGAAGCGGCGCTGTGGCTCAAGTGGCAGAGTGCTAGCCTTGAGCGGGAAGAAGCCAGGGACAGTGCTCAGGCCCTGAGTCCAAGGCCCAGGACTGGCAAAAAAAAAAAAAAAAAAAAAAAAAGAAACACCACAAAGCAGTCATGCGATTTAACTAATGAGCTTTTGAATAAATACAACTGTAAAGTCTACTGCTTTTCCTTTGGGAAATGCACTAACAAGAAATATGTACCAAGAGTACTTTAAAAACCTTTGGCTTACTCAGTCCTGTAGAACTTTTGAAGGTGTTTGTGACCACTCTATTTCAGTCGCTCCAGTAAAGCCTCATTAAAACAGTTTAATATTATTAAGGAGGATGTGGTTTCTGATAAGTTGCCAGCAAACCCTCACTTTTCCCAAGAAGTGACTTCCTGGGAGTGATTGAATCACATAACAAGTGTGACCACGTTTTCATCACGTAAAGAAAAAAAGCCCAATCAACCTGCAGGGCTGAGAATGTAGCTCATCTGTACAGTGCTTGCTTAGCATGCATGAATCCCTGGGTTACATCCCACAGCACCACATAAAAAGGAAAAAGCAGAGGTGGTGTTGTGGCTCCAGTGATAGTCTTGAGGCCAGAGAGGCTCAGGGACAGAACCCAGCCATTGAGTTCAAGGCTGAAAATCAAACAAAGGGAAAAAATCCAAGACATCAATTGAATCAAATCTAGATAGAATGCAAGATTTTGTCAGCTACATAATATACCATCCAACTTTGTCTTATTTAGGTATGTTTTTCTGAAGCTGAATCTACTTTTCCATTTTAAATCTCAGAAACCATTAAGTTCATAAAATGGAATGTAAAACTAAGTGAGAAACCAAAAGCAACTCACCTGAGATCCATCCATTCTGTGTCGCTGTTGACAATGAAGGGAAGATTCTGGAAGCAAGGCTGGGAAAAACGGCAAATGAGGTAGTCAGGAAAGGAACTATTGGCAATTTGCCCCCAGAATTTCCTTCTAAAAATATTATACATGTGCTGGAAAAGAATAAAGACTTTTTAAGGGAGAAGAATCTTTTAGGTTTCAAATAGAGCATTAAACTGTCCAATAAACACAAACCCAAATCCATTAGTTAGTAGATACATATTATAAAAGCAATTCATATCTATATTAACTACATTCAGAATTGGTGTAAACTACAGTGTCACAACAGGTTTGAAAAGGAATTAGTGCTCATCTTCCTAATCACAGTCATGTGAAGAAACTTGGCATTTCTGCTGGGCATACACGGCCTAATAAAGAGGTGGAACAATATAATAGTTATAGGAAGGACACAAATCTGAACCAACCATCCTAACTCAAGCAACCAAATGATTAAAGTATCATGTTACTGAAAAAATATCAACACAAAATATGAACCTAAGTACACCTGAAAATGGAGTTCCATAAAACTTAAAACAAATGAAATGGCTGTGTGCTCTTGCCAGTAGAATATGTTGGTTGATTACAGAGGAAATGCTAGTATTCCAGTTTTTTAACACAAGTATGGAAGATGGAAACTCAAAATACACTAATGTGAATTTCTACGGTGATATACAAAAAGTGAAAATCTACTCTGTGGCCTTTATTGAGGGTATTTTTGCTAAGAAAGATAACATGAATCACTTCAAAACAATATTGTATATTATTGTTGTGTTTTACAATATCACAAGAATATGTTCTTACTTAAGCAAATTTAAGTGGATGGGACTATGGCTCAGTGTCAAGTGCTTGCCTGGCATGCATGAATCCCTGGGTTTGATTGCTCATAAATGGAAAAAGCCAGAGTGGTGCTGTTGATCAAGTGGTAGTATGCTGGCCTTGAGCAAAACAAGCTGAAGGACAGTGCCTAGATCCCACAGTTCAAGCCCCAGGACTGGACAGAAAAAAAACATTGAAGTAAATTAACTGTAGGCTATGTGAACGTAATCATTGCTTGAGAACAAAGGTGTTATTGATTTCAGGTTGGATATTTTCCTTCTCTCTTGGGATTTGGACTATCTTCTTACTCATTAGTGATTCCTAAGGGCTAACCTGAGAACCTTAGTGACTAAATATAAGTTTAAGAGTTAAAATTATAACAGCTTCTAAACCCTGGTGATGACTCCATGCTAGAGGGCTGCACCCCCAACCCGTGAGACTAGTTTCTTATAGCTTGATATTGAAAAATATAGGGAGCCCTTGTTCCACTCTATACCTAGGTAGTAACCATGGTAACAGACAGTAAAAAATGATCATAGTCATAGACTATAGAAATAACCATAATAGTAGTAGAAATGCCATGGTAACTGTTGGGTTGGTTTACTTATGATCGCGTACTGGATTGTTCTTGCCCGCTCAAGCTTGCTAAGTGGTAATGGGAAAACATGGTAGCAATTGTTAAAATAAAGTTGGCACTATGTCAGCCTGACCGCATAATTTTGCTTCTATAAATGGCTTGGATAACCCGCTTGTGACTTGCTCTAGCCCTGCTTTAAGTCCCTGCATCAGTGCTACATGACCACCAGCTGTCAGTTCTTGGTATCAAGACCAGTTCTCCTTATTAAAGCCAAAATAGATATCTGAAAGGAAAGATAGCCAATAGAAATAGGACAAGACAAGCTTGCTAAATGCCTTCCAATCAAGTGTCTGCCAAGTTGGAGCTACCCTGCCCCTATTTTAATCACAATAAAAACCCTGCCTGTCTGAGGGCCGGGGCTCTCAATTCAGATCCGCTGTGTCAATGACGGTTGAGAGTCCAGGCTTGCAATAGAGACTCTTGAGTATTTGCATCGGAATTGGCTCCTTGATGGCCTTTGGGGACCAATAGTTTTGGGACACCTGGCAGGCATTGTCTAGCTTTATAATTAAGGTAATACAGGCTCATTGCTATTGTGAAGAATTTGTCCCTTGTGAAGAACACACAAACTAAAGTGTAGAATGTTAGCAACATTTTAAATTCACAATATAGGAACGGCTGAGCATAAAAATAGAGTCAGCAAGTTTCAAATAAGGAATTGCAAACAATGTTTATGCTCCACTGACTTCAATTCCCAAAGCAAAATTCCTACATGAATAATATTTCTTTCAGCAGACGGTGACAAAATGAGTAGCCTTAGCTAGATGTTCAGTTAATTAGGTATCTAATAAATCAAACAACCTTGGGAAAGGTACCCTGTCTTAAGTTTACTCTTCTTACTTTTCTTGTAAGGCCAAAAGACAGTTACAAAGACTTTCTGAAAGAACCAACAAGTTAGAGCTAGCATCAGTACATCAATTCTTAGGACATTTAGGATAAGTGTGAAAGATCACAAAGTGCAAATGATAGTGAGAAGAAGAGGCTGGCTAAATTAATGAGAATAGGGTAAGGGTAATATTACATGCATACTTTTAGTTGTGAATCTTATCATTCCTCCCCAAACCACAGCCCCAAGTCCCATTTGATAATCAGGCTGTGACTCCTTCCTCAAAGCACTTCATCTCTCCACCTAAAAGTTAATCTAAAACTTCTAGCACCAAGTGATTGAGAGTGTTACAGAAACTAGTACCTTGTGAATGTCATGGTCAGTGAAGAACTGATTATTGCCTAAGGCAAGAAGCCTAAATAGATCTTTCCCTTCCTATGCTCTTCTCCTTCTACTTTTTGGGCTGCCAGACTTCAAAAGATCTCTTGCTTCAGGAGGAACTTTCCTATCACAGGACGCCCTCCTTTGAATACTGATAGGCTTCATTCTATAAGCACAGAACCATCACACAGTACTCCAATATTCCATATGGAATATTCTCTAGAAAGAAACCTGGGTGAAGACAAAGCTGGTCTGCTATGAAGGCTAACAAGCAGACCCATTAGAAACATTTTATAGAATTAATTCCCCAGTTCTTATTGCAACAAACAACACACAACTGTAATAAAGTACAATGGAAGCAGGCCATAGTTTTCAGTTAGACACTTCAATTATTTTAATTTGTCAAAAAGATAATATAGTTTCTTTTATCAGAAAATATCCCAAGAATTTCTGAAATCCCACTTTGAAGAAATCAAATCAGAATTACTTTTGAGTGCATACACATGGCTGTAGGTAGTAAAGATACCAGGCTCGTCAGTGCCCCTGTCTGCTATGTCCTGAGGGGCTGCTGCCATAGTGCTTGCCTTTATGGGAGCAGAGGAAGGAGAAGATCGCTGGCACCTGTCCCTGTGATGGTCCTTTTCCTTTCTGTGCTTCTTTGCAGCATGTGAATAATCACCAAATGTGCTCTGAGGTGGAGAATGGCATGTTTTTCTCTTATTGTTGTGTCTATTTGAATATGTCAAGGCATCTGTGGTATGCCTGGACTTATGTGGGAGGAAGCCTGATTGTGGTGTCTTTGCAGGCTCTCACTGTGCCTATGAGACAGGTTCAGGACGTCGAGGTGCACGTTCCCTACTGACTCCACCCCTTGTAATATCTTCTGAGACTGTGTGATCTAGACCATGACTGCTTTCATGAATTTGTCTAACTCAATTTGCTGCCTTTTCTTATACCACTTCTTACACAGCTTTTGGAAGTCCGCGGTCTGTTTTAGGTTGTTTTTTTTTCCATCTTGACACTGATGGAGGCTAGGGAATTCTCTTCCTCCATTCCTTTGCTAGATGACAATGGCTTGGAGACTGGTGACAAGTTCCCAAGGTGTACAGAGCCAGGGTCCCATCTTATTACTGTCCTTGTGCTTTTGACTGGGCTTTAAGACTACTGGTCTCTTCTCTATTTCTGGTCCTAGTAATTCATACTGTGATTATTACCTTGTATAGAGTCCAGCTGGTCCATATTTTTTATATAAGTACAAAAAGGAAGAGTCAGTTCTGTGGTGCATATTGAGCTTTCACTTCTGGTTGGAAGATTTTCCACATTTGTCATATTCATAACATTTCTTCTGGGTGTGTTCATTGTGCACATTGAGAGTGGACTTCTGTGTGAAAGATTTTCTACATTTGTTACATTCATAGTTTCTCATCGGCGTGATTTCTCTTATGCTTCTGACTGCTGGGTGAAGGACTTTCCACATTTGTTACATTCATAAGGTGTCTCTCCTATATGTGTTCTCTCATGAACACTAATGCATGCTTTCTTGGCAAAAGACTTTCCACATGTGTTACATTCAGAAGGTTTCTGTCCTTTATGAGTTCTGTGATGAACACGTAGGTGTGCTTTCCAGGTGAAAGACTTCCCACATTGGTTACATTCAAATGGTTTCTCAGCTGTGTGAATTCTAGTATGTGCATTTAGATTTGAGCTGTAGGTGAATGACTTTCCACGTTTTTTACATTGATGATGTTTTTCGCCTGTGTGAATTCTATTATGTTTTTCTAGAGTTGACCTGTCAATGAAGGGTTTTTTACATTTATTACATTCATAAGGTTTCTCACCTGTGTGTATTCTATTATGTGTTTTTAGAGCTGACCTGTGTTTGAAGGACTTTCCACATTTGGTACGTTCATAAGTTTTCTTTCCACCTTTCTTATGCTTATCAGACTTCTCCTCTGGATATTTGTTCTGATGGTTAGTAAGATCTATTTCCTTACTGAAAGATTTCTGATTCAAACCATGAACAAGGATGGTTCCCAGTGTGTTCTTTCTGACATCTACTGACTGTAGGTCTGAAGCAGAATGTTTTCTCCCATACAGTGCATTCGGGTGTTTTCCTCACTAATTGTAGTATTTCTTCTCCAATGAAAGCGGACTTAACATCGCCTTGTATATATTCATTATGGTTGTAAGAAAGTTCTCACAACAAACACAATTATTTCTAAAGAATATGATCTCTTCATCCTCGAAATCCTGCTGCTCAATTGGAATCTCAGAATGTTTAATAAAAGGCTCTATATGGCTAAAGGATTTTCAACTACATGAGCTACACCAGGCCTGGATCCAGCATGCATCTCTTCAGGCTCATATTGGCGAACCATATTCTGATATGCAATGGACTCCTCATTCCTCATTCCCAGGAATAGTTCCCAGAACTAAGGACTTATGCATATATTTCTTCAGGTCCAGTTTCTCCCTAACAATTACTATAGGCATATGTGGGAGTTTTAAAATCCTTTTCTCACCATATTACAAAAAGCCTCATCAAAATTCCTTTCCTGACATTCCTGACCTTAGAACCATTTATGATAAAGGATATTCCTAATCAACACCCAGGTAATCATTCTTGCCATACTAAAAGCTTTGGCACTAAATCCCACAACCACAGATAAGCTATTTTCCTCCTTAGAGGACAGTAGCCATGGTGTCCTCTTGATTTCATGACACCTGCATAATCTTATATCTCAGAAATGACATAACTTGTACATTTCTCATTGTCTTTGTATAGTGTAAGAATGAGTATCAGGAAGAGAAAGAGATTTGCTAACTTTAATGCTATGCCCACACAGAATTCAGTGTGTCCCCATATGAATTCTTGATTCCCTGCTCTTAAGACAAAGAATCCCATAGTTCTCTACCAAACACAACACACAGGGGAACAAGGAACATTATTGCTCAGTACAGCTCACCACAAACTTACCACCTGTGCTCTGTCTCGAATAGCACTCTTTAGGATGCATTCACTAACCTGTGAAATTCTTGTTCCGGGCCTCTCCCACCCATGGTTCTGCACCTTCCTCCAGGTTGAGAATCACCTTAGGTATAGAAACACAGGGCCCTGTTAGAAAGAAACAGTGGAGGGCTGCAAATATGGCCTAATTGTAGAATTATTTCCTCCTATACATGATGCCCTGGGTTTGACACCTCAGTACCGTATATATGGAATAGGCCAGAAGTAGTATTATGGTTAAAGGAAGGCAGGGACAGTGGTTAGGCCCTTGAATTCAAGCCCCAGGACTTGCAAATAAAAGAAAAGAAAAGAAACAGTGGAGAACTGTTGCTCATACTGGGACACCTTTCCGGTAATGATCTCAGACATTCTGGTATAAAAGTAACTCCAAAATCTGGTTTTTCATTTCTCATTATCTCCACGGTTGATTTTTTCTATAAGTACAAGCTTTGGATTGTAAGCCCCTGACCTCTTTTGTTCAAGGCTAGGGTTCTACCTCTTTCAATAACAGTGTGCCTCCTAGATATTTTTATGGTTAATTGAAGAAAAGGAGTCTCTTGGGGAATTTTCTAAATGGGATAGCTTAGATTTCAGTAGCTGGGATTACAGGTGTCAACTAAATTGCCAAGTTACAGCTCTGGATTTTAAATAGATTAGATTTTTAATCGAGTGCATTTTAAATGCCCACTTTAAATTAGTGATTTCCAGATCTTATTTTCAGTAGTAACAAACATTCTACTCTAGATGATATATCCATCTATAACAATGGCCACAGTTTCAGAAGATACTCTCCTGGTAGTAGAATATGTTTTAGAACTTTTGCCTAACTGGTGCTACCTGGACTTCTTCAAGAATGACAGTAAATTGCCTCTGAAGTAATATAATCAAGGGGAGGTTTTTCTTGAAAAGAAGTGATACTTCCCATTTTCTGTATTATTATACCTCAATTTGCTGTAAAAGTTGCTTTCCAGCATTACATCCCTATACAGGGTCCTCTGAGCAATGTCCAGGTCCTGCCACTCCTCCCAACTGAAGTCCATAACTTCATCTTCAAAGGACACCGGCTCCTGTAATGGCTCATTTCCAACAAGTAATTATCTCTGAGTCATAACATCAAGTCTGGAATTTTATTCTTCTACATGTGTGCTTTTCTCTTACACAAAATATTTGGAGCTTGCTCCATTATCCATAGAGAAGAAAAAAGAAATATCATAGTAGAAGTACTTGGCTTTATATAAACTAGATAACTAAGAACACAATAACTAATACAGAATTTCCCTACTTCATCAAAGCATTTCTCTTTGCTAGCAACAGCGACAAGATAAAAATTTTCAGGAGCTACTAATCTGACATGACAATACTAAGTATAAGTAGATGCCTGGAAGAGTATGTATAGTTTGTTTGATAAATTTTACTACATATTAGCATAACAATTTTTCTGCAGGTTTCACTTCTGAAGTGTCACTCTTCACCGTAAGGATGGCCTTTGTTCTATACATAAATATATGGTTACTTCTTATTAACATAACCGTCAAACTACCAGTGTAGTTAAGAGCTAATACATAACATACTTTTCAAAGGAATATATGAGTCAGTAGAATCACTTCACAACAACTACTCACAAAATCACAATGAAGTAATTACTTTATGCATGTCAATATGTACGTTGTTACACACACACACACACACACACACTCACACACACAACAACCCACAATCCTTAATATCTAATACATTCTGGGAAGTATGTGAAAATAGTGTCATCTTTGATGTGCATCTGCCAGGAATGTAAAACAATCAAAGATGATATCGACAATAATAAAGTGAATTAAACATGGAAACACACTGGCATATGACCCAGCACTTCTTTTTCTACACAAAAGATGTAAAGTAAGGACTGTAACAACTATTTGGAGAAATGCATCACAATTGCTCACCAACAAACGTAGGAACACATAAAACAATAGATAAATGCGTTTAAAATTATGCTATATAGTATAGTAGGGATGAACCTTGAATGCAATCCATTAAATAAAATACACCAAGTAAAAAGGAACATAAATGGCATGAAGTCTCTTCTTGAGTTTCCAAGGATTAACAAACTCATACACAGAAAGAATGATGGCTCTGGATACTGGGATAGAGAGAAGCTCATCCTGACCTCTGGCTGTGCCGATATTGCCAGAATGTCGGGAGCCAAACTTGCAGCTAGATTCATTCTCACCTCTGGCTGTGCTGTTATCGCTAGGATGTGCTAGATGCAAGGACCTTTGTTCATGGCCACTATCCGGAATTGCTTTGCTATTGTCCGCACCTTGCTATGTCCGCTGGAGTAGATTCCTATGGTAATCTACCTTATCCTGTGTTTACTGTAATCAAATGTTTGCGAAATTCAAAGCCCCTTTATGTTCTTAAATTTTAACAACCCTATGCTATTCCCTGGTTCCAAAACTGCATATAAGCTGGAAGTTAAGAATAAACTTGGCTGCAGTTTTGAGTTTCAACCTTATGGCTGCAGACCTCCCGTACCCCATCTTTGTTTTTGTCTTTTTTCTCTTGCCTTATTTTTCCTTTTCCTTAATTCTTGCCAACCCTCAGTCAGGATTCCCGTTTCAATGCCGGCTGGCTCGGCAGGAAATTGCAAGTTAATAATAGTTTTGAAGCAAAGTAGAGGCAGTCCCTACCGTTTTCTTTTTTTTTTTTTCTTTTTTTTGGCCAGTCCTGGGCCTTGGACTCAGGGCCTGAGCACTGTGTCCCTGGCTTCTTCCCGCTCAAGGCTAGCACTCTGCCACTTGAGCCACAGCGCCGCTTCTGGCCATTTTCTGTATATGTGGTGCTGGGGAATCGAACCTAGGGCCTCGTGTATCCGAGGCAGGCACTCTTGCCACTAGGCTATATCCTCAGCCCAGTCCCTAACGTTTTAAGTAATGTAAAATAGGGTCATGCTGTAAGACAGAATATGTCATTTGTCAACAGGAGAGGAATAAAATATAGAACATTAACATTAGCAATATTATTAACTCACAATACTAATGGGAATTCTGAGTATAAAAATAGAATCAGCATGTTTCAAACAAGACATTTTAAAGCAATGTTTTTCTTCTTTGACTTCCATTCCCAAAATCAATTTGCTAAGTGAATAAACAATAGCACTTGGAGCAGATTGTGCGAAAATGAGTAAGCCTAGCTAAATGTTCAGGAAATGTGATATCTTCAAAACATACAACCTTGGGAAAGGCATATTGCCTTAATTTTACTTTTGTTGTTTTCCTTCTAAGGCCAAAAATCCCTTACAATACTTTCTGAACTGGCAGGGAGAACTAACAAGTTAGAGCTAGCATCAGCACCAGCATACATGGGACATTTAGGATAAGTTTGAGATATAACAGAAATAATATTTGGAAGAGGAGACTGAAAGATTAATGAAAATACAGCTACCATATTAGTATATAGACACCTTCACTTGTGAATGTAATCTTATCCCTCCACCCCCAAACCACAGCCACATTTCCCCTCTGATAATCCGACTCTGGCTTATTATTCAGTTCAGCTCATCTCTTGCCCTAAAACTTGTTATAAACCTTCAAGCACCAAGTGACTGAGAGTGTTACAGGAACCAGTACCACGTGAATCTTGTGTTGTGGACAATGGAACTGATTATTTCTTAAGGCAAAGAAACCTAAATAGACCTTCTTCCTGTGCTTATCTCTGCTTTTTAAGAGTTGTCAGACTTCACATGATCTCTTCTTTCAGGAAGGAGATTCCTATGACAACATGCCCTCCTTTAAACACTGATAGGCTTCATTGTATAACTACATGACTCTTGTACTGTACTGCAATGTACATGTAAAACAGTCTCTAGAAACTAGGTTGTGTACAAATGTGGGTGAACTGAAACCAGGAGTGCTATGAAGGCTAATAAGCCACGAGCCAATCAGAAAAACTCTAGGAGTGTAATGGTTTCCCAGGGAGGGGGCGATCCCCCATCTCTCCAAGAGTCCACCACTCAGAGACAGTCTCAAGTAAAAAGATGTATATATTGGGGAAGTTCTGAATGGACCTGTCCCCGGTTTCAGAAAAAACATATAATACAGAACAGGACAGTGGCACAGAGACTTACTTCCAGAGGATTTCCAAGTACCAACAAAACAATTCAGCTCCAATGGAGAGGTCACAGGAAGCACCCAATTCCAAGCGCTTGACAGATGGGTTCAGTAACCTATAGGCAATGTGCGCGCCCCTGTCTCTCGGTGTTCGAGAACTCCCATTATCTGGGGATGCGGCTTCCCTTCCTGTAGGAATCGAGGCATGCCTATCAAGAAC
The DNA here is from genome assembly GCF_023159225.1 of Perognathus longimembris pacificus. Taxonomy (NCBI): domain Eukaryota; kingdom Metazoa; phylum Chordata; class Mammalia; order Rodentia; family Heteromyidae; genus Perognathus; species Perognathus longimembris. Next base: position 46,751,402 of record NC_063178.1, read on the forward strand.
TGGCCTGCGGATGGGGGGCCGCGGGACCAGGGGAATATTGTTTACAAGGAGTGGGAATCTTCCCTGGGCTTCTGAGCAGACCAGGGCAGGGGGCATAGTGGAGATGGAGTCATCTTCTGCCGTCTTTCGCTGGCCAGATCTGACCTCCATATTACAGGAGCAACCACCTAGAACCTGAAAAAACAACTTCAATATTACAAGCCCCAGCGCCCTCGCACACTTCACGGTTTCACTATCACTGTCGCCATGCTCGCCTTTCCGCAGGGCAAAGTGAAGGCCATCACATGGGTGCGCAGCAGAACCTCAGTGAGGGAGTGTGTGGGTGCACCTCCCTGGCTCTTCAGCTCTGGACAACAACCAACTTGCGTACAGAGCCCTGGCGCCCAGGTTCTTCCTCTGCCTGCGCCCAGGCTGACAGCGGTGCCCACTCGGGAAGCCCAAATGGAGGAGCACGCAGAGGCCAGACTCCAGTCCCAAACCGGCCCGCGCTTCTTACCTGACATCTTCCCTCCCTGGGATCCCTTCATGGCACAGTCCCATGGCCCAATGAACACAGGATGGGCCCTCACTCGGTGGCTCCAAACTCGGGAATGCAAACGCATACTTCAAAGCACTTCCCAAAAGCGGCATAAAGAGAGAGGAACGAGAATTTGCAGAAAACAAACAACCTCAGTGGGCTGGCAGTTGCACGCTCACAAGGAGCCCAGTTAGGCACTGGCACAGGATTTGTGCCATGAAGGAAACTACATTTCCCACATTGCCGTGTGCATCCTAAGGGAAGTTGGCTTGCTTAGGGGTTTCAGCAGTGTTAGCCTAGGTCCCAAGAGCTCATAGATGATTGGGCCTTTTGGGCATTTCAGCTTCATCCAGCTGACAGCTTACAACTGATGCCTTCTGATACGGAGATGGTACTGTGGAAACAAAGTGAAAGATGGAGGGGAACACCTCTTTTTTGAGTCTCTAGAAAAAGCAGGTAGTGAGCCTGGGGAAGGTCAAACTTAAGCAGAATGACAGGAGCCAAAAGCAGCTTGACCTAGAGCTGCTTGACCTTTGAAAAAAAAAAGGATAGGGAAAGGCCACTCAATTTTCATGTTTTAGTTTAGGGGACATTCCAGAAATTGAAAGATTTAAGGTTAAGATGTTAAGTAGGTATATACTAGTCACATCCAGAACTAAGAATTGCATGAAGAGAGAGTATTTGGCTTGCTGTTTGTAATCACCTACTGCCAATTCTGGTCCAGTATGTGTGCTTGCTTGCTTTGCCTAACTTTCCTGACCACCTGTGTGTAGTAAGTGGCCACATGGGTATTGTCTAAAATCCAGCCCTATAGAGGCCAAGTCCTGTTTTTCACCATCCCGGTGGCGAATCTTGTGGTGTCCCGAAATCAATGATCAATGAGACCAGTCAGATTAGAGAGAGAACAAAAATATTGAGCAGGGCCAGAAGGCACTGACACTTAGGTTGGCCCCTAAGGCAGGGATCCCAGGGGATGGATGGCCTTGGGTGGGGGTCAGCATTGACTTTTAAGCATTACAGCTGGGACAGGAAGAAGGGGGAGGTCGATTCTAGATTGAGCCCTCAGGCCTTTTGTTTTAGCCAATGACTGATTCAGAAGTTAGTTTCATGTGTAAGCTTACTGCTACAGGTTGTCTGCCTAGGGATTGCCTTAGAGTTGGCAGGAGGCTGGAGGGCACGTTGGCTATATTAATCAGGAGGGAGCAGAAGCAGAGTTACAGAAACAAAAACAGCTTGTTGGTTATCAAACAAGTGTTTTCCAGAGGCAAAAGCGAAACATTCTTGGGGATGTTCACAATTTTGGTCCTATAATGTTAGTACAATTGCAATTACATTTTAAATTCATCCAATTCCTTCTTTATTTTTCCTCATCCCCAACAGTGAACAAATGCTAAATAAAAGACTCCTTGCCCAAATGAGTGCTGGTGACTTCATTGCTGTGGGTTTCAGGCCCACCTGGGTGTCTGGTTTATAATATTTTTAGTGATGAATTAATATCAAAACACTTAGAATAGTTCTATTAATTAATTCCTCCACTTGATTTTTGGGGGTCCCAGTTATACTATCTGGATAAATATGGAATGAATGATGGATTTTCTTCCCACTTAATTTAGCAGTTAGGCTTCAGTGAATGAGAATACTATATCTATCTGCAAATAATGAACTTTATGTTAGAGCTTGGAGAAGACAGAAGAGTTTCCAGACTACAGGGAAAAGGAAGAGAAACCCCCATCCCCCACCCTTGATCCAACTGACAGAAGTAAGACTTCTGAGCTCCTAGATGTTACTGTATTTTTTTTCTGCCTTACAAGTCGGTGGTGCAAATCTGCGGATGCTGATGGAAGAGGAAAGATAATAAGATGTCCGTGTTAATAAATACAACTGTGCAGAATTTTCCCTTTGTCCTGGTCGACAAGCTGCAAGAGGCTATTGTCTAAGGAATGCAGTTTTCCAGGTGTAGCACTGCATTTGGATGCCCCCAGTACAAGCTACTGAGATGATAGGTTGAGACTAGTCATGGTGAAGGGCAGTGAAAGGAGGCCAACTATATGGCACAAGCATTTAACTGAAGACTTTTCTCTATTCTTTTCATTTATCTACAGATGCATATATAAACAGGTAAATTGTATATAATTTTTGTCTTATAAACATATGTAGATAGATATCACATATGTATCTGGAATAGATGTATATACATGCATATAGAATATTGTATATGACATAACCATATATTGTATACTTCATATTTGTGTATATATTTACATATATAGATACATAAAACATGATTGTAACTATGTTGGAGTAAGAGGGAAATTTGGATGATTATTTTCAAGATGGAGACTTCAAAGATGGTTAGTCTCCCAAGTAGCTAGAATTATAGGCATGAATTACCGATACGTGGTTTTGATTTTCTGTTAGTCTTTGAACTAATTTTTGTTCCTCATTCTTCCCACGTTCCTAATTGTTTATAGTACTGGCAGAATTATTTTTAAAACGAGCATGTCACAATTGTTCTGGTGAAACTATCTACAGGGAATGAAGGGTTGGCAGATGGTGAAACAATAGGAGATTAACCATGTTTAAGCCCAATGCTTGGCATGTGCAGGATTAGGCAATACCATCCAAGAAGCAACTTCTCACACACTTAACAAACTAAAACTAAGCCAGGGCAGCTTGTAATTTGGAAAATCCTCATAAAGTCATTGTATTTAAACTGAAAAATGTACTATCAGCTATGCTAGTACATTAAGAAAAAAAACCTGTAAGACATAATTTATATACAATACACTCAACAGCAACAGTCCATATGCTTCTCTTTTCTAGTTTTCATCACTCAAACTGCACCAAGAATGCCAAATACAGACTGGGAATCAATCCATCAGTTTCAATTATACATGCTCAAAAATATGAATCCTTCAATTTGTCCATATTACCACTCTGGATTACCTTATCTTCATTATAAATTTTGCTATACACAATATGTTTTCAACCTGGCTCACACCTGTAATCCTAGCTACTATGGAGACTGAGATTTGAGGGTCAGAGTTCAAAGCCAGCTATGCCAGGCAAGTGCATGAGACTATTATCCCCAACTAACCACCCCAAATTCCAGAATTGGAGCTGTAGCTCAAGTGGTAGTGCACTAGTCTTGAGAGAATAAAGCTCAAGGAGAATGCCCACACCTTGAGTTCAAGCCCTAGAAAATGTTAAGTTCTGAGTTAGGCACCAGGGCCACAGTCTGTAATCATGGCTAACCAAAATGCTGTATCATAAATATGGACTGAAGCCTGTTACGGCAGGAAAAATGCTTCAGACTCTTGTCTTTATTTAACCAGCAGAACCCCACCCTCCCAAAAAGTGGAGCTGTGGCTTGAGTGGCAGAGCATTAGCCTTGAGCAAAGAAAGCTTGAGGACAGTGCATAACCTCAATTTCAACCTGCAGGACTATACACACAAAGAAAATATATCCCCAAACGTGTTTCCTATCCATGTACTCTGTACCATAAACTTGGGGAGAAATGATGCCAAGACAGATTTCACTGCTATGTATATTTTGTAATGAACAAAGAATAGTATCTTTCCTTAGGTGTTCCACATTCCAAAAGTGAACTGGAAATACGAATTTATTTGTCATAAAAGACATATGGATCATACATAAAAAGAGAGACTTCAGGGAAGCAGTGAATAAACTCATATTCTTATTTGCTTGGCTCAAATCCTGACAGTCTTTCTCCCAACCTCCCCTCCTCCTCCACTCCTCCCTAAATCAACTGGACATTTTGACTCCAGATGAAAAGGGCTGGAGATTGTACTTCTGAGAAGAGGGTATAAAATTACTTTGGCCAGCCATTCTTTATTATAAAAGATACAAACCAACAACTTCACTTTCCATTTGTCAAGCCTGGAAGTAATGCCCACCACTTTTGTCCAAATCCTTTGGATAATATTCAGGTATAACATCCCCATTCAACACAATGACAGGGAAAGAAATGTTGGCTCAGTGAGTGGCCAGGTGTAAAGGACACCTAGGTTACCTCGGTCATGTAGGATTTCTCTGTATAATTTACTTTCTGTGTAATTAATTTCTGACAGAGGATTTTCTTACATTGGGTTTCTTTCACGTTTGAATGTTCTAATGCTTGCTGAAAGTTTACAGCTTGATAAACTTCCTCTATTCTTTAAATTTAGAGATTCTGTCACCTGTTCAGGTCTCTGATACCTGTTGAGAAATGTTTTCTAACATTTATTATACTCATAAAGTTCTTTTCCTCTGTATGTTGTATGATACACACTGAAGAGTGACTTATTAAAACATGATAGTTACATTCATTAGTTTTCTCTGATAGTTTTCCAGTTCTCTGATGCATAGTGAGATGTGACTATTGGTTGGAGGGCTTCCCATACTTGTTACACTCATTAGAATTCTCTCCTGTGTATGCTCTGAACACTGAGGTGTGCCTTCCGGGTGAAAGATTTTCCACATTTTCTACATTCATGTGGTCTCTCTCCTGTGTATGTTCTCTGATGCATATTGAGGGTTCACTTCTGCCTGAAACAATTTCCATATCTGCTGCATTCATAAGGTTTATCTCCTGTGTGTGTCTTCTCTGATGCAAACTGAGGTATGACTTCTGCTTGAAAGACCTTCCACTTTTGGTACCTTCATAAGGCTTCTCTCCTGTGTGTATTCTATGATGAACACTGAGCCATGCCTTCTGGGTGAAAGACTTTTCACATTTGTTACATTTATAAGGTTTCTCTCCTTATATAATCAGTGATGCAATCTGATGGATGTTTTCTGCGTCAAGGACTCTACATCTGTCACATTCTTGAGGCTTCTCCCCTGAGTGTGTTCTCTGATACATACTGAGGTGTGACTTCTGCTTGAAAGACACTGCACATCAGTTACATAACATTTCTCACCTATGTGGGTTCTCTGATGCAAACTGAGTTGTGTCTTCCAGGAGAAAGACTTTCCACATGTATTACATTCATGAGGCCTCTCACCTATGTTAATTTTCCTATGACTGTGGAGGTATGACTTCTTCAAAGACTTCCCACATTGGTTACATTCATAAGGTTTCTCACCTGTGTGAATTCTCTTATGCCTGAGAAGAGCTGACTGCTGAGTGAAGGCCTTTCCACAGTTGCTACATTTATATAGTTTCTCTCCTGTGTGAATTTTCTTATGTGTCATGAGTGATGACTTATGAGTGAAGGGCTTTCCACAGATGTTACATTCATAAATTTTTCTTCTCTGTGAATTCTCGTATGTGTGCTGAGATATGAGTTCTGGAAAAACTACTTTGCACATATGTTGTTATTTCAGAATGTTTCTTACCTGTACGCATTCTCATATGAATGCTGAATGATGACTTCTGGGTGAAAGATTTTTCACGTTGGTTACAGTTATAAGGTTTCACAGCTGTGTGTTCTCTGATGAACAGTAAGGCTTGAAATCTGAGTTAAAGACTTTCCTTATCTATTACAATTATAAGGTTTCTCTCCTGTGTGAATTCTCTTATGCCTGCTGAGGAGTGAGTTCTGCTTGAATGACCTCCCATATTTGTTACACTCTTAAGATTTATCTCCTGTGTGTGTTCTCTGATACCTTCTGAAAGTTGACTCACTAGTGAAGGAGTTTCCACATTCGTTATAGTCATTAGTTTCATATCTGTATGTGTTCCATGATGAACAGTAAGGCTTGCTTTCCAAGTAAAAGACTTTCCATATTTGTTACCATAATAAAATTTCTTGCCTATTAGAGTACTCTCATGCATGCGGAGAGCTGACTTCTTGGTGAAATATTTCTTATATTCATCATATTTATAGGGTTTCTCTCCTTTGTGAGTTTGAGGTTGGTAAGTCATATATGACATCTGATCGATACATTTTGCACATTTGTTATACTCATTAGGTTTCTCTTCTAGATATTATATTTGCTCTGATGTTTTGTAAGGTGTATTTCTTTATTGAAAGATTTCTTACATTCACGACATGTACAAGGTTTCACTGCTTAGTGCATTTTCTCATGTGTAGTAATTATAGGTCTTAAGTATGTACAATGGTTTCTCACATTTAGTACATCCCTGTGTTTTCCCCCCTCTTAGAAGCATTTCTTGGTCAATGAGAGCAGAATTATCATAGCCTTCTCTATATTCATTATTGTTATAGGAGAGCTCTTCCACACAAACGCAATTATGTCTAAAGAGTATGGTGTCTGAGTTTAATGCCATCCCTTTCCCATCATACTCAAAATACTGCTATTCATTTGTACTCTCATAATGTTGATGGAAATGCTTGGAACATCTGAGGGATTGTTCAATTACATGAGAAGAATCAGGCCTATATGCAGCATTCATCTCACCAGGCTCACTGTAGAATAGCATGTTCTGATAGTCAATGAACTCCTCAGTCCTCATTCCAAAGTAGTTTCCATTATTCCTAATCAGCTCTAGCATATGTTTTGAGCTCAAATTAAAAGTTGCTAATAATCTAACTCTTTCCTCCACTGTGTTGCTATTAGTGACTGCTACTTCACACACACATTCTTTGTACTTTCTTGACATGTCTTAATCATGTCATCCATTTTTTGGACATCTAAAATGATAAGAAAGAAAACATGAATGAGATAAAAACATTTCTTAATATAAAGATAGAACATTTCCTCATATCTTAATTATTATAGATTTTAAAATATCAATACTAGGAATTAATGTATGAGAAATACATGCTTTTTTCCTCATGCACTATTGATATTTTACAATGCAAAGTAACTGTTTTTAATATTGTGTTGTTAGGTTACAGAGGGTTAGTTTTCTTTTATTTTCTTGAAATAATATTTTGTGCTGCTTTATGTCTCAACTAGTAGGTTAAGAACAGGAACAATTTCTAGATTCATTGACCATAAGAGTGTTTTATGGGTCCTTTTGCCTTTTACCTTAGCAGGAATGGTTGGGAGTGAGAATTTATACCTATTTCATCAGTTCTAACTCCTCACTAAGAATTACTCTTCTCTAGATTAAAAGCTTTGGTTCTGAATCCCAGACTCTGCCCATCACCACCTACAAGCTTTTGTCCTTACCTGAGAATTGAACTGGCATCCTCCTTACTCCCTGGTACATGAAAACTCCTAGTTCCACAGAAAATGGAATCTCCTGCACATTCCCATCCTCCCTCTTTTTTTAAAAGTATGATTTCCACAAAGACAAAGGAAAATTGCTACCTTTAATTCTACTCCCACACAAAACTCAGTACATCTCCACATGGATTCTTGATTAACATGTATTTCTGACAAAGGATCACCTAGCTCTTTGACACACACACACACACACACACACACACACACACACACAATTCAGAAGAATTAGAAACATCATTGCTCAGTACAGCTCAACGTGGACATACCAATTGGGCTCTGGCTCCAACATCACTGTGCAAAATACACTCACTTACGTGTGAAATTCTTGTCTGGAGATTTTCCCATCCATGGTCCTGTTCCTTGCTCCATCCTGACAATCAATTTAGTTTTAGGAACACAGTGCACATCAGTTACATAACATTTCTCACCTATGTGGGTTCTCTGATGCAAATTGAGTTGTGTCTTCCAAATGAAAGATTTTCTACAGGTGTTCCATTTATAAGGTTTCTCACCTATGTGAATTCTCTTATGACTGAGAAGATCTGACTGCTGAGTGAAGGAATTTACACAGATGTTACATTCATGAGGTTTCTCACCTGTGTGTGTTCTCTGATGAACAGTAAGGTCTACCTTCCGGGTGAAAGACTTTCCACATTTGTTACATTCATAAGGTTTTTCTCCTGTGTGATTTCTTTTATGTGTGCTAAGATCCAAGTACTGGACAAAGAACTTTCCACATTTGTTACATTTATAAGGTTTCTCACCTGTATGCATTCTCTTATGCATGCTGAGTGATGACTTCTGGGTGAAGAATTTCTCACACTAGTTACATTCATAAGGTTTCTCACCTGTGTGTGTTTTCTGATGAGTGGTAAGGCTTGACTTCCGGGTGAAAGTGTTTCCACATCGGTTACATTTATACGGTTTCTCTCCTGTGTGAATTTTCTTATTTGTCATGAGTGATGACTTACGATTGAAGGACTTTCCACATTTGTTACATTCATAAGGTTTCTCTCCTGTGTGAATTCTCTAATGTGTGCTGAGATCTGAGTTCTGGACAAAGGACTTTCCACATTTGTTACATTCATAAGGTTTCTTACCTGTATACAGGAATGGTTGGGAGTGAGAATTTATACCTATTGGTTCAGTTGTAACTTCTCAATAAGAATTACTCTACTCTAGATTAAAAGCTTTGGTTCTGAATCCCAGTCTCTGCCCACCACCACCGATAAGCTTTTGTCCTTACCTGAGAATTACCCCGGAGTCCTTCTTACTCCCTGGTACATGAAAACTCCTAGTTCCACAGAAAATGGAATCTCCTGCACATTTCCACCTTTCCTCCTCCACCTCTTTTTTTAAAATGATGATTTTCACAAAGACAAAGGGGAATTGCTACCTTTAACTCTACTCCCACATAAAACTCAGTACATCTCCACATGAATTCTTGATTAACACATATTTCTGAAAAAGTATCACCTAGTTCTTCGACACACACACACACACACACACACACACACACACACACACACACACATTTCAGGAGAATTAGGAACATCATTGCTCAGTACAGCTCAACGTGGACATACCAATTGGGCTCTGCCTCCAACATCACCATGCAAGGTCCATTCACTTACCTGTGAAAGTCTTGTCTGGGGCTTTTCCTTTCCGTGGTCCTGTACTTTACTCCACCGTGACAATCATTTTATGTTTAGGAGTACAGTGCCCTGTTAACAAGAAACATTGAGAATTACTGCTTCTGCTGGGCCCTTGTGTATTGATTTCAGACATCCTGGTACACAAGGTTGCTCCTAAATCTAGTTTCTCATTTCTCACCAATTCCATGGTTGACTTTCCCAATTAACAGCTTTCAACTTTACATATCAGCTTTAAACTATTGATTTTCAAATCATACTTCTAATGGTGATATACATTCTATTCTAGATTGTATATCCACCTAAAGCAACCACCTTAAGTTTGAGCAGACAGTCTGCTGTTAATGGAACATAGATATACCTTTTGTCGAACTGCTGACTTGGCTTCTTGAAGAATGAGAATAAAATTGCCTCAGGAGTTACATGAACAAGCTGAAGTTTTTCTTAAAAAGAAGTCACTCTTCCCATGGACTGAAATCTTACATGAACTGAAACTTATAAAGTACTGAAACTTGTCAGGAGCCAAACTTGCAGCTAAATTCATTCTGACCTCTGGCTGTGCTGTTATCCCCAGGATATGCTAGATGCAAGGACATTTGTTCACTAGCATTTGCTCACAGCCACTATCCGGAATTGCTTTGCTATGTCCTTTGCTATGTCTGCCTTGATATGTTCGCTGTAGTACATTCCTATGTTAATCAACCTCATCCTGTGTTTACTGTACTAAATGTTGCGAACTTCAAAGCCTCTTTGTGTTCTTGAATTTTAGCAACCCTATGCTATTCCCTGGTTCCAAAACTGCATATAAACTGGAAGTTAAGAATAAACTTGGCTGCAGTCCTGAGTTTCAATCTTAAGGCTGCAGACCTCCCATACCCCATCTTTGCTTCTTGTCTTTTTTCTCTTGTCTTGTATTTTTCCTTTTCTTTAATCCTTGCCCCCCTCATTCAGGATTCCCTTTTCACTGCCGGCTTGCTCGGGAGAAAAACTAATTCATATATTGACTAAGACCGAAGCACTTGACCTTGTGTGTTAATGTAACTATTGCTCACCCAAGGACACCAAGTTGCCATAGGGTCTCCAGTATTACATCTCTATACAGGGTCCTCTGAGAAATGTCCATGTCCTGCCACTCCTCCCAGCTAAAGTCTACAGACACATCTTCAAATGACACCGGCTTTTGTAATGGCACATTTCCATCAAGTAATTAGCCCTGAGTCATTAAAAATACAAACTCTAGAATTTCCTTCTTCTCCATGTATACTTTTGTCTTACATAACATGTTTGGAGCTTTCTCTAATACCTATAGCATTGAAGAAAGGAAAATCAAAGTAGAAATATTTGTCTCTAAGGAGTTAATAATCTGGCATGACAGCACCAAGTATAAGTTGGTGTCTGGACTAGTTTATGTACGTAATTTTGATAAAGGTTGGTATAATTAGTGAAATAATTAAGTAAAAAAATATTTCCCTGTATTTTCATATCCTGCCTCATTGAAAACCCTATATGGATATTTTATTCAGTATATCACAGGAAATACATACAGCACTACTAGGTAAACCAAAAGCAGTGTCTAGGTGAGTGTTAAAGGGAGTAAGAGTACTCAAGAAATTAATTGATGATGAATTTGGCACTTACAAAGTATCACTTAGTTCTCACAATAAAATGTTTTGTTACTAAATTTATAAACATTAAAGTGTAGTCACAGGTTCCCTTATACTTCCTTCCTACATAAAAAGTAACTGCTAGCATGTACTTTTGTGAACACCACCTACCTCCTAGAATATGGAACACAGGTGAGGGAAGAATAAGATGTTTCATGATCAAATTTGAAATTCAACATGGTGCAGACTAGGGAGCTAACACTGTGACCCTGAACAGTTCACTAGGTCTTTTTTTTCTTTTTTCTTTTTGCCAATCCTGGGGCTTGGATACCGAGGCTGAGCACTGTCCTTGAATTCCTTTTTGCTTAAGGCTAGCACTCTACAACTTGAGCCACAGCTTCATTTCCTGCTGTTTCTGTTTAAATGGTGCTGAAAAATGGAACCCAGGGCTTCATGCATACAAGGGGGGCAGTCAACCGCTAAGCCACAGTCCTAGCCCTAATCTGGTGTTTATAAAGGCAAAAAACACACACAGGTGGTTATATACGGCTTGGCAGAGTTGGTTGCAGTTTCTACGAAGTATAGAGCAGGAAAATCTGTGGCAAATTCCCTATAGTTCTTTGACTACCTCATTGCTTTTTTGCCCAACCTTGCTTTCAGAATCTTCTGTTCTCTGCCAATAGGAATACAGAATGGACAGATCTCAGGTGAGTTGCTTTTTGTTTCTCACTTAGCTTTGCATTCCATTTTATGAACTTAATGGAGATCCCAGATTTAAAATGGAAAATTATATTGATCTTGAAGAAAATGTACCTAAATAAGACAAAGATGCATTATGCATTTTGCATCTGATAAAAATCTTACATTCTGTCTACATCACCTGCAGATTTGTTTCGATTCGTCTGTAGTTTCCTGCAGTTTGAACTCAATACTTGGGCTCAGTGCCTGAGCCTCTCTGGTCTCTAGGTTAGCACTTGAGCCAATGCAACATGTCAGCTTTTTGCTGTTCATGTGGTGCTGAAGAATGGAACCCAGCGATTCATGCATGCTAAGCAAGTACTGTACAGCTGAGCCCCATTTCCAACCCTCCAGGTTTTTTTTTTTTAATGTGAGGAAAAAGTAGTCATACCTGTTATGTGATTCAATCACCCCCAGGAAGTCACTTCTCTGGGAAAGTGAAGGTGCTGGCAACTAATCAGAAATCACATCTTCATTAATAATATTAACCTGTTTTAATGACGTTTTACTAGAGTGAGTGAAATAGTGTGGTCACTAACACCTTCAAATGTTCTATAGGACTGAGTAAGCCATAAGTATTTAAAGTATTCTGAGAACATATTTCTTGTTGGTGCCCATTTCCAATAGGAAAAGCAGTATATTTTACAGTTGTATTTCTTCAAAAGCTCATCAGTTAAATCCCATGAATGCTTTGTGGTGTTTGTTTTACTAGAAACTTTCACCTGAACCGTGCCTGCAACTTGTTTATTAGCTAATTAATTTGAGTTTTCTGCCCAGGCTGGCTTCCAGACCTCAGCCTCTTATATATCTGGAGTAGGATAACATTCTAGAGCCAAAGTTCAAGGTGTTGTTTTTGTTGCCTTTTAATTTTTCCAATTAACTAATTTATTTATTGTCAAAGTGATGTACAGAGGAGATACAGTTTTGTATGTAAAGTAGAGAATACATTTCTTTTTCTTTTTCTTTGTTTTTGCAAGACCTGGGGCTTGGACTCAGGGCCTGAGCACTCTCCCAGGCTTCTTTTTGCTCAAGGCCAGTACTCTAGCACTTGAGCCCCAGTGCCACTTCTAGCTATTTCTATGTATGTGGTGCTGAGGAAAAGAACCTAGGGCTTCATGTATGTGAGTCAAGCACTCTACTACTAGGCCATATTCCGAGCCCCTCTCACTTTATTTTACGTATCATTTTTTTAACTTAATGTGTGTCCAAGATTGAAAATGGAAAACTAGATTCAGCTTCACCAAAACGTTCCTAAGTAAGACAAATATATATTGTAGATTTTGTGGCTTACACAAACTTACATTCTAAGTTGAGTACAGATTTGCTTCAGTTTCTCTGCACATTTACTTATTTATTTATTTTACTGTGCCTAGATCAATCCCTGAGTGCTGTACCTGAGCCACTCTAGGCTCAAGGCTAGTAGTCTACCACTTGAGCTACAGCATCCCTTTTGGCTTTTTCTGCTTATATGGTTCTGAGGAATCAAACCAAGGGCTTCATGCATGCTAGGCAAGCAGTCCACCACTGAGCCACATCCCAGTCCTGTTTCTAGGTTTTTGGATGTGAGGAAGAATTGGTCACATTGTTGAATGATTCAGCCGAAGGTACTTGAAGTACTGTCCATATAGTTCTTGTTAGTGTACATTTCCAGTAGAAATGCGGTAAACTTTAGAGTTGTGTTTTCTTCAAGAACAAATTAGTTAAATCCTATGCCTGCTGATTGTGTTTGTTTTACTTGAAACAGGCTATATTTCATTCTGTCATCTTTCTACACATCAATCCTGTTTGGCTGCCTGAAACATTCTCAATCAACTATACCATTTACTGATAGTACATGTTGCTTTATTTTGGACTCCCATGTCTGCCATCCATCTAGAGCATTTCTCATCTTCCATGTGAGAAGCAGTAGAGTCTTTGAATACGCAGCTACTGTTCCTCTCTATCCCACTCTCCAGAACCATCATTCTTTTTGGCCTATGAGTGTGTTGTTCCAGAAAATCTCAAGAAGAGACATTATGCCATGGCTGTTCCTTTCTAATTGGTATATTTTAGTTAGGTGATTGTATTAAAGACTTGTCTCTGCTGTAATGTGTAGTTATATTTTATTTTCAATGTATTTATGTATTGCTTTATGTGTTCCTATCTTTTGTTGGTGAGTAACTGTGAAGTGTTTTTCCAAATAGTTGTTAAGTCCTTTCTTTCTTTCTGTTTTATAGAAACCTAGAAAAAGAATTCCTGGGTCATATGCCAGTGTGTTTCTATGTTTAATTCACTTTATGGTTGTCTGTGCCATCTTTGATTGTTTAACATTCCTGGTAGATGCACACCAAAAATCACACTATTTTCACATCCTTCCCAGAACTTACTAGATTTGAGGCATTGCTGTTGTTTTTCTCTTTTAAAAAAAATATGAGCATATTTACAAGTACTAAGTAGTTATTTCATGGTGATTTTGAGTGTCCTAAGTTGTTGTGAAGTCATTCTCCAAGTACTTTTTGCATCCCCTGCTTTCACTATTGTAGAGTACTAATCTTTTCTTTTTTCCTTTTTTCTTTCTTGTTTGTTGGCAGTCTTGGGGCTAGAATTCAGGGCTTGGCACTGTACCAGAGCTGCTCTTGTTCAAGATGAGCACTGTACCATTTGGACCACAGTGCTACTCCAAGCCTTAGTCCTAGCCATGCAAAGTGTTTTACTTTAGTATTCATAGGAAAATAACAGTTTGTTCAAATTTGTCTATTAATACAGGTGCCGTTCTTCTGCTAATATCTTGATTCTATGTTTGGTACGATCTGTGGCATTCACAAATATGCAAGGGCTCATATATTCCTTTCAAACGCCTATTATGTATTAGCTCTTAACTCCACTCCATTATGTTAATAAGAAGTAACCATTTATTTATGTATAGAAAAAAGGCCATCCTTACACTGAAGCATGAGGCTTCAGAAGTAGTGAAACCTGCAGAAAAATTGTTATGCTGATATGTAGTAAACTTTATCAAAACAACCTGCACATACTATTCCAAGCATCTATTTATACTTAATATTGTCATGTCAGATTAGTAGCACCTGAGAATTCTTATCCTGTTTCTGGTGCTAGCAAAGACAAATATCTTGGTGTAATGGGGCATTGTGTTTTTGTTATTGTATTTCTAGTTATCTAGTTAATATAGAGCCAGTATTACTACTATGATATTTCTTCTTTCTACTTTATAGATAATGGAGCAAGCTCCAAAATATTATGTAAGAAAAGCACACATGTAGAAGAATAAAATTCCAGACTTGTTCTTTTCCTGACTCATGGCTAAGTTCTTGATGAAAATGTGCCATTACATAAGCCTGTGACCTTTGAATATGTGGCTATGGATTTCAGCTGGGAGAAGTGGCAGGACCTGGACATTGCTCAGAGGAAATTGTATAGGGATATAATACTGGAGACTAACAGCAACTTGTACTTGGGTGAGCAAAAGACACATTAATTTACAGGGTCAAGTGCTTTGTTTTTAGTAGCTCTATGAGTCTTTATCAAAGGTGCAATGCTATTTAGGTATAAGATTACAGAATATGGGAAGTAGTGCATCTTTCCAAGAAAATCCTGCTCTTGATTGTATTACTCTAGAGGCAATTTGATAATCATTCTTCTCACTCAACTAGCACCAGTTAAGCAAGGTTCTGAGACATGTTCTATTATCAGGGCACTATCTTCTGAAACTTGTGGCCACTGTGATAGATGGATATATAATCTAGAGTAGAATGTATGTTACTACTCAGTGTAAGATCTAGAGATCTGTAATTAAAAGTGGGCATTTAAAATTCAAAGCTTTTACTGGGCACTCTTCTTTACACTTGTAATCCTAGCTATGGAAATCTAAGCCGGCCCAAGCAGAAAATTCCCCAGGAGACTTATTTCTTCAATTAACCATAAAAACCCAGTCGGCCCACTGTCATTGAATGGAGTAGAATTCTGCCCTTGAGCAAAAGAGCTCAAGGAACTGGCCATTCCTTGAGTTCAAGGGGAAACACTGAGAAAATAAAATCCAAACCTTGTATTTCTATGCATAGTCAACCATAGAACTATTAAAAAATGTGAATCTAGAGTTTGGGGTAACCTGTATACCAGAATGTCTGGGATAATTGCAGCATGAATGTCCCAGCATGAACAAAAGTTCTCCACTGTTTTTTTCTTAACAGGGCACTGTGTGTCCAAATCCAAGTTTATTATCAAGTTGGGGAAAGGTCAGAAGCATGGATGGGAGAAGTCCCATTCAAGAATTTCCCAAGTGAGTTAATGCATCCTACACAGTGCTGTTGGAGACAGAGCCCAGGTGGTAAGTTATTGTTGAGCTGTTCTGAGCAGTAATGTTCCCTTTTCCCCAGAGCCCTGTACATTGCAGAAAACTAGGTAATTGTGTCATTTCTGGGATATCAGCTTATGCAGGTGTCAGCAAATAAGGAGGACACCAAGACTGATGTCCAATAAGGAAGAAAGTAGTTTATTAGTGGTTGTGGGATTTAGCTCCAAAGCTTTTACTGTAGCAAGAACGATTACCTGCGTGGTGATTAGGAATATCCTTTATTGTGGGGATGCTGGCTATATATGTAGAGTGGCGGTCCCCGACTGACCCTCCCCTCTTCCCTCCCTGGGGTCGCATGGCCGGAAGCCACTCCTACACCTTCCAGGTCCGGAACCGGAAGGAGTAGTTCTGGCTTGGCCCGCCTCCTGTCTCTTTCTCGGGTCCACGTGAATGCCTCAAAGATGGCGCTGTCGGAGCCCAGGGCCAGTTCTATTGGGGCATGACGTCAGCCTGTGGGGGGAGTCCCGGGGTGCCACTCTTGCCGAAACAGCCCAGTTCACCCAATCAGCCAATCACCCCAAGTCCTTCCCCTTCCCGCCTTTGTCACCATAATAAATCCTTCTGCCTGCCCTCTGGGGGGGGGGGGGCGAGAACCGTTCAATCCTCAAGCTTTCTCCCCAGAGCCTTCTTTCTGCTCTGACCTCTGACACATGACAGGGGACGGGGGGAGGTTTTTGGCGACTCACACTCCTTGGCTAAACGCAATCCACGAGAGCTTGTTTTGCCTTCTGCTGGCAGGAGACAAGGCCGAGTACTCTAATAGTTTTGGGGTTCAGGCATTTTCCCGGGAGATAGGGGAAAAGGGGTCCTAGAGATCCCGACACTTTATTGTAGGGCCCTCGGCCCTAGTGCGCTTTGTCTAGACCCATGAGGGAAAGGCTAGGGCATCCCCTAGTGTGAAAATCAGGGACATGTGTTAGTCACGAATAACGCCCACCCAGCCCTCTTACGTTTAAATAAGGACTCAGGATACCAGGCGCATCAGGGATCCATCAGGCGGATAATCCAAGGATTTTAATCTCATGGTAGGGTTTATATAGCAGTAATGGCAGCAGGAGGGGGAGGGATTTGGAGTGGCTAGCTAGACACGGCGATAGGCTGATATGAGCTGTCCATCCAAGAGTGACGTCATAGGACTTCCTCTATGGGCGGTCATCACGTCCCACAGGACTGCCTCCTGGGTTCTGCCCACCACCATCTAGGCCCACATAGGGTCCAGGGCAGGAGTTGGGGCTAGCAGCCACGCAGCCCCATGCCAGGAGAAGAGGCGGGCCTGGGACTGCCTCTTAAAGCTATAGGCGATGCCCAACATCACCCCCTTCTGTTTTTTAAATAGCAGGAGGCGATGTAAACATAAGGCATATGTAGACATAAGGCAAATGTGGGGCCTTTCCCACAAGGGGGAGTAAGTGAAGGGGCCACCCATTTGGCTCAGTCCAAAGAAAATTGGAGTTCTTAGTCTGTTCCTGCACCACTCAAGATAATGCAGGCAGCATTCCCCTTCTCTGGTGGTGAGGTAGACGAAGGTTCGGGCTCTGGTGACTCTGGAGGTCCACAGCAGCCAAGGTGCTGGTGAATTCATGCATGTGGTTAGTAAAAATTTTATCATAAACATTGAAGCAAGGTGTTAAAACCCTGAACTCCTATTTCCCTCCAACGGGAACCCCTAAGTTTAGAAGCAGGGGAAAGACAAAAGGGAAACGACAATGTAATACTCCATCCCTAGTTCTTTTGCAAAGCTGCAGGCAATATCGCCACAGCAAAACATTGCTCTTTGTAGCAGCCATGACAGTTTCTGAGACATGGAGGGGGAAGACCAATGCTACCCCAAGGCAACCCTGTGGCCACCAAACATAACTCTGATGTTTTTAACCTGGGGTAACTCTGTTATGATAGGACTGTTTATAACAGTCTTGGGGCAGCTCAGGGCCTGTCAAATCCTCACAAGACTCTTAGATTGCTTGAGCAGTTTCTGATGCAAGAGAGAAAGAGAATAAGGAATCATTAGTAGTGAAACCAGGCAGTTTGGGAGCCACACAGCTCGCACACATGTTGACCTGTATCTTATGAAGCAAAATGTTAATTTTGGGTCAGGAAAATCTAGGTTAATAGTCACATTTGTATAAAATGACTTGGATCCCTTGATCTTAAAGAGTTTATGAGACCACAGGAGAGAAAAATGGAAAAGCAAAACCTTAGACTATTCCACAGAATTGTCAGGATCAGACGTACAATTGACATTTAGCATAGATGGACATAAAGAATAACACACTGGTTTTACATCATTGTACATATACCACATGCTGCATATTTGAACCTTTTGGAGTTTTTCTTAGACACATTTTCTTGCACCAAAACATGATCAGTTTGTGTTCAAAACCTGGGTTTTTTTTTTCTTTTGGATTGGAGTCTGGTAATAAGAGTCAGGATTGCCTCCAGGCTGTTCACTGTGACTACACCCACAGGCAGCAAAGACCAGTTCAACATAACATAAGCAAGTTAAAATGGTTAAAAAGGTAAGTAATTTTTAAACCATGATAATCATTTTTACATATTTTACCCACAGACAGACAGACACATACAAACAGAAAGACAGTTGTGCACAAGCTTTGGGCACACTTTGAAAATTTTTCTCTTTCTGAACTGGCCACATAAGTCTACTGGAATTACAGTGGCAAAATGATATTATTTTGCCCATATTTAAAAACCACGTGGTCAGCTAAAAGGCAAAAAATACTTTTCCTAGGAAACAAAAATTGTCAAAGATTTAGGCTCACAACAAGACACCTTCATTGTAAAGCCGCTGCCTGGATGGGGCACAGGGTTATTGGGAGCCTCCAAGCCCCCACCCAGCCTTGAGGAATTTGGCATGCCCACCACCTGGAGGGAGGGCGGGATGTGCTCACCAGCCAAAATCTTTCCTTTGTCCACCAAAAGCTTAGTCAACAGCAATCCAATTTAAGTGAATCCCCAAACTTATCAAACATCAACAACAAAAACCTAAAGCCTTTTTTGTCTCCCTTAAAGCAGATTAGCCAACAACAGATATTAGGTAGGCAAGTCCAGCAAATTTCCCAGGCCTCAGAAGCTGGGGGGGGCGAAGGGAGGCAGGGGGAGGGGGGAGCAGAGGCAAGCCAGCCTGAAACCAGTGCGCGCTGCCGCTCCAGGCCTCCTTCCCGTAGCCCGAATATGTGGACCCCGCAGCACCTGCTCTGCACCAGCAGCTCAGACGCGACATGCTCCACACTCTGCCGCCAGTGCCACCACTGCCACCACTGTCCAAAAACCACGGCCAGCAGTCTCCACCGAGGGTGCAGCATGTTCCAAAGTCTTCCAGGCCCTCCTGGCTTGAGTGTCTGAAAATTCCTATCTGGTATTTTGGAGCATGGACCTCAAAATCTTAAAAGACGAGTCGCTCCATCGACTTTGTCTCTGCCCCTTCATTCCAACACACCTCAAGAATAAGAATCCCCGGCTCAACAGTAGCTCTAAGTCTACGTTTCCCGTGCGCTCATGCCTCGCATTGTGGCGCCAAATCCCTAGCGCACTTTCTCCCAACCCGCAGGAGAAAGGCTGGGTGTGCCCTAGTTTGAAAAGCAGGGACATGTGTTAGTCACGAATGATGCCCACCTATCCCTCTTACGTTTAAATGAGGACTCAGGATACCAGGCATATTGGGGATCTGTCAGGCAGAAAATCCAAGGATTTTAATCTCAGAGTGGGATTTATATAGTATTAATGGGGGCAAGAAGGGGAGGGATTTGGAGTGGTTAGCTAGACACGGCAATAGGCTGATATGAGCTGTCCATCCAAGAGTGACGTCATAGGACTTCCTCTATGGGCAGTCATCACATCCCACAGGACCACCCCCTGGGTTCTGCCCACCACCATTTTGACGCGCAAGTGGTCCAAGGCAGGAGGCGGGGCTAGAAGTCACGCGGCCCCAGTCCAGGAGAAGAGGTAGGCCTATTACAGACTCTTAAAGCTATAGGCAGTGCCCAGTACTTTATCATAATTGGTCAGAAGTGTCAGAAAAGGAATTTTGGTGAGACTTACTGTAAGAGGTAGAGAAAGGGATTTAAAAACTCCAAAAAAGGCTATAGTAAGTCTTAGACAGAAGCTAGACCTGAAGAAATCTATGCATAAATCCTTACTCTTGGGAACTATTCTGCTTAGGTGAAAGGCATTGGTTACATGAAACACTTTTGTGATCTAAGAATCTAGAAAATATTGTTGTTCCTAACCTAATGGTTGAGAAGCCAGGCAGGCAAAATAGAAATTATTTCAAGAAACTAAGTGCAAACAGTGCAACTCTGCTCCTTTAATAACACAAACATTTGTAAAAGCAACACAGGTAATGCTAAGGGTAGGTTATATGTAACACTTTAAATCTATTGCTGTGAAACAATAATTGTGAAAATTGAGTAAATATTTGTTCTAATATAAAGAGAAAAAGTGAAACAAGAAATACATTACTCTGAATTGTAACATATAAGTATGAGGTCCTAAATAAACCTTTGAGGACAAGTGCCTATATTACTCATGCATCAGTTCCTAGTATAGCTATTTTGAAATGTATAATAACTAGATTGTTAAGAAATGCCATTATTTTTATATTTAGAAATATTTGGATCCCATTCATGTTCATTTCTTTATTTTTTTGATGAATCATTTTAGATGTCCTAGAAATTGATTACTTGATTAAGAGTTGCCAGGAATGACCAAAAGAATGTCTGTGTGAAGTAGCAGTCACCAAAAGCAACCCTGTGCATGAAAGAGTGAGGTTAGTGAAAACTTTTCCTTTAAGCTCTAAACACATGCCAGAGATGAGTAGGAATAGTAGAGAATCCTTAGGAATGAGGACTGAGGCATCCATTGCATGTCAGAATGTGGTTCTCCATTTTGAGCCTGAAGAGATGCATGCTGGATCCAGGCCTGGTGTCTCTCATGTAGTTGAAAAATCCTGTAGCCATTTGGATCCTTTTAGTCAACATTCTGAGAGTACCAATGAGCAGCAGTATTTCACGGATGGTGGAGAAGGGATGGTATTAAGCTCAGATACCACAATCTTTAGAAATAATTGTGTTTGTGTGGGAGAAAAACATTATGAATTCAACAAATATGGAAAGCCCTTCAAACATGAGTCAGCTCTGAAAACACATAACAGAATACTCGCAGGTAAGAAAATTATTAATGTAATAAATGTGGAAAATCCTTCAGGAAAATTTCATAGCTTAGAAGCCATAATAGAATTCACTCAGGTGAGAGACCTCATGTGTGTAACAAATGTGGAAAGTCATTCAAGTTGAGGAAACTTTAAATGTACATAATAGAACTCACACAGTTGAGAAACCATATGCATGTAACCAATGTGGGAAGTCCTTCACCTGGAGAATGCAACTAACTATCCATCAGATAAGTCATACAGGAGAGAAACCTTATAAATGTAAAACGTGTGGAAAGTCTTTTGCCCAGAAATCAAGTGTTAGTGCTCATGAGAGAACACATACAAGAGAGAAACATAAATATAACACATGGAAAGTCTTTTGCCACGAAATCAATCGTTAGTGCTCATGAGACAAAGCATACAGGAGAGAAACCTTATAAATGAAATACATGTGGAAAGTCTTTTGCCTAGATATCAAACGTCAGTGCTCATGCGAGAACACATACAGAAGAGAAAACTTATAAGTATAACACATGTGGAAAGTCTTTTACCCTGAAATCAAGCTTTACTACTGTTCATGAGAGAACACATACAGGAGAGAAACTTTAAAAATGTAACATATGTAGAAAGTCTTTTGCTAGGAAAGTATACCTAAGTGTTCATGAGTGAAACCGTACATGAGAGAATCCTTACACCTATAACACAAGTGGAATGTCTTTCACCCAGAAGGCATATCTTAATATTCATCAGTGAACACACAGTGAAGAAAAAGCTTATGAACAAAACGAATATAGTATGTTTTTAACCCACAAGTCATATCTAAGTAGAGAGAAGAAAATTCAAACAAGTGAAGAACTTTATCAATGGAATCATTGTGGAAATCACTCACCTGGAGGGCACAGCTTACTGTTCATGAAAAAACACACACATGAGAGGAACCTTATAGATGTAACACATATGGACAGTTTTTCATGCAGAAAACCTATTTTCCTGTTCAGCAGCAAATGAACACGGGAGAGAAACCTTATGAATGCAGCGAATTTGGAAAGTTCTTCAGAAACAGGTCATCCTTAAGGAAACACGGCAGAATTCACAGATGTGAGAAATTGTATGAATTTTAAAACATTGGGTAGTCTTTCACCAGGAAGGCACACTTGTGCAAAAGAAGTTAGCAAGGAGTGTTACAACTGTTTCAAGAAACACTTCATCTCACCAACAAAAGAAAGGAACACATAAACCAATTGATGAATGCATTGAAGGGATAAAAATATTACTACAAATTACAGCAGGGATGAACCTTGAATACAACCAGCTAAATAACATACACTGATTAGAAAGGAACAGCCATGGTATGATGTCTCTTATTGAGTGTGCAATGATCAACAGACTCATACACAAAAAGAATGATCGTTCTGGAGACTGGGATAAAGAGGCACAAGAGCTGCATATTCAATGATTCTACTGATCCACATATGGAAATGGAAGATGAGAAATGTTCTAGGTGCATGGAAGAGATGGGAGCCCAAAATAAAGAAACATATACTATCAGTATTCTTCGGAATACAGAATATCTTTTGATGTATAATTTTTGAGACCGATTTTCTATAATTATAGCTTTTGTTGTGCCATCCTTGGGGTGTGAACTCAGGGCCTGAGCACTGTCCCTGGCTTCTTTTCCTCAAGGCTGGGACTCTACCACTTGACCACAGCACCACATCAGCTTTTTCTATATATGTGGTGCTGAGGAATCGAATTCAGGGCTTCATGCGTGCTGGCAAGCATTGTACAACTAGGCCACTTTCTCTGCCCTAAAACCACAGCTTTTACTGATTTGGGCCACCTAAATTATCAACACAGTAACCATTGAAACTGGACCCTAACTCATACCTGTCATTCTAGCTAGTCTGGAGGCTGACTTCTAAGGATTACAATTCGATATAGGTCTGGTCTATGTAGAAAAGTCAACAATATCTTATCTGCAATTAAACAGCAAAAAGTGAGAAGTGGAGCTGTAGCCCAAGTGTTAAAGCACCAGGCTTGCCTAAACAAAACAAAGAACAAGAGAAGAGAATGAGACTCTGAGTTCAAGCCCCAGTGCTGGAAATAAATTAATGAACAAATAACTAAAACCAAAACCAGAAGCCAGTGTGTAAGGGGATCTGTGGCTTTGAGCACCCACACTCCCTGGCGTGTCCCCTCTGTATCGCCATCATAAAAGTATTAATATATTTTAGTGCATGACAGCAGAAAAGAATTTACCCCTGAGAGACAGCTGAAAATTTCCCTTTCAAACAGATCAATGAACTGATCCATGTTAGAGCCTGTTTAAACCCGGGACTTTGCTTTACACTAGTATGAATGCTAGTTGCACTCCACAAGGATACCAAAATCCCTGTGCCCTGTGCCCAGCTCTGGGTTTGTTACTCTGTTTTGTTTGGAGGAGGAAGGGGAATGTTTTTCCTCACACCTTATAAAGAACAAAATATCACCAGCCACATAATGGGTTTTCCCCCACTCATTAAAAAAAATTACATTTCTAATTCAAGCAGGTGGCAACCCTCTATTGAGTCTAGGAAGCAACTTCACAAGGGCACCTGCAACTCCCTTTATGAAACGAACCTCTGATAGTTTATATGGACTGAATGTAAGTATAAGAAGCATCAAATGATCCCCCAAATTCTGGGGATGTTCTCCAGATGATGCCTTCAGTCCTGAGTCTGACATGTGACCTCTGACTGGATCTGGCCCCTGCATCTCTTGCTGGTTCATCCATCTTGTGGAATAGAGAGTAAAGTAATTGAGTGAACATCAGAGTAGACCTTAAAATGCTGTGTGATGTACATGGGACCAAAGAGGAGTTGTCCTGGGTATCATAGCTCATGTCTATAATCCTAGCTACTCTGGGGGCTGAGTTCTGAGGATCAAGGGTGGAAGCCAGCCTGGGCAGGAAAGTCTGTGAGACTCTCATCACCGATTAACCACCAATAAACTGGAAATGGAGCTGTGGCTCTAGTAGTAGAGTATTGAGCCTTGAGCACAAAAGCTCTGAGTTCAAGCCACCAAGATTATTGAAGCTTCACTCAGTAGGGGATGTTGAGAAATCTACAGTTATACTGACATTTGAATTTTTGTTTTATGTGGATAAATGCAAATAGTTTAAGAAGATATTAGTCAGTCTCTACAATGTAACCAGGGAACTTTAAAAAATCAGAAATTTTTAAGTTTAAAGGGAGCTCTCCTTGTCTGTTCAAACTCTCCAGCACACAGTGAGCCTCCGGGATGTTAATTTATTCCACAGCTCTTTGCACCCAGTCAGTACTTTGCTACCGTTATACCCGGTACTCTGTTTCCATTGAGCATCATCATTATACATAAGTGTTGACACTTCATTTAAAATATTTCCAAATTTTCTCTGGCACTTAAAAGCTTGGCCTGAGAAATAGGATCACGAGTTAAAGCCAGCCCAGTCATGTCAGTCCATGGTACTTGTTAGGGAACAGCTGTAGTATATCAGCCCTTTCAGGAAGGAGCAGCATCACTCCCACCTTCATCATTTGGGGACCTGCCAAATTCATGCGCTAATGCTAACTAAAATGATAAGTTGGTTCAAAGAGTTAATATGAGGCAGACAGTAACTCCATTGGCCACCTGCCTGTGACCTGAAATGACTATGCATTTTCTCTATAAGTTTTCTAACCTCATTGGCCACCTGCCTGTGACCCTGCTAGACCATATGGTATTTCCCTATATAACCCAAATCTGAGCCTAGCCCAGGGTGCTTCTCGCCAGCTCCTGAGTCTCAGCTGTGCCCCTGGCTGGCTATTTGGCTTTTTCCTTCCCCAATAATCCCATCTTTGTACTTAGGACTGTCTCTGAGTTTTGGACTGTTGGAGGGATGGATGATTCCCCCCCCACGGATCCCATTTCAATACCAAACAAAAATTTGTCAAGGCTTAGCAGAGGATGCTATTGGAGATGTATTTCTGTGTCAGGCAAACTAATAAGATCATTGTTGGTGTTGGGAATATGGCCTACTTGCAGGGAACTTGCCTCATATACATGGGCTCCACTCCTCAGCCCCACATATATAGAAAAAGCAGAAGTGGCTCGGTAGCTCAAGTGGTAGAGTGCTAACCTTTAGCAAAAAGAAGCCAAGGTACACTGCTCAGGTCCTGAGTTCAAGCCGCAGGTCTGGAAATAAAATCACTGTTTTGCATTTTGAAATTTAGAAACAGAATATAATGATATCCTAGTACACACTGCCTAGAATTACATGAAAAGTATATGGAACAATATTTTTGTTCCTTTCCAACCAGAGACCATCGTGTGTGTGTGTGTGTGTGTGTGTGTGTGTGTGTGTGTGTGTGTGTGTGATCTTTGTATGCCCATTGGTTCTTTCTTTTTGTTACTATAAAGATGATGTTCAGAAAATCTACGTAGAGACACTTTGACTCTACATAAGGAAATAATGACATTACAAATTACTATGACAGGAAGGAGAGAAGAGGAGCCATGAAGAAAGCCAAGTCAAAAGGCAAAGAACTGAATTATGATGGGACTCTGGCACTGTTCCCTGCCGGGCCAGCCGGCAGGGGAACAGAAATCCTGACTGAGGGGCGGCAGGGATACGGAAAAGGAAAAATAAGGCAAGAGAAAAAAGACAAGAGACAAAGATGGGGTACGGGAGGTCTGCATCTCGAGATTGAGACTCAAGACTGCAGCAACAGTTTATTCCAACTCCCAGCTTATATGCAGTTTTGGAACCAGGGAATAGCATAGGATTGTTA
Source organism: Perognathus longimembris pacificus (assembly GCF_023159225.1). Lineage (NCBI taxonomy): Eukaryota > Metazoa > Chordata > Mammalia > Rodentia > Heteromyidae > Perognathus > Perognathus longimembris. The sequence continues at coordinate 46,777,359 of NC_063178.1, forward strand.
AAATTCCAGAACACAAAGAGGCTTTGAAGTTTACAACATTTGATTACAGTAAACACAAGGTAACAAAGCAATTCCGGACAGTGGCTGTGGACTTTGCCTTTAGCATATCCTGGCGGTAACAGCACAGCCAGAGGTGAAAATGAACCTAGGTGTAGGTTTTGGCTCGAGACATCTTGGCGACATCGGCACAGCCAGAGGTCAGGATGAGCTTAGCTGCTAGCTCGGCTCCCGACAGTTCCCCCGTCTTTTTATTAAAAGAAGCGAACCCGCCTGTCTTAGGTGGGGTGAGTACCTCAGCCTGCCTTACCCGTCTTAGGGAACAACTTCAGAGCAGTGCTGAAGGCCCTGTCTTAGGTCGGTCTAGGCTGGCACTGCCTCATACCCGTCTCTGGCTGCGGCTCCTCTCGGGGGAAATTCGTTTACTTGGAGCTTGACCTTATGGAGCTGGCTGGCTAAACTCATGAAAGAGTTTTGCAATATGCGTACAATGCAAGGAAGACATAGGCAAGCCATCAGCAAAAGTATCCCTGGGCCGAGCAATGTCATTAGTGGCCCCTTAACGTTAGATAAGGAAGGGACATACTGTTGAAGTTGTTCAAACAGTTCTTTTGCTGTTTCTGCCACTTAAAGTCCAAAGGTGGAGCTTGTTCTAGTCCGGCTATTTGTCTATGGAGTTGAAAGAGATCTAAGGACAAGTTATTATGGTGCCAAATATCATTTAGATGTGCTACAACTTGTTCCCAAGGATAGCTCGACCCATTATACTTATGGAGGGTCACACAAATAAAGTCAAACCCAGCATAACAGCGCACCCGTTGCAAAGTTTGTAAGGCACGAATTTGTTCTCCCAGAGACAACAGATTCATACAATGCTTCTAATTTTTGTTTTACCTTATCATCAATCCTGCCTTGAAAGTGCAGGGCTTGCATGGTATTATGAGCAAGCTGATTAACATGGTGAGCTGTCTGCACATTTTGTGTTAAAGCCACAGTAGCTGCAGAAGCAGCTAAGGAAATAAAGGCTAAAATTCCTGCTATTAATAGCCCTACAAATCGGCTAGGGTGCATAAGTTCTTTTAAATGTTTTAACACTTGAATACCTGTTTCTTCATACCAAGCTTCAGATAAGTTTACAGGAAGCATAACAAATGGTGGTTGCTTAATAATAATTACAGAGTCAGTAAGACCACTATACAAGCAATTTGTAAAAAAACAGTTAGTGCAGGTAACATCAAAGTACATGGCTCTTATACAAATATTAAAAGGTCCATACATAATAGCATAAGGGGGTGTTACACAACTCATAATTTTTTTTAAAGAAGTAGAAGTGGGCCAGGAGATATTATTCAGAGCAGCCACTAACATCCAGACATGGCGTTGAGGGCGTCCATTCATCCACCACAGACCTGGGTTGAATTTATTGGTGAGATTAGCTCCAGACCAGTCCATCAGCTGAGAATTAGTTCCTGAAATATTGGTTATAAAAGGGTGATCATGTCTACACTTTACAGGGTGCAGTTCTCCCGTGGATTCTACAATTTGAGAGGAGTTGATGCAGCGAGGTATCATGAAGGACAAGGTAGAATTGGCATGTACAGGAAACCCAGTAGGCAATGAAGTCATTTGTATATTATATACTTGACTATTATCAGGAATCCAAATTCTATATTTTATGGATTGCATCACAGTACAGCCTGGAATATAACTGTTGGAGTCAGTTGTAAAACATAAAGGGGTTCCAATGCCAGAAGCTGCAAAGTCTCCCATTTTAACGTGTTGGACAAAAGGGTCTGGAGCTGTACCATATGCTGATCTGTTGACATGGACAAACATCTCAGCTCCCTCCCAGGTCACAGGGTGCACAATCGGTGGATCTGGCACGTAAGCCCAGTGGGTCAGCGCTTGTGCCGTTCTGATGAGTTTCCACGATGCGAACACAACTCTCAGGTAGCCAGTGGGCATGATTTTCATCCTGTGAAAAAACACAGACATGTCCTCGACCCCATGTCAATACCGGATCGGGCCCGTGCCAAGCACTTGTTAGAGGATCTCTCCACTTAACTTGGGCAAAAGCTCTTTGCTCTCTCTTTTCCCAGAACCGCTGTGCTGCGGAGTGGCCATAGCAATCCAAATTTAAAAAATTTAGTATGAATAAAGTATGAGAAAGTATATTAACAGGAGAGAAGGGGTATAGTTTCCCCCCCTTTTAATTTAGAAATTTGGTGTTTTAACAAACTGTTGGCCCATTTGACAATTCCTTGACCATGAGGGTTAATGCCATTGGAGGGCACAGGCAGGAAGGTAGCACAGTTGGGACAAGTTTTTACAATTTGACGAGCTGTCTCATAAGTAATATGAAATTGCTGACGTAAGGCACGACTGTTTTGATGGTGGGCAGCATGTGATTGCTTTGCCAAGTCAATTTGAGAGAGAAAAATTTGGGTAGCCTCATTTGTAATAGCATTGCCCTCCCTTAATGGTAAGAAGAGGAAAAGTGAAGTAATTTGTTAGAGGGATAATGATGTGAAATTGTGCCCACAAAATTGTCCCAGGCAGTGACCCAGGAATCACAATGAATATAAAGCCATTCTTGTTGTTGTAAAGTATAGGGGATATAAATAACCTGTGGATCTCGTCCAAGATACTTACAAGATTCCACACGGCACATATGGACTAAGGTGGCTACCAATTTATAATAAGGAGTTAACACTTTTGAAGGAGTAGCAGGCAAGGAAAGCCACAAAAGGGGTCCCTTCTGCCAGAGGACCGCTGTTGGAGAATGAGGTGTAGTTAAAATATAAGCTTCCCAAGGGGCTGAGTAATCAATATAATTTACATGTTGGGAAGAAATGGCAGAATTTACTATGCTCAAGGCTTTTGCTGCTTCAGTTGTCATTTCTCTGGGAGATGTAGGGTCAGGGTCCCCCTTCAACAGACCAAACAGAAGGAAAATTTTGGCAAGTAGAAGAGAGAGAGCCCATGTTACAAAGCTTTGACGCAAGTTGGGGCTATTCGCCATGCCTTGAGGCAACACTAGCCAATGGTACCGTTTCATGGGTTCTTTAAAATTAGTAGAGGGGACAATAAATGCAAAGCGTTTGCAATCTTGAGGAGCAAGAGGTATGGTATAAAAACAATCTTTTAAGTCAATTATAATTTTGTATGTATTTTGAGGAATTGCCATAGGAGAGGGCAAACCTGGTTGTAATGCCCCCATAAGTTCCATGGTGGCATTTACTCGCCGGAGATCCTGTAGGAGTCTCCATTTACCAGATTTTTTTTTTTAACTACAAAAATAGGCGAATTCCATGGGGAAGTAGTAGGAGCAATGTGGCCCAAGTCCAGCTGTTCCTGCACCAGCTGTTTGGGCAACAACAATCTTTTCAATTGATAGGGGCCACTGATCCACCCACACCGGTGTGTCTGATAACCATGTGATAGGATCGGCATGAGGGACAGGACGAGCAGCAACCCCCGTTAAAAATATCCCAGCCCTTGTCTAGGAGGTCGGGGCTGAGGTTGAATGGGTTCTCTAATCCCTTGTTGATGGCTTCCCAATCCTCCTGAAGGCAGTAGACCTTGACTTAGGAGTTGACGAGTGACTGCGTCACTAGGGCTAAACAAATAAACTCCCATCTTTTCCATAATATCTCTGCCCCACAAATTTATGGGCAAATGATCTGGAAAGTCCCAAAATGCCCCTCACCATCTCTCCAGTTAAGGATGGCACTGCTTTGTTGGGTGTCTGTGGCATGGCCAATCCCCTGCAAGGATGTAAGAGACACAGTAAGAGGCCAGTTGGAAGGCCAATGTCTCTTGGCTATCACAGACACATCTGCTCCTGTATCTAACAGACCTCGGAAGAGCTTTTCTTGTATATAAATTGTAAACTCGGGCCTTTCCCAGTTTATGTTTTGAACCCAAAATATGTCTGAGGACCCAAAACTCCTTTCTCACCTTTTAATAGATCAAATAAGGGTTTTAATTCAGCTGTGGACAATTTAAGATAAGGGCGAAGCCAATTAATATCTCCCAGAAATTTTTGAAAATCATGTAAAGTACCCAAATGAGAAGTCTTAACCTGTAATTTCTGACTAGTAAAATAATAAGGACCCAAAATATGACCAAGAGGGATTTTTATTTTTCTCTGCCTGGGCTGGCTTTGAACTATCCAAAGAGTCTTAGCCATAAAAGCCCTTTTTATTTCCAATTAAACCAATAGGAGAACAAAAGGAGTAGAGTTTACCTGTAAGTTGCTAAGAATTGACCAACAAGTAGTTGCCAGAGATTTGCTGTAACACTTAAAGAACGGCAGACTGAATGGGGTCCAAGTGTCATTAAATCTAGTCATATTATTTAACCTTACCTTACAGGCACGTGAAAGAGAAAACAAATGAATAACAATAAAAGTCTCAGCTTCAGTGGATCTGAAGTGGCTGTGTCTTCCATCCCAAATTAGCAGGCCAGCAGGAGAGATGGTTTGCATCTGGATAATTCTTTAGTAGAGTTCCCTGGATAGGCTGTCACATTTCCTGCTTGTTGCCTGTAAATTTCTACACAGACTGGTTAAGGGCATTTTTAAACAGATTTTAGAAGGCTTGGGCCTTTAACCATCTTTCTAGTCACAAAATCCACACAGATTGAAGGCCAACCAAGTCTGCTCTCTGTAGCAGTTTCTGAATCACAAACAACTCCCAGTTTGGAAGCAGACTGTGGAGGCAGCTTTCTGTAGCCATAGACTGCCACGGTCCACTCAGCTAGCACACATGTCAACCTGTATCCTATAAAGCAAAATGTTAATTTGGGGTCCGGAAAATTTAGGTTAATAGTCACACCTGTGCAGTTATTTCAAAATGACTCTGGTCCCTTGATCTTAAAGAGTTTGAGAGCACCGCGAAAAAAGAGAAAAAAAAATGGAGAAGATTGACTCTTAGCATAGATAGACATAAAGAATAACATACTGGTTGTACATCATTATACTTATATTACGTGCTGAATATTAGAACCTTTTGGAGTTTTTCTTAGACACATTTGTTTGCTCCCAAACATATCAGTTTAGGCTTAAAACCTGTTTTTTGTTTTGTTTTTAAGTTTTACCAACACATAGACATAGACATAGAAATAGACATACATACACATACAGACAATGTGCACACGTTTTGGGGCGCGCTTAGAATTGTTCTTTAATTGGCCATGTAAGTTTTTTTGGAATTCCAGTGGCAAATGATATTATTTTGCCTATATTCTAGAACCACGTGGTTAGATAGTAAACAAAAAAAAAATCTTTTCAGCAAACCAAAATTTTCAGATCATCTGAGAAGCCAAATTTTGAGAAACCAGTATAGCTCACAAAGGGAGTATATGGGAGACAGGGTATAAACACAGACAGTGAGCTCACAGTAAGACACCTTCATCTTCCAGCATTTGAATTGTAAGGCACCTTTGAAATGCAAGGCCACAGGACTCCAAGTCTCTGCCCAGCCTCCAGGAATTTGGCATGCTTGTTACCTGGGGGATGGGCAGGCTTTCACTCCATCCAATCCTATTGTCTACCATGTGCTCAATGCTAGAGAAAGCTTATGATTTAGCCAAACAAGCAGAATTTAACTGAATTTCCAAAACTTAAACATCAATAACAAGAATAGAAAACCTTTCTTTGAGTCTTTTAAAGCAGATGTTAAACAAATATCAATACCCATCCTATGTCACAGGCAGGCAGGCAGAGTTTATAGGGAGGCAGAAAAAGAGACAGAACTTCATCTGCCTGAGTGCTCATAGAAGTTAGGTAAGTCCTGCAAAATATTCCAAATATATAAGATTGGGCTCAAACTTGAGAAGCTTTCCTGAAGCAATTTAGACTTGAGGAGCAACCAGCTGAGCTGAACTAGAGATCAGTTGTCTCCAAACACCCACAATTGCTGATCTCCTTGACCTAGCCCAGTGGATTTATGGAAAATGTAAGCTCCAGGCTAATGGTCACTCACCCTGGTTGGGGATTCAAACCTGTCCTGGCGGATGGAAATAGAGCGCTCGGTCAGGACAAGTTACCTCGGTGGTGTTAGCATTTCCCTAGCCTCAGGTCCCTTCCCCCTGCTAGCAGCCTGCACCTAGGAGAGCTGTAAGTCTGCCAGGACTCCCTTTAAAGGAGTTTGTTGTTCTGGATGAAGCTGTGACAATGGAGCTATAACTGATTTTAACATAGTCTCAACATAGGTCAATCTATCTTTAATAGGCTTATTGAATAATTTCTCCTCAGTGTCTGAGCCATCTGAGTCTTCCTTAATGTCTAGCTCAGTGGGTTCAGGTCTTGTTAATTTTCTCAGCTCTTCCCAGGCAGCAGCATATGCTCCCAGGGCTGGGCAACACTCATCAGGTCCCTGTTCAGTTTCTCCAATCGACTGATCGAATTTAATCTGTTCATGTCTAAGATCTAAGCAATCTCGGACCAGAAACCAAAGAATAATAGCATCCACTGAGGTTTTCTCAGGGCCAGTTGCATCATAATGTTCCCTTTTTTTTATTTTTTTTTAACAAGTTTCTAAGTTATTGGTTCCTTCCTCCAGGAACTGGGGGCATGCTTTCTCAATAAAATAAAAGAAACGTTCTAAGTTACTTTGGCCAACTTTCACTGCCCGGGCATTAAGCATGCCTTTGGGGGCCTGCATGTATAGCATGCGGCTATTACCTTGTCCCATAATTTATTACTCCCGACGATACACTCTCCTCCCGCTCTCCTTCCCAAGCATTCGGACGTCCTTACCTGAGCGGGGGTCACCTGCCGTCGATCCCAGGTCTTCAAGTCCCTGTTCCAGGCGCCAAACCTGCCGGGCCAGCCGGCAGGGGAACAGAAATCCTGACTGAGGGGCGGCAGGGATACGGAAAAGGAAAAATAAGGCAAGAGAAAAAAGACAAGAGACAAAGATGGGGTACGGGAGGTCTGCATCTCGAGATTGAGACTCAAGACTGCAGCAACAGTTTATTCCAACTCCCAGCTTATATGCAGTTTTGGAACCAGGGAATAGCATAGGATTGTTAAAATTCCAAGCCAAGTCAAAAGGCAAAGAACTGAATTATGATGGGACTCTGGCACTGTTCAACTTGGAAACTTGTCACCAGCTTCCAAACCACTGTCAGCTAGAAAAGGAATGGAGGACGAGAAGTCCCCAGCCCCAATCAGTGCGAAGATCAACAAAAAGGAACCTGAAGACAGACAGCAGGCTTCCAAAAGCTGTGTAAGAAGTGGTAAAAGACAGAGAAAGCAAGTCAGTTAAGATCCTGATATCACTCGTGGTCTAGATCACACAGTGCCAGAAGACATGACAACGGGTGGCGTCAGTTGGGAACGTGCAGCTCGAGGTTCTGAACCTGTCCCACAGGTACAGTGAGAGCCTTCAAAGACACCACAATCAAGCTTTCCCCCACATTAGGCCAGGCATATTACAGATGCCTTGAAATATTCTAATAGACACAGCCATAAAAAAAAATATTCCATTCTTCACCTCAGAGCATGTTTGATGATCATTCAGATGCTGCAAAGAAGCACAGAAAGCTAAAGGACCATCACAGGGACAGGTGCCAATGATCTTCTCCTTCCTCTGCTCCCAAAAAGGCAAGCACTCTGACAGCAGCCACTCAGGACATGCAGACAGGGGCAGTAACTAATCTGGTATCTTTAATACCTATAGCCATGTGTGTCAACTCACTCAAAAGTAATTCTGACTTGATTTCTTCTTAAGGGGTTGGGAATGTGGCTTCCTGGTAGAGTGCTTGCCTAGCATACAGGAAACCCTGGGTTTCCATTCCTCAGCACCACATAAACAAAAAAGGCCAGGAGTGGCTCTGTGAGAGAACACACCTGGGACACCTGGATGCAAGTGGAGGAATTTCTTTTTTGTGTTATTCAGAATGCTCTGGTTTGAATATGTCACATAAAACACATGCAATGGAAGTTTACTCTCCAATGCATTAAACCTGAATGTTGTCCCTTTTAAAATATTTAATCATACTAAAAAAGAGAGGACTAGTGAAAGGCTCGTTTTGAGGAACAAGACTTTTGCCTAGAGGCAGGTAGCTTGGGTAGCATGCTTGAAGCCCTGGTTTGATTCCCCGGTAGCACATTTATAGAAAAAGCCAGAAGTGGTGTTGTGTCTCAAGTGGTAGAGTGCTAGGCATGAGCAAAATGAAGCCAGCACAGTACCTAAGAACTGAATTCAAGTCCCAGGACTGGCAAAAATGAAAACAAAAAGTCTCTCTCTGGATTCTGCTATGACAAATCCTACCCTGGAAGTCATAACTAAGGCACCGTCTCAGAATCAGAGAGCATCCTTGTAAAATGCCAGCTATTTGACCCTTAACTACCCATGGTGTGGCAGGATCTATGTGCTCTTATGACCAAGGGTCAAGCCAACTCCAAAGCCTAAATAAGGCCAACTTCCGCTAGGGGGCAGACGGCATTGTGGGAACAGTAGTCCACTGAGCACAAACCCCTAGGAAGTGCCTAATTGGGCTCCTTGTGAGCATGCGCCTGCCCGCCCACTGAGGTTGTTTCCAGTCTGTAAATTCCGGTTCCTCTCTCTTTACCCTGCTTCTGGGAAGTGCTGTGAAGTACCTGTGTGTATTTTCAAGTTTGGAGCCACCGATTGAGGGCTCAGCCTGTGTTCAGTGGGCCATGGGACTGTGACCTGAAGGGATCCCAGGGAGGGAAGGTGTCAAGTAAGAAGCGCGGGCCGGACTCGAGACCGGAGTCTGGCCTCTGTGAGCTCCTCCACTTCGGCTTCCCGAGTGGGCACCGCCATCAGCCCGCGCTGCGGCAGAGGCAGAACATGGTCACTGGAGCTCTGCACGCAGGTTGGGTGTAGGCCGGAGCCGGAGAGCCGGGAGGTAGGCCGCACACTTCCGCACTGAGGTTCCCCTGAGCACCCGGGTGATGGCGTTCACTTTGCCCTACGGGATGGCGACCTTGGCGACTGTTGTAGTGAACCCGTGAAGTGTAGGTGGGTGCTGGGGCTTGTCCTATTGCAGTTGTATTTTCGGGTTCTAGGTGGTTGCTTCTGGGTTGTTTTTTTGTCTGCTCGTGCTTTCTTAGCCTTCATAGCAGACCAGCTTTGTCTTCACCCAGGTTTCTTTCTAGAGACTATTCCACATGGTATATTGGAGTACTGTGTGATGGTCGTGTGTTTATAGAATGAAGCCTATTGGTGTTGGAAGGAGGGCATCCCGTGATAGCAATGTCCCTGCTGAAGGAAAAGATCTTGTGAAGTATGGCAAGCCCAGAAAGTAGAGGGTGAAAAGGATGGGAAGGAAATGATCTATTTAGGTTTCCTTGCCTTAAACAAGGGTCAGTTCTACTTTGCACAAGATTCATGAGGTTCTAGATCCTGCAACACTCTCAATCACTTGGTGCTATAAAGTTTAGAACAAATTTTAGGGAGAGAGATGAAGTGGACTAATAAACAAGAGCCTTGATATTCAATGGAACTTGAGGCTGTAGTTTGGTGTGGAAAGGTAAGATCCACAACTACAAATATGCAAGTAATAATACCGTAACTGTCTTCCTTTTAATTTAGTGAGCCTCCTGTTCCATCATTTCTAGTATGTGATCTTTCAAACTCACCCTAAATGTCCTAGGAAGGGATGTACTGATGCTAGCTATAACTTTTTTTGTTGTTCTATCAGTTCAGAAAGTCTTAGAAGAAAAATAAGAAGAGTAATCTTAAGGCAATGAACCTTTCCCATACCACATTTCCTGAAGGTTTACCTAGGGTTACTCATTTTGTCCCTGTTCTGTGGAGAGGGTCGGAGGGACTAACCCCCACCCAAAGATGTTACAGGGTCCTAGGAAAAGTGACTCCAGCACATGAACAAAGTCGGGAGAATTCAAGCTTTTTGACAAGCACAGCAGCTGACCGGCCAGTAACATAGTGCAGACTAGGGAGGTACCACTGTGACACTGTGACCCTGAACAGTTCACAAGATGTTTTCTTTTCTATTCTTTTCTTTCTTTTTTTTTTCTCGTCAATCCTGAGGCTTGGACTCCAAGGCTGAGCAGTGTCCCTGGCTTTGTTTTTGCTTAAGGCTTGCACTCTACCACCTGAGCCAAAGCTGCATTTCTGGCTGTTTCTTTTTATGTAGTCCAAAGGAATGGAACCCAGTGCTTCATGCATACTAGGGGAGCAGTAAACCACTAAGCCATAGATCGAGCCCAGATCTGGGGTTTATAAAGGCAAAAACCACATGCAGGTGGTTACGGATGGCTTGGCAGAGTAGGTTGCAGTTTCTAAGAAGTGTAGAGCAGGAAAATGTGGGGCAAATTTCCAATAGTTCCTTTGCTGACTACCTCATTGCCTTTTTTCCCAGCCTTACTTCCAGAATCTTCTGTTCATTGCCAATAGGAACAGAATGGACGGATGTCAGGTGAGTTGTTTTGGTTATTACCCAAATTTACATTCCATTTTATGAACTTAATGGAGGTCCCAGGTTTAAAATGGAAATGTAGATTCAGCTTGAATAAACTGTACCTAAATAAGACAAAGATGCATTGTACATTTTGCGGCTGGTAAAAATCTTACGTTCTCTCTACACCACATGCAGATTTGCTTCGATTGGTCTCACACTTTTTAAAATTTTGTTAGTTTGATTTTCCAGTCCTGTAGTTTGAACTCAGTGCTTGGGCTCTGTCCCTGAGCCTCTCTCTTCTCAAGGCTAGCACTTGAGGCAATGCAACATGTCAGCTTTTTTCTGCTCATGTGGTTTTGAGGGATTCATGCATGCCAAGGAAGCACTATTCCTATTTCTAACCCTCCAGGGTTTTTTTGTGTGTGAGAGGAAAAACTGGTCACAACTGTTATGTGATTCAATCACCCCCAGGAAGTCACTTCTCTGGGAAAGTGAGGTTTGCTGGGAACTAATCAGAAATCACATCCTCAATATTAATATTAACCTGTTTTAATGAAGCTTTACTGGAGTGACTTGAACAGTGTGGTCACAAAAAACTTCAAATATTTCACAGGACTTAGTAAGCCATAGGCATTTAAAGTATTCTGAGAACATATTTCTTCTTGGTGCCCATTTCCAATAGAAAAAGCAGTAGACTTTAGACTTGTATTTCTTCAAAAGCTCATCAGTTAAATCCCATGACTGCTTTGTGGAGTTTCTTTTACTTGAAACTTTTACCTGAACCATGCCTGCAACCTGTTTATTAGCTACTTAATTTGAGTTTTCTGCCCAGTCTGGCCACAAGACCTCAGCCTCCTATGTACCTGAAGTAGGATCACATTCTTGGGCCAGAGTTCTAGGTGTTGTTTTTGTTTATTTTTAATTTTTTTCAATTAATTTATTTATTGTCAAAGTGACGTACATAGGGGATATAGTTTCGTATGTAAGATAGTGAGTACATTTCTTTTTTTCTTTCTTTTTTTTTGCCAGTCCTGGGGCTTGGAATCAGGGCCTGAGCACTCTCCCAGGCTTCTTTTTGCTCAAGGCCAGCACTCTAGCACTTGAACCACAGTGCCACTTCTAGCTTTTTCTATTTATGTGGTGCTGAGGAAAAGAACCTAGGGCTTCATGTATGTGAGTCAAGCACTCTACTATTAGGCCATATTCCGAGCCCCTCTCACTTTATTTTACATATCATTTTTTAACTTAATGTGTGTCCAAGATTGAAAATGGAAAACTAGATTCAGCTTCAGCAAAACATTCCTAAGTAAGACAAAGATATACTGTAGATTTTGTGGCTTACAAAATATTACATTCTAAGTTGAGTACAGATTTGCTTCAGTTTCTCTGTGGATTTGTTTATTTATTTATTTATTTATTTTACTGTGCCTAAATCAATCCCTGAGTCATGTACCTGAGCCTCTCTAGGCTCAAGGCTAGTAGTCTACCACTTGAGCTACAGCATCCCTTTTGGCTTTTTCTGCTTATATGGTCCTGAGGAATCAAACCAAGGGCTTCGTGCATGCCAGGCAAGCAGTCTACCGCTGACCCACATCCCAGTTCTGTTTCTAGGTTTTTGGATGTGAGGAAGAATTGGTCACATTGTTGAGTGATTCGGCCGAATGTACTGGAAGTACTGTGCATATAATTCTTGTTTGTGTACATTTCCAATATAAATGCGGTAAACTTTAGAGTTTTTTTTTTCAAAAGCATATTAGTTAAATCCTATGACTGCTTCATTGTGTTTGTTTTACTTGAAACAGGCTATATTTCATTCTGTCATCTTTCTACACATCAATCCTGTTTAGCTGCATGAAACATTCATAACTATACCATTTACTGTTAGTACATGTTGCTTCATTTTGGGCTCCCATGTCTGCCATCCATTTAGAGCATTTCTCATCTTCCATGTGAGAAGCAGTAGAGCCTTTGAATATGCAGCTCCTGTTCCTCTCTATCCCACTCTCCAGAACCATCATTCTTTTTGGCCTATGAGTATGCTGATCCTGGAAATCTCAAGAAGAGACATTATGCCATGGCTGTTTCTTTCTAATTGGTATATTTTACTTAGTTGACTGTATTCAAGACTTGTCTCTGCTGTAATGTGTAGTAATATTTTCTTTTCAATGCATTTATCTAATGTTTTATGTGTTCCTATCTTTTGTTGGTGAGTAATTGTGAAGTGTTTCTCCAAATAAATGTTATAATCCTTTCTTTCCTTCTGTTATATAGAAACCTAGAAAAAGAATTCCTGGGTCATATGCCAGTGTGTTTCTATGTTGAATTCACTTTATGGTTGTGTTTACCACCTTTGACTGTTTTACTTTCCTGGCAGATGCACAACAAAGATCACACTATTTTCACATCCTTCCCAGAACTTACTAGATTTTAGCGGTTGTTGGTTTGTGTTTTTTTTTTTTTTTTTTTTTTTTTTGCCAGTCCTGGGCTTGGACTCAGGGCCTGAGCACTGCCCCTGGCATCTTTTTGCTCAAGGCTAGCACTCTGCCACTTGAACCACAGTGCCACTTCTGGCTGTTTTCTATGTATGTGGTGCTGGGGAATCGAACCCAGGGCTTCATGTTTAAGAGGCAAACATTCTTGCCACTAGGCCATATTACCAGCCCCTGGTTTGTGTTTTTTTTTTTTAAGTATGAGCATATTGACATGTATAAAGTAGTTATTTTATTGTGATTTTGATTGTCCTAAGTTGTGAATTCATCCTCCAAGTACTTGTTTTATCCCCTGCTTTCACTGTTGTTTTGTACTAATCTTTTCTATTTTTCTTTTTGCTGACTTCTTTGTTGGCAGTATTGGGGCTTGGACTCAGTGCCTGGCACTGTACCAGAGGTGCTCTTGCTCAAGATGAGCACTGTACCATTTGGACGACAGTGCCACACCAAGCCACAGTCCTAGCCATTAAAGGGTTTTACATTAGTATTCATAGAAAAATAACAGTTTGTTTAAAGTTTTCTATTGATACAGGTGCTGTTTTTCTGCAAATATCTTGATTGCATGTTTAGTACAATCTGTGGCATTCATAAATATGCAAGGGCTCATATATTCCTTTCAAACACCTATTATGTATTAGCTCTTAACTCCACTGGTAGTTTGACCATTATGTTAATAAATAAGTAAACAGATATTTATGTATAGAAAAAAGACCATCCATACGCTGAAGCAGGGCACTTCAGAAGAAGTGGAACCTGGACTAAAATTGTTATGCTGATATTTAGTAAACTTTACCAAAATAACCTACACTTACTATTCCAAGCTTCTACTTATACTTAATATTTTCATGTCAGATCAGTAACACCTGAGAATTTTCATCCTGTTTCTTGTGCTAGCAAAGAGAAATATCCTGATGTAATAGGGGCATTCTGTATTTGTTATTGTATTCGTAGTTATCTAGTTAATATAAAGCCAATATTACTACCATGATATTTCTTTCTACTTTATAGATAATCGAGCAAGCTCCCAAGTATTATGTAAGAAAAGCACATTTGTAGAAGAATAAAATTCCATACTTGGTCTTCTCCTGACTCAGGGCTATTTTCTTGATGAAAATGTGCCATTACAGAAGCCTGTGTCCTTTGAAGATGTAGCTGTGGATTTCAGCTGGGAGGAGTGGCAGGACCTGGACATTGCTCAGAGGAACCTGTATAGAGATGTAATGCTGGAGACCTACAGCAACTTGTTGTCCTTGGGTAAGCAAAAGATACATTAATTTACAGGGTCAAGTACTTTTTGTTTTTAGTAGATCTATGAGTATTTATCAAAGGTGCAATGCTATTTAGGTATAAGATTACAGAATATGGGAAGTAGTGCATCTTTCCAAGAAAATCCTCCTCTTGATTATATTACTCCAGAGGCAATATTATTCTCATTCTTCAAGAAGTCAAGGTAGCATCAGTTAGGCAACAGTTCTGAGACATGATCTATTACCAGGGGAGTTTCTTATGAAACTTGTGGCCATTGTGATAGATGGATATATAATCTAGAGTAAAATGTATATTTGTACTCAATGTAGGATCTAGAAATCAGTAATTGAAAGTGGGCATTTAAAATCTAAAGTTCTATGGGGTACTCCTCTTCATACTTGTAATCCTAGGTATGGAAATCCAAACCAGCCAAATCAGAAGATTCTCCAGGAGAATCCTTTCTTCAATGAAAAATAAAAATCCATTTAAGAACTCAGGGGACTCGGCCATTCCTTGAGTTCAAGGGAAAACACTGAGAAGAAAAAAAAAATCCAAACCTTGTATTTCTATGCAAAGTCAACCATGAAGCTATTGAGAAATGAGAAAGTAGAGTTTGGAGAAGTCGGAGGTTTTTGGAGATGGGAAAGCACCCCCCATGCAGATGGGTCCAGGAAGAGGATATAGAGGGCTGACAGACCACCACCCAGCCGTCATCGCCCCATAGGACAAACAGGCAGCCTGGAAGCAGGTCGAGCCAACTAGTTTATTCAGGAAATGATCTGTTGTTTTACACAGGTTGGAGCGCGGTGGAAGGGAAGGGGTACATGCACCTACATAGGCTGTGAGTGGATGCCTGACCTGCCCGTCGGGGTGAAGCTCCAAAGGACCTCCCTAAGGGGCGGCTCGTATCTATGTCAGGGCCCTCAGAACCGCCTCGTAATGATGCAAGGCATCTTGGCTGGTGTACCCCCCAGGAGTAACCTGTGTACCAGAATGTCTAAGATCATTATAGCACAGATGTCCAGAATCACCATGAACAATACTTCTCCACTGCTTTTTCCTAACAGGGCACTGTGTTTCTAAACCCAAGTTGATTATCAAGCTGGAGGAAGGTGTAGAAACATGGATGGGTCTTGCCTCAGGCAAGAATTTCCAAGGTGAGTGAATGCATCCTACACAGTGCTGTTGGAGACAGAGCTCAGGTGGTAACTTCACTGCTTTTTGTTTGTTTTGTTTTTTTAATTTATTTATTAATTAAATTTTGTTGACAAGGTGTTATGCAAAAGGGGTACAATTACATAATAGGGCAGTGTGTACATTTCTTGTGATATCTTACACCCTCATTTTTTGTTCCCTTCCCTAGATCAGGTAGGCATATATACAATACACATTGTACCAAAAACATATACAGTAGCCACGAGGTATATGCCAAAGGAAATTCACCTAGAACTTTAAATATAACATCAACAAAATAGTTAACTTGTCCTTCTCTTATATGATCATTCATACATAGCTTTTGAGCTATTGTGATCCACTGAGAGGTGGATTTAGATATTGTTATGTTTAGTAGTTGTTTGGTTTTAGTTACATAATGTAAGTTCCCTGACTGAAACCTGTGGGAAATACCATTTGACAAGAAGTATTTTGTTTCTCAGACCTGTCTCTTACTGTCTCCCCCTCCACCCACCTGAAGAGTCATATATCAAGGGGATCATGCCCCTTTGTTTTCTGTGTTCTAGGCTTGTCTCACTCAACATTATTTGTTCAAGTTCTGACCATTTCCCTATGAATACCAATATTTCATCATTTCTAACCTCTATATAGTTCTAGCATCTTTCCTACTCTTTCCGTCAGTAGTTTCAAAGATTCAGGAATGATGTTGAGGTCCTTGATCAATTTTGAGTTGATCTTGGTGCATGGTGATAGGCTAGGGACTACTTTGAGTTTTCTACATATGGCTGCCCAGTTTGCCCAGCACCAGTAGTTTAACAGGCTATGCTTTGTCCAACGTATGTCTTTAGCTCCTTTGTCGAATATAAGCTGACTGTAAGAGTGTGACTTTATTTTTGGATCTTCTATTCTATTCCATTGGCTTCAGGTCTGTTTTTATACCAATACCAGGATGTTTTTGTTATGATTGCTCTATAATAGAGCTTGAATTCTGATATTGGGATACCTCCTGCACTGCTTTCTTTGCCTAGAATTGCTTTGGCTATTCTAGATCTTTTGCTGTTCCATATGAATTTATGGGTTGCTTTCTCTATTTCAGTGAAGAATGTAGCTGGGATCTTGATGGGGATTGCACTGAATTTGTATAACAACTTGAGCAATATTTCCATTTTCACTACATTGATTCTGCCTACCCATGAGCATGGGAGGTCTTTCCATATCCTTGTGTCATCTTTGATTTCCCTTTTTAGATTTTTATACTTCTCATTAAATAGGTCATTCAAATCTTTAGTTAGGTTGATCCCTTGGTAATTTATTCTTTTTTTTAGTTATTGTAAATGGTATTACTTCCATGATTTCCTTTTCTGCTTGTACATGGCTGGTGTACAGAAAAGCTACTGACGTTTGTGGATTGATTTTGTATCCTGCTACTTTGCACAAATGGTTTATTAGGTGTAGGAGTTTAGGGACTGTGTTTTTTGGTTCCTTCAGCGTCTGCAAATAGGTATAGTTTGATTTCTTCTTTGCCGATGTGGATCCCTTTGATGCCCTCCTCTTGCCTTATTGCTTTGGGTAGGGATTCCAGCACTATGTTGAAAAGAAGTGGGGAGAGTGGGCATCCTTGTCTTGTTCCTGAGGATAGGGGGAATGTTTTTAGTTTCTCCCCATTTAATACAATATTAGCAGTTGGTCTGTTGTATATGGCTTTTATTCTTTTAAAGAATGTTCCATCTATTCCTGTTCTCTCCAGAGCTTTTAACAAGTATGGATGTTGTGTTTTGTCAAAGGCTTTTTGGGCATTGCCTGAGATAACAATGTGATTCTTGGTTTTTAGCTCTGTTTATGTGATGAATTACATTTATAGATTTACGGATGTGAACCATTCTTGTGTCTGTGGGATGAAGCCTACTTGATCATGATGTATAATTTTCTTGATCAGTTTCTGGATTCTGTTAGCTAATATTTTATTGAGGAGCTTTTTGTCTGTGTTCATTAGTGATATTGGTTTGTAATTCTCTTTTTCTTGTTGGGTCTTTGCTGGTTTGGGGATGAGTACAATATTAGCTTCATAGAATGAGTTTGGGATTTCTCCCTCTGTTTCTATTTCACGGAAGAGTTTGAGGAGTATTGGTATTAGCTCCTCACTAAAGGTTTTATAGAACTCATTGGTGATTCCATCCAAGCCTGGGCTTTTCTTTGTTGGGAGGCTCTTGATTACCCCCTGTATCTCGCTGTAAGTTATTGGTTTATTTAGTTGATTTATTTCTTTGTGATTCAGTTTGGGCTGTTTATACTTCTCTAAGTATTGATCCATTTCTGTAAAATTATTGTTCTTTAGTGAGGAGAGGTTCTGGAAAAAGTTCCTTATGATTGTGTGAATATCGTGTGTATTTGTTGTAATTTTCCAGTGGAGTCCCTGATCTTATGGATACGAGTCTCTTCTCTTCTTTTTTTTGGTAAGTCTTGCAAGGGGTCTGTCAATTTTATTTACTTTCTCAACGAACCAGATTTTAGTTGTATTTATTTGTTGAATGGTCTTTCTATTTTCAATCAGATTTATCTCTTTTAATCTTTGTCATCTCTCTCCTCCTAGTCATTTTAGATTTGATTATTCCTTGTTCCTCCAGGTGTTCTAGTTTGATCGTGAGATTATTCACCTGCTCTGATTCCATTCTTTTAATGTGACTGCTGAGGGCAATGATCTTGTCCCTCAGCACTGTCTTCGCTGTATCCCATAGGTTTCTTTGTGATGTATTTTCATTGTTGTTGTTGCTTA
This sequence comes from Perognathus longimembris pacificus, assembly GCF_023159225.1. Classification (NCBI taxonomy): domain Eukaryota; kingdom Metazoa; phylum Chordata; class Mammalia; order Rodentia; family Heteromyidae; genus Perognathus; species Perognathus longimembris. Next base: position 46,795,437 of record NC_063178.1, read on the forward strand.
TGAATTTGTTAATTTCATCCTTAGTTTGTTCTGTGACGCAATTGTTAGGTAACAGTGAGGGGTTTAGCCTGCAATTATTTCTATAGTCTATGTGGTATCCTTTTTTATTGAGGGTTACCTTCATTCCACTGTGATCAGATATTGTACATGGTATGACGTCAATACTCTTGTTTTTGCTGAGGTTCTTTGTGTGGTTATGACATCTATTTTGGAGTATGTTCCATGGGCTGCTGAGAAGAATGTGTATTGGTTCTCGTTGGGGTGAAAGACTCAGTACAGATCTGTCAGATCCATTTGGGATATGGTATTACTTATGTCTTCGGCTCCCTTGCTATTCCTCTGTGTGTTGGATCTGTCTCTTGGAGAGAGTGGAGTATTAAAGTCTCCCACTATGATTGTGTTTGGGTCTATCTTGTTCTGTAGTTCTGTGAGAATTTATTTGACATATGTAGGGCCTCTTGTTCGGTGAGTATAAGTTTATCACCATGATGTCTTGATTCTGGATTTTTCCTTGTATTATAATGTAGTGCCCTTCTTTGTCTTTTAGAGTTGATTTTAATGAGAAGTACATCTTGTCTGAAATCAGGATGGCTACCCCTGCCGTTTTGGTAGGTGTGTTTGCTTGGAAGATCTTGTTCCATGTTTTCATTCGGAGCTTGTTTTTGTCCCTTGCTGTAAGATGGGTCTCTTGAAGACCACAGATAGCAACTTTTTGTTTATGGATCCACTCTGTCAGTCTGCTCATCTTTAGCAGAGAGTTAATACCAATTATATCAAAATATCGCTCACCTCCACTTGAGAGCTCGGACATAGTTCTGTAATCTCCTATGGATCAATTATCAAGTCCCTGGATCCAGACGCCAGTTGTTGGACCTGGGTAATTGCAATTGTAGTCAGGACGAGGGGGCTACAGAGGCGAGTGTACCAATGCACACTTTATTTTAGGAGGGCCAGGGTTTATATAGGGTTAGAAATCAATTCACAACTTTAAAAGTAAAATTAATACAGAAAGATATGCATATCAATACAAAAATTGCAAATGTGGCTACTGCAACGGATGTCACTAGGACAAAGGATATTACTACTTCAAAGGATGTCGCTTCTACAAAGATCAAATCAGTCAATGCAGAACTCTTATCAAGCTACTATTTCCTCACAACTAATTATCTTAGAACATTGACTTCCCTATTTACTGTCAAAAGCTTTGGTGGGGGCAGCTGTGCAAACAAGTCTCCCCAGAGTGGCTCTATACAGGGGGTGAGAGTCTCATGACAAAGTGTTTTCCTTTGGCCAACAAAAGAGCCTCTTTAATAAAGATTTGTTCCCATAGGCCTATTAGTTTGCTAATAAGGCATCAAAATATCTGTGCTGAGGCTAGCTGGTCAGAGAAATTATTCTCCCACAGGAAGGGGATACAAGAGGATCATAAATGAAAGAGTCTACGGTTTCACATGGCATGCTGAAAGTAATTACAACAGTGATATAATAATACTTGTTTCCTTAATCTGGAGTTCATTCCACTTCACGTCATCTTATGCATTCATAAGGGCATAACTATTAGGCTCTTGTGATCCTCTGCTGTGACTAGCCTAAACCTGTGCCAATTATTCCCTCTGAGGGAAACCATAGAGTCCATTTTTCTTTGAGTCTGGCTCACTTCACTTAGTATAATTTTGTCCAAGTTCTTCCATTTCCTTATTAATGTGGTGATTACATTCTTTCTGATAAAGGCATAAAATTCCATTGTGTATATGTACCATATATTCCTGATCAATTCATCTACTGAAGGGCATCTGGGTTGGTTCCATATTTTACCTATGACAAATTGTACTGCAGTGAACGTTGTTGTGCTAGTCACTTTAGTGTGTTCTTGTTTGTGGCCTTTTGGGTAGATGCCCAAAAGTGGGGCCACTGGTTTATAAGGGAGCCATATGTTTAGATTTCCTGAAGAATCTCCATACCACGTTCCAGAGTGGCTGAACCAGTTTACAGTCCCACCAATAATGAAGTAGCATTCCCTTTTGGTCACATTTCCTCCAACATTTGTTACTGTTTGTTTTTTTTTCTTCATAAATGACATTCTTACCAGGGTTGAGGTGGAATCTCAATGTTGTTTGATTTCCATTTATTTTATGGCCTGTGACGCAGAGCACTTTTTCCTATGTCTCTTGGCAATTCTCATTTCCTCATCAGAGAAGTGTCCTTTTAAGTCTTTATCTGAGGGGGATCTTGGTTCTTTGAGGTTTTGTTTTGGAGAAATTTAATTTTTTCAGTTCTGAATATATTTTTGATATGAGGCCTTTGTCCATTGTAGGGCAGGAAAAGATCTTTTCCCAATCTGTGGGCTTCCTGTTTATCTTCGAAGCTATGTTTTTTGCCCAGGAGAAGCTCTGGAGTTTGATGCAGTCCCATTTACCCCAACTTTCCTTGAATTTTAGTATTTATGGGCCTTTATTAAGGAAGTTTCATCCTGTGCCAAGAATCCCAAGTGTTTCTCCTACTCGTTCTTGTAGTGTTTTCAGGGTATCTTTTTATTTCGATGTCTTGGCTCCTCATGTTTATTTGTTTATTTTTTTGATGAATCATTTTAGATGTCCTTGAAATTGATGACATGATTAAGAGTTGCAAGAAAAGTTCAGAAGAATGGCCGTGTGAAGTAGCAATCATCAAAAGCAACTCTGTGGATGAAAGAATGAGATTAGTGAGAACTTTTCATTTGAGCTCTAAACACATGCCAGAGCTGCATAGGAATAGTAGGAAATCCTTAGGAATGAGGACTGAGGCATCCATTGCATATCAGAATATGGATCTCCATTTTTTGCCTGAAGAGATGCATGCTGGATCCAGGCCTGGTGTCTCTCATGTAGATAAAAATTCCCTTAGCAACATGGAGACTTTGAATCAATGTTCAGAAATTCCCAGTGAGCAGCATTATTTCACAGATGGTGGAGAAGGGACGGTATTAACCTCAAAGACCATATTCTTTAAAAATAATTGTGTTTGTATGGGAGAAAATTATTATGAATGCAACAGATATGGAAAGTCCATCAAACACATGTCAGCTCTGAGAACACATAATAGAATACATATTACTGAGAAAACTTATGAATATAATATATGTGAAAATTCCTTCAGGAGCAAGAAAATTCTTAGAAGACATAACAAAATTGACTCAGGCGAGAGACCTCATACATGTAACAAATGTGGAAAATCTTTCAGGTTGAGGACAATTTTAAATGCACATAATAGAATTCACACAGCTGGAAAACCATATGAATGCAACCAATCTGGGAAGTCCTTCACCTGGAAAACTCAACTCAGTATTCATCAGGTAACTCATACAGGAGAGAAACCTTATAAATGTAACACATGTGAAAAGTGTTTCATGTGGAAAGCACCACTACTAATGCATCAGAGAACTCATACAGGAGAGAAACCTTATAAACACAACACATGTGGAAAGTCTTTTCCCCAGAAATCACACATCAGTGTTCACGAGACGACAAATTCAGGAGAGAAACCATATAAATGTAAGACATGTGGAAAGTCTTTTGCCTGGCAATCATACCGAAGTGTTCATGAGAGAACACATACAGGAGAGAAACCTTATAAATGTAACACATGTGGAAAGTCTTTTACCCAGAAACCATACCTAAGTCTTCATGAGAGAACACATACAGGAGAGAAACCTTATAAATGTAACACATGTGGAAAGTCTTTTACCCAGAAACCATACCTAAGTCTTCATGAGAGAACACATACAGGAGAGAAACCTTATAAATGTAACACATGTGGAAAGTCTTTTACCCAGAAATCACACCTAAGTCTTCATGAGGGAACACATACAGGAGAGAAGCCTTATAAATGTAACACATGTGGAAAGTCGTTTACCCAGAAATCACACCTACGTATTCATGATAGAATACATACAGGAGAGAAACCTTATAAATGTAACACATGTGGAAAGTCTTTTACCAGCAAATCACACCTACGTCTTCATGAGAGAACACATACAGGAGAGAAACCTTATAAATGTAACACATGTGGTAAGTCTTTTACCCAGAAATCAAGCGTTACTGTTCATGAGAGAACACATACAGGAGACAAACCTTATAAATGTAACACATGTGGAAAGTCTTTTGTCTCGAAATCACATCTACGTCTTCATGAGAGAACACATACAGGAGAGAAACCTTATAAATGTAACACATGTGGAAAGTCTTTTACCCATAAATCAAGAATTACTGTTCATGAGAAAACACATACAGGAAAGAAACCTTATACATGTAACACATGTGGAATGTCTTTTACCCAGAAATCAAGCGTTATGTTTCATGAGAGAACCCATACATGAGAAAAACCTACAAATGTTACAAAATTGGAATGTGTTTCACCCAGTAGACATATCTTAGTATTCATCAGTGAACACACAGAAGAGAAACCATATTATCATAACGAATGTGGACATTTTTTAACCCACAAGTCATATCTCAGTGCACAGAAGCGAGTTCAAACAAGTGAAAAACTTTATGTAATCAATGTGGAAAATCACTCACCTGGAAGTCACACCTTATGTTTCATGAGAACACTCACACATGAGAGAAACTTTATTGATGTGACACATGTGGGAAGTTTTCACCCAGAAATCCTGTCTTCCTGTTCATCAGCGAGTATATACATGAGAGAAATCTCAGGAATGCAGCACATTTGGAACGTCCTTCAGGGTCAGGTCATCCTTAAGGAAAAATAACAGAATTCACACTGGTCAGGAATCATATGAGTGTAACCAGTGTCGGAAGTCTTTCGCCTGGTAAACACATCTGTGCAAAAGAAGTTTAGCGAGAAGTGTAACAACTACTTTAAGAAACGCTAAATAATTACTCACCAACAAAACATAGGAACACATAAAACAATTTGTGAATGCATTGAAAAGGAAGAAAATATTACTACAGATTACACTAGGGATGAAAGTTGAATACAATCAGCTAAAGAAAATACACCAGTTAGTAATAAAACAGCCATGGCATACTGTCTCTTATTAAGTGTGCAACGATCAACAAACTCTTACACAAAAAGAATGATAGCTCTGGACACTGGGATAGAGAGGCACAAGAGCTGCATGTTCAATGATTCCACTGCTTCATATATGGAAATGGAAGATGAGAAATGTTCTAGGTGCATTGAAGATCTGCGAGCCAAAAATAAACATGTACTACCAGTTTTCTTCTGAATACAGAACATCTTTTGGTGCTGTATAATTTTTGAGACCCAATTTCTAAAATAGTAGCTTTTTTGTGTGCTATCCTTGGAGTTGAATTCAGGCCCTGAGCACTATCCCAGGCTTCTTATTGCTCAAGGCTAGCACTCTAGCACTTGAGCCAGAGCACCACTTTTGTATATATATATATATGTGATACTGAGGAATCGAACTCAGCCCTTTATGCATGCTAGGCAAGCACAAACTACAACTAGGCCACATTCCCAGCCCCTAAAACCACTGATTTGGTCCACCAAAATTATCAACCTAGTAGGCAATGAAGCTGGACCCTACACACACCTCTCATTCTAGCTACTCTGGAGTCTGTGGGATGAGGATTTAGGTTTAGAATCAGTCCATGCAGAAAATTCCACAAGACTATTTGCAATTAAGCAGCAAAAAGTCAGAAGTGGAGCTGTGGCTCAAGTATTAAAGCACCAGACTTGACTAGAAAAATCAAAGACCAACAGTAAGATAAACTTAGAAATCAGACTACTCAGTAAATTTTTAATTTGTCATTGAAATCAGTTATTTTAGAATATGTCTCTTTGAAAAGTGTTACATTTGATTTTAGATAATCTCTTGTTTAATGTGTACTTAAAGGTAATCTTAATGGCAAAAAAAAAGAAATGATAAAATAATGGCATTCACAGGGAAATGGTCAGATCTTGAATGAATAATGTTGAGCGAGACAAGCCTAGAGCACAGAGCTCAGATCATGTCTGTAAACTAAACTTCTTTTCAAATGGTATTTCTACATGTTTTGGTCAGCGACATTACATCATGTCTCTAAAACCAAACAATTCCTAAATAAATATAAAAATGTCTGGGATAGCCCTGCCAGGAGCACAATAGCTCAACAGCTACATACATGTGATTATATAAGATGAGTCTAAGCAAAATAAACTCTAAAAGATGGAAACAGAAGAATTTTACTGTTGTCATTATGTTTAATGTAGTAGGTGAATTTCATTTGATGTATCCCCTGTGGTCACTGTATATGATTTTGGTATACTGGATATTGTATATATGCTTATCTGAACTAGGGAAGAGGAAGAAAAATGAAGGAAGGTGTAACAAATATGACAAGAAATGTACTTACTACCTTATTATGTAACTGTACCCTCTCGGTACATCACCTTATCAATATAAATTTAAAAAAAAGAAGAGCATGATGCTGGAAATAAATAAATTAATTAATTATTAATTAATTAATTAATTCTAGTGCTGGAAATAAATTAATGAACAAATAACTAAAACCAAACCCAGAAGCCAGTGCGTAAGGAGATCTGTAGCTTTGATCACCCACACCCCCTGCCGTGGCCACTCTGGACAGCCATCATGAAAATGGCAATGTAGTTGATGTGCAGCATTCTGGTGCTGTTTTACAAAACCAGAGGAGAGTGGGTGCTCACAGCACCATCTTTCCTAAGACAGTTCCCCCCAAAGGATGGAAGAGTCAATGGAAAGTTTAGTGCACTGATGGCCAATCTTATAACCAGGCAAAAATTCAATAACTCACCAACTAAGAGTTAATATCTTTCAGTGAAGAAGAGCAGAAAAGAATTTACCCCTGAGTGACAGCTGAAAATTTCCCTTTCACATAGATCAAGGAACTGATCTATGTTAGGGCCTGGTTAAGCCACAGACTTTGCTTACAGTGGTATGAATGTAATAAGTGGCTCTCTGACTCAAGTGGTAAAGTGCTAGTCTTGAGCAGAAAGGAGCCAGGGACACTGCTGAGGCCCTGAGTTCAAGCCCTAGGTCTGGCAAAAAATAGAGAAAGGTTTAGATAGGATGTCTTCAAAGTAGGTTTCTAGAATCAATCAGGGTATTTTTTTGGAAAGGCTTTACATTACCATCTATTCAAATTTTAATACTTTGTATTATGTAATTCAAAACCAGAGATGTGTTTGGAATAGTGTCTAATGGCGAGACCCCTTGCCTGGTATACATGAAGCCCTTGGTTAAATTCCTCAGCACCACACATATAGAAAAGACCAGAAGAGGCGCTGTGGCTCAAGTGGCAGAGTGCTAGGCTTGAGCACAAAGGAGCCAGGGATAGTGCTCAGGCCCTGAGTCCCAAGTGACAGGACTGGCAAAAACAAAAACAAAAAAAACAAAAAAAAACACAAACAGCTTCCATTGTACTTTATTATAATTGTGTATGTTGTTTATTGCAATAAGAACCGGAGCCTAAATGCTCTAAAATGGTCTTTTGTTTTTACACAAATAAAACTGCAGACCCTGTTCTCTTTGAATGATGGTGAATATTGTACATTGGTTTTTCTCACATGGAAAGATTTTTTACAAGGAAATAATATACTAATCTTGTTTTAACTTAAAAACTAGAAGGGTAAGAAAAGGCACAGCAACCTGAGCAGATAAGCCCAGAAACTGAGGGAAAAGCAAGAGGGTTATCTGTGTGTCCTAAGCAGAGCCTCTCAGTCCTTCAAAAAGAGGGGCAGCCTGACTTAGTTCTCTCTATCACTACTTCTTTGCCATTGCCAAGAAGATATTGGTGGCCATGTGACTTCCTCTAGCCCGAGTTCTTCATCTTGTTTTGTTCATTGAAAGTCAGTGTTATTGTAGCTGCTGGATAGTAGGTCAGGGGTTTAATAATCTCTAGTGATTTTTCCATGATTTCTTCAGTTTACCTCCCTGGGTAATGGATGTGACTTCAAAATGCCTATTTGCAGGGCGCCAGTTGCTCAGGCCTGTAATCCTTGCAGTTCAAGAAGTTGAGATCTGAGGATATTGTTTCAAAGCCAGCCTGGGTAAGAAATTCCCTTAGATACATATGCAATTAACCACCAGAAATTGGGAAATTGCACTGTGCCTCATTGTGGTATAGCTTTAGCCTTGAGGTGAAAGGCTCAATGACAGTGCCAGCACCAGAGTTCTATCCTCATTATGAAGCAAAACAAATTACTTATTTCCATTAAATTTTTATTGTGCTGAAATACACGTAATATTTACTATTAGCTATCTTCAATAACACAACTCGATGGCAATTATTACATTTACTTAGGCAACATTCCTGCTGTCTCCAGAACTTATCTCAAGGAATCTTCCTGCTTGAAAAACAATGCTCCTTCTTATCACTCCAGGTCTAAGTACCTACTCTGTCTATATATTAAAATATTCTGTTTATTTTTGATGGTCCTAAGGCTTGATGGAGAGAAAGGAATGACTCATCTAATTATAATCCCTCTGCACATAACAATAAAGTAAGCTAATTAAAATAATTGTAGTGGTCACCATATTATTCACAGATCATTATCAGGCTGACTCTCGCCACCCTGTTGTTTGCACTAGTGTTTCCACAAGGGCTTGTGCACAGCCCTGTTGTAGCACTCACTGTATTCTTATCTGGTTTCTCCTCTCATAACTGCCTTAAAGGCAGAAGCACTGTAGCCCAAGAATCTAGAAAATGGTAATAATGAAGCTATATCTTTACTCAAAAAATGCATGAAATTCACAACAATTTTAGGAGTGAATTAAGTCTACAAGCATGTAATTAGCACAATCATAGGTACTAAATGGCTCATTAATGCATTCATAATATTCAAGGGATATCTTTGCAAATAGAACCTGGCAACTTGGGATGGGTGAGGTTCCTTGCTTTCCTCTCTCCAGTGCTCCACTCACACCTTCAAGTACCAACAACTTCTCTTTTCTGCTCCATACTAAGCCACAGGTTGACTTCAAAAATTTACTAGCTAATTGAACATTCCAGTGTCACATGTTTATCTGCCCAGGATTCCTTTGATATGTAACCCTCAGATCTCAGTCTCTTGAGGAGCTTGGATCAGAGACATAAGACAGTGCCTGGGTAGGCTTAGGCTGCTTTTAAAATACATTAAATACATAAAATGTTTGGAGCTTCTTCCATTATCTATATAGTAGAGTAAAGAAAAATCTATGTAGAAATATGTAGCTCTATATTACTAATACAAAGTTTCCCTGATATATCAGAACATTTTCCTGTTATTAGCAATAGAGCCAAGATAATTCTGAGGTGCTACAAATCTGGCATTACAACATTAAGGCTAATTCTTTTGAAGCTCCATGCTTCAGCCTAAGGATGGTCCTTGTTCTGTACATAAGATATTTGGTTACTGTTTAAGGAACAAAACATTCAAATTAGCAAAGCAGATAAGACCTAACACATAATGAGCTTTTTAAAGGAATATATGAGTCCTTGCATATATGTGAATGTTACAGATTCTACCAAACATGGCATCTGAATGCTTGAAAAAAAGATGACATCTCTATTAAATATGAAGTCTGCAAACCAACTGTCAGTTGTCTATGAATAAGACAGTATATAGAAGAGGGTGAGAAAACAGCATTGTGGTTGAATGCTTGCCTACAATGCATCAAATACTGTTTGAATAAATCATTATCACATAAACATAAATGACAAGTAGTCGCGTTGTGGCTCAAGTGGTAGAGTGCTTTCCTTGAGCCAGGGCAGTTCAGGTAGAGTGCCCAGGCCCCCAATTCAAGACCTATTACGGGAAACCAACAACGACAATGACGATGATTATGAAAAACCAACTTTTCCCATAGGATTTAAATTGGAACTGATATCAGAGGTGATTTACAGTATGTAGAAGAATGTTTGCAGGTTACATTACAGGAAGGATGCCTTCTGGTTACTTGTAAGAAAAATAGGAAATATCAGATGATTCAAACATGTATTATAATTATCATCATAAACATAATCACAATATAAATATAATATAGATAACACAGAAAAATCATTGGTATAAATAGACACATGGCACTGTTTGACGTTAACGAAAGAAAAACAATACCTGAAGAAATCATATCCAAAGAGACATACATTAAATACAGACAAATCAAAAGACATAAACAAATTAATAGAAAATACCATAGGAAAAATGAAGAATGAAAAATACAAATACACATAGTCTGTAAGGAAATGAACATCAGTATAAATGGTATGACCACTGATACAGACCATGGATAATAACAGACAGATCATATATCTCCATGGTAAAACCTTCATGCTAAATACCAAAGGCTCAAAACACATAAATTAAATGTCTTGTTAATATGCCATTATTATTGGAGAACATTAATTCTCTTAATAACTCATATAACAACAAAAGTTAGTGGGAAGACACGTATTGATGACATGCTCTTAAATAAAGACAATAATAAAGCACAGTTCTGTGACATTTAACAAGACAAACACAATGAAAGTAAAGATAAACCTCTAGACAAACTTCAGAGAAATTGACGAGAGAAATAAAGCTATAGGATACGAATAAATTAAAATTATATTATATATTTCCAATAACCTATGAATGAAATAAACATAGGGAAATTAGAATGAATCTGGAACAAAATATACCCTAGCACTGGGTTTTTTTCTATATTAAAAATGACTACCCTTCAACTTTGAGAGAAACGCAAATGTTGTTCTCATGCATGCTGAATTAACATGTAATATCTCCTGGAGGGTGGAGGTAGGTATGGCACAGAAATCAAGGAAAATAGGGTGAAACTGTGGAAGTCACTGTATACAGATGAAAGTCAACTCTACAATTTGTGGGTCAAGACAGGAGGGAGTGAGTATGAGAGTGAGAGAACAACACAAGTTACAGTATAAAAAGAAATGCAGGGGCTGTAATATGGCCTAGTGGCAAGAGTGTTTACCACATATGAATGAAGCCCTGGGTTCAATTCCTCAGCACAACATATATAGAAAAGGCCAGAAGTGGCGCTGTTGTTCAAGTGGCAGAGTGCTAGCCTTGAACACAAAGAAGCCAGGGACAGTGCACAGGCCCTGAGATCAAGGCCCAAGACTGGCAAAACAAACAAACAAAAACAAAGACAAGCATCACATAGTCAAACCTGCCACATGCAGGTTGCCAATGAGATTACAGAAAAAAAAAGAAATGCTCTAATTACCTGACTCATGGAATTGTAATCTCTATAAACAGCATCTATAATAACAGTAAATTAAACTTATTATATAAAAATTCATCCATTGAATTGTGCTACCCAAGGCTATGTAATTACTGAAGAAAATAAGAAAATGTACCAGAGTTAGCAGAACAGTTACAATTATTAGAAATAAAATGCAACACTTAATTTGGTTTGTTTGTTTGTATTTTTACTAGTCCTGGGGCTTGAACTCAGGGTGTGAACATTGTTCCTGGCTTCTTTTTTGCTCAAGGATAGCACTCTACCATTCAAATTAACTTGCTAATAAATAGGTTGGAGGCATAGTTCAGGTGAGTGGTTCAAGTAAAAGAAACACCACAAAGCAGTCATGCGATTTAACTAATGAGTTTTTGAATAAACACAACTGTAAAGTCTACTGCTTTTCCTTTGGGAAATGGGCACTAACAAGAAATATGTACCAAGAGTACTTTAAGAACCTATGGCTTACTAAGTCCTATAGAACATTTGAAGGTGTTTGTGACCACACAATTTCAGTCACTCCAATAAAGCTTCATTAAAACAGTTTAATACTATTAAGGAGGATGTGGTTTCTGATAAGTTGCCAGAAAACCCTCATTTTCCCAAGAAGTGACTTCCTGGGAGTGATTGAATCACATAACAAGTGTGACCACGTTTTCATCACATAAAGAAAAAAAGCCCAATCAACCTGCAGGGCTGGGAATATAGCTCATCTGTACAGTGCTTGCTTAGTATCCATGAATCCCTGGGTTCCATCCCACAGCACCACATAAATAGGAAAAAGCAGAGGTGGTGTGGTGGCTCAAGTGATAGTCTTGAGGCCAGAGAGGCTCAGGGACAGCTCCTAGCCATTGAGTTCAAGGCTGTAAATCAAACAAAGGGAAAAAATTCAAGACACCAATAGAAGCAAATCTAGATAGAATGCAAGATTGTATCAGCTACATAATATACAATCCAACTTTGTCTTATTTAGGTATGTTTTTATGAAGCAGAATCTACTTTTCCATTTTAAATCTCAGACACAATTAAGTTCATAAAATGGAATGTAAAACTAAGTGAGAAACCAAAAGCAATTCACCTGAGATCCATCCATTCTGTGTCGCTGTTGACAATGAAGGGAAGATTCTGGAAGCAAGGCTGGGAAAAAATGGAAAATGAGGTAGTCAGGAAAGGAGCTATTGGGAATTTGCACCCAGAATTTCCTGCTGAAATATTATACATGGGCTGGAAAAGAATAAAGACTTTTTAAGGGAGAAGAATCTTTTAGGTTTCAATTAGAGCATTAAACTGTTCAATAAACACAAACCCAAGTCTATTAGTTAGTAGATATTTTAAAAGCAATTCATATCTATATTTACTACATTCTGAATTGGTGAAAACTACAGTGTCACAACAGTTTTGAGAAGGCCTTAGTGGTCATCTTCCTAAACACAGCAATATGAAGAAACTTGGCATTTCTGCTGGGCATACATGGCCTAATAAAGAGGTGGCACAATGTAATAGTCATAGGTGGGACATAAATCTGAACCAACCATCCTCACTCAAGCAACCAAATGATTAAAATCTCATGTTATTGAAACAATATCAACACAAAATACCAAGCTGAATACACCTGAAAATGAAGCTCCATAAAACTTAAAACAAATGAAATGGCTGTGTGCTCTTGCCAGTAGAATATGTTGGTTGATTACAGAGGAAATGCTAGTATTCCAGTTTTTTAACACAAGTATGGAAGATGGAAACTCAAAATACACTAATGTGAATTTCTACAGTAATGTAAAAAAAAGTGAAAATCTTCTCTGTAGCCTTTATTGAGGATATTTTGCTAAGAAAGATAATATGAATCACTTCAAAACAATATTTCACATTATTGTTGTGTTTTGCTATATCACAAGAATATGTTCTTACTTAAACAAATTTGAGTGGATGGGACTATGGCTCAGTGTCAAGTGCTTGCCTGGTATGCATGAAGCCCTGCGTTTGATTCCTCATGAATGGAAAAAGCCAGAGTGGTGCTGTTGATCAAGTGGTAGGATGCTTGCCTTGAGCAAAAGAAGCTGAAGGACAGTGCCTAAATCCCAGAGTTCAAGCTCAGGACTGGAAAGAAAACAAACTGAAATAAATTCATTGTAGGCTATGTGTCCATAATCAATGCTTGAGAACAATGGTATTATTGATTTCATGGTGGGATATTTTCCTTCTCTCTTGGGATTTGGGCTCTTCTTACTCATTAGTGATTCCTAAGGGCTAACCTGAGAACCTGAGTGACTAAATATAAGTTTAATGAGAAAATGAGAATGGCCAAGAGACATATGAAAAAGTGCTCTACATCACTCGCCATAAAAGAAATGCAAATCAAAACAACACTGAGATTCCATCTCACCCCAGTAAGAATGTCATATATCAAGAAAACTAACAATAACAGTTGTTGGAGGGGAACCCTACTTCATTGTTGGTGGGAATGTAAACTGGTTCAGCCACTCTGGCAAGTAGTATGGAGATTCCTCAGAAGGCTAAATGTAGAACTCCCCTATGACACAGCAACCCCACTTTTGGGTATCTATCCAAAAAAACACAAACAAAATCATAGTAAAGCCACCAGCACAACAATGTTCATTGCAGCGCAATTTGTCATAGCGAGAATCTGGAACCAACCCAGATGCCCCTCCATAGAAGAATGGATCAGGAAAATGTGGTACATATACACAATGGAATTTTATGCCTCTATCATAAAGAATGACATTGCCCCATTTGTAAGGAAATGGAAGGACTTGGAAAAAATTATACAAAGTGAAGTGAGCCAGACCTAAAGAAATATGGACTCTATGGTCTCCCTTATTGGGAATAATTAGCACAGGTTTAGGCAAGTCACAGCAGAGGATCACAAGAGCCCAATAGCTATATCCTTATGATGACATAAGATGATGCTAAGTGAAATGAACTCCTTGTTATGGAAACGATTGTTATATCACAGTTGTAACTACTTTCAACATCCCATGTGTATCTGTAGCTTCTACTATTGATGATGTTCTTGTATCACCTTCCTGTGATTGTATCTACACTATCTGTGTAATCTTATCTGAGTATATTGGAAACCGTGTATACTGGTATTAGAACTAGGAAATTGAAAGGGAATACCAAAATTGAGAGACACAGGGTAAAAAAAGAGAAACAACTACAAAAGCAATACTTGCAAAACTGTTTGGTCTAAGTGAACTGAACACCTCAGGGGGGGAAAGGGGAAGGGGAAAGGGAGAGGGGGGTATGAGGGACAAGGTAACAAACAGCACAAGAAATGTATCCAATGCCTAACATATGAAACTCTAACCTCTCTGTACATCAGTTTGTTAATAAAAACTTTTTTTAAAAAAAGTTTAAGTGTTAAAATTATAACAGCTTCTAAATCCTGGTGATGACTCCATGCTAGAGGGCTGCACCCCCAACCCGTGAGACTAGTTTCTTGTAGCTTGACATTTAAAAATATAGGGAGCCTTTATTCCTCTCTGTACCTAGGAAGTAACCATGTTAAGAGACAGTAAAAATGATCATAGTTATAGACTATAGAAATAACCACAATAGTAGTAGAAATGCCATGGTAACTGTTGGGTTGGTTTACTTATGATCGAGTACAGGATTGTTCTAGCCCACTCAAGCTTGCTTAGTGGTAATGGGAAAACATGGTAGCAATTGTTAAATAAAGTTGGCACTAGGTCAGCCTGACCGCATAATTCTGCTTCTGTAAATGGCTTGCATAACCCACTTGTGACTTGCTCTAGCCCTGCTTTAAGTACCTGCATCAGTGCTACATGACCACCAGCTGTCAGTTCTTGATACCAAGACCAGTTCTCCTTATCAAAGCCAAAATAGATATCTGAAAGGGAAGATAGCCAATAGAAATAGGACAAGACAAGCTTGCTAAATGCCATCCAATCAAGCGTCTGCCAAGTTGGAACTACCCTGCCCCTGTTGTAATCACAATGAAAACCCTGCCTGTCTGAGGGCCGGGGCTCTCAATTCAGATCCGCTGTGTCAATGTCGGTTGAGAGTCCAGGCTTGCAATAGAGACTTTTGTGCATTTGCACTGGAATTGGCTACTGGGTGGACTTTGGGGACCCAAAATCTGGGCAGACTAAACAGTTCTGCTTAAAAATTTAAAGTTTTCTATTGCAGATTATTGTATTATAAATGGGAGACCATTGTACCTGGCTCTGGTGACACCTGGCCCTATTCCTAGCTACTCTGAAGTCTGATATCTGAGGTTTACAAATTGAAGCCAGTTAGCCTGCCAAAGTCTGGGAGCCTTTTATCTCCAATTGCCACACAGAAAAATACCTTGAAGTGGAGCTATGGCTGAAGTAGTACAACATTAGTCTGGATCAATAGAAGCACATACATGTTCAGTACCCAGACCTTCAGCCAAAGAACGGGCACTAGCACACATAAAAGGCCTTGTATCATATTTAAATTATATTTTATCAATTGTTTCGGAACACGTTGTAGGCACTGTTTTGCTTTATAATTAAGGTAATACGGGATCAATGCTATAGTGCAGAATTTGTCACTTGTGAAGAACAGACAAACTAAAGTGTAGAATGTTAGGAACATTTTAAATTCGTAATACCATAGGAAGGGCTGAGGATAAAAATACAATCAGCAAGTATCAAATAAGGCATTCCAAAGCAATGCTTATGCTTCACTGACTTCAATTCACAAAGCAAAATTCCTACATGAATAATACTTCTTTTGGCAGACAGTAAGAAAATGAGTAGCCCTAGCTAAATGTTCATTTAATTTGTTATCTAATAAATCAAACAACCTCGGGAAAGGTACCCTGTGTTAAGTTTACTCTTCTTGTTTTTTTCTAAGGCCAAAGACCATTACAAAGACTTTCTGAAAAAACCAACAAGTTAGAGCTAGCATCAGTACATCCATTCCAAGGGCATTTAGGATAAGTTTGAAAGATCGCAAACTACAAATGATAGTGAGAAGAAGAGGCTGGCTAAATTAATGAGAATACATTAAATGAGAATACATTAAATTACAAAACAGAGAAAATTAAATGTCTTAACTATATAGAAATGATTCGTGTTTGACAAAAAACTCTTATCCTTACTTAAATATTACACTATCTTTATAAAAACATAATCAAATGATCTACCTACCTATCTACCTACCTATTATCTGCACTCACATATATGTGTATGCACACCTCATATATATGTAATTGCTTACATATATTTGCAAAAACAAATACACACATATATCATAGAAAACCATAAATCTGTATAATGGTATACTTTTATAGATTAGTGAAGAAATTAAGCTTAGATTTTTAAATTACGGAATGACTTTTTAATCATAAACATTCTATTCAAAACATAAGTTTTCTCAGTACATACTTGAACACTTTCAAAGTGAAACTCAGATTGATAGCCTCTGGAGATAGAATCGCTTCTCATTGTCTCACCCAGAACCTTGCCATCCTTCCTGAATATTGTGTTTTTCTCAGGCCTGAGATCAGATGTATATTTGGTAAAACAAATCTGCCTAGTCAATAATTCCTATGTATTTGCAAACTACCTGAAACTCTGAACTCAGGAAATTTGTTTAAACTCAATTTCCAACCTGGATTCCCAAAATGTCTTCTGTTTTCTCTGTACACAAATTTCTTTGGCCAACAGTCAAGCTCGGATTCAAAATGCAGCTCAACACCAAAGAAATGCCTGTGTGGTTTTCACAGAAAGTGTCAGGGAGGAAATTTAGGCTACATCTGCTCCATGTTTCTCTTTGCACATACATACTTCCAATTACTGTGTTAATTGTGCCTCACATTTCCTTCCTCCTAAGTTCTGAATCTTGGCATGTTTTTCATTCAGTCTTAAGAAGTAGGATTTACTTGGATTTTGCTCAGATTTGGAGATAGTCAAAATACAAGGAAAGGATACGTCATGCCCACTTTTGCAAGAGATGCTGAGGCTGGCTACCAATCTCACAATGTCAAGTGACTTTCACTCATTTATATAGACAAATGTAAACACAGACTCTACTTTTTTTAAAAAATAGAACTTTCAAAATTCAGTATTTAGCCATTAGCTAATGGCTCTTGCCTGGTGTCCTAGATACTAAGAAATCTGAGATCTGAAAATCCCTCTTTGAGGCCAATTCTGGAAGGACACTTTTGTAACATTCAAATCTACAATTCATTAAGCAAAGTCAGAAGTACAGGTGTGCCTGGAATAGTAGAGCACTAAAAGTCAGTAAAAATAAAATAGTGAAGGGTATTGTGAATGTAAAAACAGAAAGAAAAATCTGCTAGTTCTCTCATCAATAACAGTAGCTTTAAAAAAATAAATCTGAAAGAAAGCCCTCACTATCTGTATCTTGTGTCAATTCTGGGTCTTGAATTCATAGTCTAGGTCCTGCCATTGAGTTTATTTACTCAAGGACAATGCTCCCTACATTTAGCCATAGCACTTCCTTCCATCTGGGTTATGGTTAAATTTCCCATAGACTTTCCTACATAGCCTGTCTTTGAATGATGAAGATCTGAACTCAGCCTCCTGAGCAGCTAGGATTAAACTTGTGAGCCCCTCAAGACTGGTATATTACTACTTCAGCCAACTCCTAAGGGGTTGCTGGTTAACTGGAGATAAGGTTCTCAGGTCTCAGTCTCCTAAGCAGCTAGGGTTATGGGTGTGAGCCCCTAAAGACTGGTGGTGCACTATTTCAGTTGCCCTCAACTCCTGAGTGTTGGTTAGTAAACTAAAAATTAGGTTCTCAGATCTCAGCCTCCTGAACTACTAGGATTACAGATGGTAACACCTCATGCCTCCTGCTCTACCACTGGAAACAACCTGTTCTTCTACGTTTTGGCTAGTTAAGTACAGATAAATCCACAATTCTCAGACTGCACAGAACCTAGGACTCCAGGCATAAACCACCAATGAACTACTGACTATGAACAGTTTTCCACACTAATGGACCATGTCAAAAATTTAAAAATCCATTAATCATTATAAATCTTGTTATGTGAGCTTGTAAAGAAGAGCTTTAATTCCTGATTGTCAAGATAATTTGATCTTGCCAAAGCAAAATATACCTGTATATATGTACACTTTAAAACATATATACATGTACACACATTTTATTATATTGAATTTGGCTAGTTTATGCCTAGTTTCACCTATATAGGTCACAACAACTAATGGCAATGCAGGTCTTTTTTCTTCCTGCCAACACATGGATTTTCTCCTCTAATTGTCTCATGGTTTATTCTGGCCTTCTGCCTTTGCTTGAGAGGCAGGATGCTGGATGCAAGATTCCCCATGCACTCAATCGCAAGTTGTCTGAGTGTTGACACTTGTTCTACCTCAGTCATCTGCTTCCCCTCACCACACATCCTTGCCCAGCATCAAGCTAAAGCTTACCCATGGCAGGATTCTATAAGAGTGAAATAGGAAAGAAAAATTGGGAAGAGGTAGGGCAGACCAAGTGGGCCCTGCTCAAGCCCAGAGGAGACCCAAGGACCTGGGCCCAGCCCTGGTCTTTTACATATCCTATACCAATGCATCCACATTCTCCTGCCACTCGCCACAATAACAGACCCCACATGGGCAACTGAACATCACACTTAAAGTGTCCAATACAGTGGACTGTGAGGAACCTTGAGAAATTTAGTCATCCTGGTCCTAATGCTGCTGGACCCTCAGAACCTCCCCATAATGCCTGGGCTGGCATTCTTCCCAAGGGCACAAGGTGGAGGGTGGGGCAGTATAGAAAATGGCCAGAAGTGGTGCTGTGGCTCAAGTGGCAAAGTGGTAGGCTTGAGCAAAAGACGCCAGGGACAATACTCAGGCCCTGAGTCCAAGGTCCAGGACTGGCAAAAAAAAAAATAGTCTAGTGGCCACCATAATTCTTCACAGAAGATTCTTACTGGCTTATAAGGTGACACCACCGTCTTGATTGCAGTATGTATTTCACAGGGCCCTGAGTACACCACTTTGTACCACTGCATGTTTGCCTCCCTAGCAGTTGTGATCAACAGCAGAAGCAGTGTAGCTCAAGAATCTAGAACGTGGTCATGATGAAGTTTTAATTCACTCACTAAATGAGTGAATGAAATTTATACAAGTGAATGGTTCCCTGTAAGGAACCAGCCACATAGTTTAGGAAGAAAGTTCATTGGGAAAGGGGGGCGGGGGTGTGTGGTGAGAGAAAACTGCTGGCCCGCATGCATAAGTTGGAGGTATGGAGAGACAGAAGGGAAGGAAGAAGAGAAAAGGATAAAGAGAACAACAGAAAGCAAGGGACAAAAGGAAAGAGAAAGGTGACTTGAATTTACCCTGATTATAAAGGGAAAAGTGGGAGGTTTGTGCAAATGGATTGGATGTGAGCTCAGAGAAGGGGGAGGTAAGTGCCTCCAGATATACCAGTTGCCTAGCTAATGCAGATACTGGGCCCAGACTTAAACAGGTAGGGGGAATCTGCATGGAGCCCTTCTGGGTTGGACCTTACAAAGAGAATTTTAGCAGAGAATTAAGCCACAAGCAAGTAGAGTACATTCAAAGGTACTAAATGTCTCGATAATGCAGTCATAATATGCAGTAGATATTTTTGAAAATAGAACCTGGTAACATATAATGCGGAGATTCTTTGCCTCCCTCCCTCAAATGCTCCACTCACACCTTGAAGAATCATCATGTGTTCTCTTTGCTTTACAATAAAGCCACAGGTCCACCTCCAAATTCTTGCTGCTTAATTGGACATTTGAGTCTTACAAAACTTAACTGCCCAGGCTACTTTGGAAATGCAATCCCCAGATCTCAGCCTCCTGAGTAAATAGGATTACAGGAATGACACAGTGCCTGGGTAGCTTTAAGATGCTTTTAGACTACTTGATGAATACAAGAACCCTGACATGGATCTTATTCTAGCCCCCACAACAAGTTTTCATATATAGTTCACTTTAGGTTTTCTGGTTTTCTTTTCCATATATATATAATACAGTCCAGACTTTTTTTTATTATCATTGACAGAATTGTTGTTGTTGATATCACCATCATCTTGATCATTTTGTGAAAGTACCATAATACTAGGGTTTGAATACTGGTCAGGTGCACTTTCTTCGTTTTTGCTCTACATTTGAGTTTTTAGTAGTTTAGAGAAGTAAAAGTCCCAAACTTCCTGCCAACACTAGCTTTGAAGTGTGATCATCAGGTCTCACCCTAATGAATAGTACAGGTTACAAGGGGTAAGCCACCAGTATCACACTAGGATACTTCACTCTTGGAATGTTCAGCTTAAGTCTCTCCAGGGTATAAATACTTTTCTGAATACATCTCAGCAGAAATGAATTCTAGATGAAAAGGTGCTTGATTTCGGTGCAAGTTACAGTTACTTATGAGGCAGAATCATCAGCATTCTAATGGAGTTTGTCAGAAATCCACATTTAAAGAAATCAAAGTAGTGATGATCCTCCTTACTCAGGACTTGATACTTAAAAACATTGATGTCTACAGAGCAGAATTTTGAATGTAATAAATCCTCAAGGTCTTAATGCACGATGAACTTTCGGAATCCTTTCTTTAGTTGTCTCCCAATGTCCATAGCAGATATAATACAAGAACTATAATACCTGGATAAACCTCAGAATGAAGTAAACACTACCACTATGATTTGGAAACATGTATTTTTTTCCTGGGAGGGAAACGGAAGAGATATGAAGCAAGCATAAAGGCAAACCTATTATGTATACAATATACATTCTGTAAAAAGAATATATGAAATTCGTGCATAGGAATGGGAAAGGATAACATGGGAGAGAACGAAAGGGGTAATATTGTCAAGAAGCATTGTTCTCATATCCTGACTAATGGAATTGTAACCCCTTTTGATGACTACTTACCCTCAAAAGAATCTTGTTCATAATAATTAATCAATTTAAGATGAAATATCGAGAAGCTAACATTTTTCCTTAAACTCCACAGAAAGAATCTAGGTAGGTACCTACCTATGCAATCAGAAACCCTTGATGATAATTTTTCCCTCTGTTTTACTCTACCAAATGTATACTACAGTTCTAACTCTTACTACTTGTCTCTATCATTGCTTGGATTTCTGTAAGCATCTCTTAAGTACTTCTTGTTCCTCATTTTCTCCCACTTTATAATTTTTATATTTCTGCCAGAACTAATTTTTAGAAAACCACATCTCACTTGTGTTTTGGCACAATTAACTAAAAGGAACTACAGGAAATGATAGTAGTGGTGACAGATATTCATCCTCCTAAGAACTTCACTTCAGCCACCAGAGCAGTGAGAAAATGCATGCTCTTCACATTATCTAAAGTGGTGTTTTACTCTTATTCACTCAGCAGAACACCAGAATGGGCTAAGAGTGAATCAGTCATAAGTGACTCATCACCAGTCATTAAATATAAAAAAGAGAACGGTCATTTGAGGTTAGGCATCCAAAACCACATCGAGTCCAATACAAAACAAAGCATTTAATGAACATTTCAATCTCAACCACATTCACTTACACCAAAGTAAAGAAATTCCTGACAGCATGTTATACTCAGAGAACGTTGTACAAAAAGGAAGAGACAGTTCTTTGGTGCATATTGAGCTTTCACTTCTGGTTGGAAGATTTTCCACATTTGTCATATTCATGACTTTTCTTCTGGGTGTGTTCATTGTGCACATTGAGAGTGGACTTCTGTGTGAAAGATTTTCTACATTTGTTACATTCATAGTTTCTCATCGGCGTGATTTCTCTTATGCTTCTGACTGCTGGGTGAAGGACTTTCCACATTAGTTACATTCATATATTCCACATTAGTTACATTCACTCCTATATATGTTCTCTCATGAACACTAGTGTATGCTTTCTTGGCAAAAGACTTTCCACATGTGTTACATTCAGAAGGTTTCTCTCCTTTATGAGTTCTGTGATGAACACTTAGGTGTGCTTTCCAGGTAAAAGACTTCCCACATTGGTTACATTCAAATGATTTCTCACCTGTATGAATTCTAGTATGTGCATTTAGATTTGAGCTGTAGGTGAATGACTTTCCACATTTGTTACATTGATGATGTTTTTCACCTGTGTGAATTCTATTATGTTTTTCTAGAGTTGACCTGTCAATGAAGGATGTTTTACCTTTATTACATTCCTAAGGTTTCTCACCTTTGTGTATTCTATTATGTGCTTTTAGAGCTGACCTGTGTTTGAAGGACTTTCCACATTTGGTACATTCATAAGTTTTCTTTCCACCTTTCTTATGCTTATCAGACTTCTCCTCTGGATATTTGTTCTGATGGTTAGTAAGGTCTATTTCCTTACTGAAAGATTTCTCAGATTCAAACCATGAACAGGGATGGTTTCCAGTGTGTTCTTTCTGACGTCTACTGACTGTAGGTCTGAAGCAGAATGTTTTCTCCCATACAGTGCATTCGGGTGTTTTCCTCACTAACTGTAGTATTTCTTCTCCAATGAAAGCGGACTTAACATTGCCTTGTATATATTCATTATGGTTGTAAGAAAGTTCTCGCAACAAACACAATTATTTCTAAAGAATATGGTCTCTTCATCCTCGAAATCCTGCTGCTCAATTGAACTCTCAGAATGTTTAATAAAAGGCTCTATATGGCTAACGGATTTTCAACTACATGAGTTACACCAGGCCTGGATCCAGCATGCTCACATTGGAGAACCATATTCTGATATGCAATGGACTCCTCATTCCTCATTCCCAGGAATAGTTCCCAGAACTAAGGACTTATGCATATATTTCTTCAGGTCCAGTTTCTCCCTAAGAATTACTATAGGCATATGTGGGAGTTTTAAAATCCTTTTCTCACCATATTACAAAAAGCCTCATCAAAATTCATTTCCTGACATTCCTGACCTTAGAACCATTTATGATAAAGGATATTCCTAATCAACACCCAGGTAATCATTCTTGCCATACTAAAAGCTTTGGCACTAAATCCCACAACCACAGATAAGCTATTTTCCTCCTTAGAGGACAGTATCCATGGTGTCCTCTTGATTTCATGACACCTGCATAATCTTATATCCCAGAAATGACATAATTTGTACATTTCTCACTGTCTTTGTATAGTGTAAGAATGAATATCAGGAAGAGAAAGAGATTTGCTAACTTTAATGCTATGCCCACACAGAATTCAGTGTGTCCCCATATGAATTCTTGAATCCCTGCTCTTAAGACAAAGAATCCCATAGTTCTCCACCAAACACAAGACACAGGGGAACAAGGAACATTATTGCTCAGTACAGCTCAACACGAACTTACCACCTGTGCTCTGTCTCCAAGAGCACTCTGTAGGGTGCATTTACTAACCTGTGAAATTCTTGTCCCGGGCCTCTCCCACTCATGGTTCTGCACCTTCCTCCAGGTTGAGAATCACCTTAGGTATAGAAACACAGGGCCCTGTTAAAAAGAAACAGTGGAGGGCTGAAAATATGGCCTAATTGTAGAATTCTTTCCTCCTATACATGATGCCCTGGGTATGACTCCTCAGTACCGTATATATGGAATAGGCCAGAAGTAGTACTGTGGTTAAAGGAAGGCAGGGACAGTGGTTAGGCCCTTGAATTCAAGCCCCAGGATTTGCAAATAAAAGAAAAGAAAAGAAACAGTGGAGAACTGTTGCTCATACTGGGACACCTTTCCGGTAATGATCTCAGACATTCTGGTATAAAAGTAACTCCAAAATCTGGTTTTTTATTTCTCATTAGCTCCACGGTTGATTTTTCCTATAAGTACAAGCTTTGGATTGTAAGCCTCTGACCTCTTTTGTTCAAGGCTAGGGTTCTACCTCTTTCAATGACAATGTGCCTCCTAGATATTTTTATGGTTAATTGAAGAAAAGGAGTCTCTTGGGGAATTTTCTAAATGGGATAGCTTAGATTTCAGTAGCTGGGATTACAGGTGTAAACTAAATTGCCAAGTTACAGCTTGGATTTTTAATCGAGTGCATTTTAAATGCCCACTTTAAATTAGTGATTTCCAGATCTTATTTTCAGTAGTAACGAACATTCTACTCTAGATGATATATCCAATGTCCAGGTCCTGCCACTCCTCCCAATTGAGGTCCATAACTTCATCTTCAAAGGACACCGGCTCCTGTAATGGCTCATTTCCAACAAGTAATTATCTCTGAGTCATAACATCAAGTCTGGAATTTTATTCTTCTACATGTGTGCTTTTCTCTTACACAAAATATTTGGAGCTTGCTCCATTATCTATAGAGAAGAAAAAAGAAATATCATAGTAGAAATACTTGGCTCTATATTAAATAGATAACTAAGAACACAATAACTAATACAGAATTTCCCTACTTCATCAAAACATTTCTCTTTTCTAGCAAAAGTGACAAGATAAAAATTTATAGGTGCTACTAATCTGACATGACAATACTAAGTATATGTAGATGCCTGGAAGAGTATGTATAGTTTGTTTGATAAATTTTACTACATATTAGCAGAACAATTTTTCTGTAGGTTTCACTTATGAAGTGTCACGCTTCAGCGTAAGGATGGCCTTTGTTCTATACATAAATATATGGTTACTTCTTTATTAACATAACCGTCAAACTACCAGTGTAGTTACAAGCTAATATACAACATGCTTTTCAAAAGAATATATGAGCTGGTAGAATCACTTCACAACAACTACTCACAAAATCACAATGAAGTAATTACATTTTACATGTCAGTATGCACGTTGTTAAAAAAAAATACACACAACAGGCCACAGTCCTTAAATCTAATATGCTCTGGGAAGTATGTAAAAATAATGTGACCTTTGGTGCACATCTGCCAGGAATGTAAAACAATCAAAGATGATATAGACAATAATAAAGTGAATTAAACACGGAAACATACTGGCATATGACCCAGCACTTCTTCTTCTACATTTCTACACAAAAGATGTAAAGTAAGGACTGTAACAACTATTTGGAGAAACACATCACAATTGCTCACCAACAAAGGTAAGAACACATAAAACAATAGATAAATGCATTTAAAATTATGCTATATAGTATAGTACGGATGAACCTTGAATGCAATCCGTTAAATAAAATACACCAAGTAAAAAGGAACATAAATGGCTTGAAGTCTCTTCTTGAGTTTCCAAGGATTAACAAACTCATACACAGAAAGAATGATGGCTCTGGATACTGGGATAGAGAGGAACAGGAGCTGAATATTCAAGGATTCTACTGCTTCATACGTGGAAGAGGAGAAATGTTATAGATGGATGGAAGATATGGGAGCCCAAAATAAAGCAATATGTACTATCAATAACTGAGATAATTAAGAATGTTTAATGCAGCCAGACAGGATTGTTGTGTAGAAAGATGACAAAATGAAATATAGCAGAAGTTTCCAGTAAACCAACACCATGAACAGTCATAGGATTTATCTATTGTGCTTTTGAAGAATACACAAGTCTAAAGTCTACCGCATTTATATGGGAAGTGAACACTAACAAGAACTATATGAACATGGGGCTAGGAATATGGCCTAGTGGTAAAGTGCTCGTCTCATACTGTAATACCTAAAGTCGCGAGACGACCTCCAAGAAAACCATCGAGAGCCAGATGTTCCGAAACGCAAAAGCAAGGCTTTTTTCAGGCAAGCTGTGGCTTTGGTCTCTTCCCATTCACCGATGCAGCGAAGATATGGAGGAGGACCCCGAGCTGAAATCTTACAGGGATTATAAAGGCAAAACCCACAAAGTTACAGCAACCAGGTGTTTACAGATCTGATTGGCTCTGGGCTACGGGCATTCCAGGGCTGTCAAAGATTTTCCCGGCTGTCTGGGTTATGATGAGCTGTCCTACTAGATGGAGTAAATTGGTGGCCTGGGTTTGCTCACAGTGCCCGTTTATCTTGGGCTTGCATGGTCATTTCCCGGAGTTTGTGCAGGCCCAAGATTACAGGCACAGAGTGGGGCCTTGCTGGCTTAAAGATAGCTTGGTTTAAGGAATTACAGCTCAACAGTTTCAGTACAAACAAGTCTACTCATAGTTTAAACAATCAACAAAATGGAGGATGCCTGAAAATGGAGTAATTTTGGCTTTTCAGTATACATGAAGCCCTGGGTTCGATTCCTCAGTATCACATATACAGAAAAAAGCCAGAAGTGGAGCTGTGGCTCAAGAGGTGGAATACCACCCTTGAGCAAAAAGAAGTCAGGGACAGTACAGAGTCCACGCCCCAGGACTGGCAACAAAACAAAACAAATAAAACAAGAACTATATGAACAGTAATTCAAGTACCCTGGGCTGAATCACTTAACAGTGTGACCACTTTTTTTTCATATCAAAAAATCTAGAAACAGGATTGGGATGTGGCTTAGTGGTAGAGTGCTTGCCTAGCATGCATGAAGACCTGAGTTTGATTCGCAGGACTACATACACAGAAACAACCAGAAGAAGTGCTGTGGAGTGGTAGAGTGCTGGCCTTAAGAAAAATAAAGCCAGAGACTGGGCTCACGCCCTGAGTCCAAGTCCTAGGTTTGGCAGAAACAAAATCAAGAAAACAAAATAAAGTAAGAAACAAAAAGCAACTCACCAGAGATCCATCCATTCTGTGTTGCTGTTTAGAATGAACAGAAGATTCTGGAAACAAGACTGGGAGAAAAGGAAAATGAAGTACTCAGTATGAACTATTGCAAATTTTCCCCAGATTTTCCTGCTCAAAACCTCATACATGGGCTACAAAAGAATAAATCCTTCTTTACGGGCAAGAAAATTTGTTTTCCAGTACAGCATTGCAATTCATTACTTGGTCAGTAGATATTATAAAACCAATTCATTTCTATGTTAATTACATACAGAATTGGTAAAAAAGTACAGATAGTGTCAGCACATTTTTTTTTTTTTTTTTTTTTGCCAGTCCTGGGCCTGGGACTCAGGGCCTGAGCACTGTCCCTGGCTTCTTTTTGCTCAAGCCTAGCACTCTGCCACTTGAGCCACAGCACCACTTCTGGCCGTTTTCCATATATGTGGTACTGGGGAATTGAACCCAGGGCTTCATGTATATGAAACAGGCTCTCTTACCACTAGGCCATATTCCCAGCCCATCAGCACATGTTTTAAAAGGCCTCAGTGCTCATCTTCCTAAACACAGTCATATGAAGAACCTTGGCTTTCCTGCTGGAGATACAAGTCCTTATAAATGAGCAGCAGAAAATAATGTTCGTAGCAGTGACACAATCCTAAACCAACCATCCATAATCAAGCAACATGATGATTAGAGCCACACCTTACTGAAACAATAGCAACACAAAACACCAACCTGAGTACACCCCAAAATAGAGATCCATAACATTTAAAATAAATGATATGGCTGTGTACTTGGGAGTATGAATTAGTTCATTACATACAAAATGGTATTATGCAGTTTTTAATGCAATTTTATAATAAAATAAAGTAAAATAATGTAAACTTTTACAGTGAAGTATTAAAAAAACGAAAATCGACTCTGTTGACATTTGGGAGGATATTGGTGCTCGTAAAAACCACAGGAATTATTGAAAACCAACATTTGCACATTATTGTTGAATTTTGCTACGTCATAAGAATGCTTTCTTACTTAAAAAAATTAATTCATTACAGGCTAATCACAAGGCTTGAAAACAGTGGTATATTGATTTGGGATGGGCTATTTTCTTTTTGTTTTGATATTTGGACTATTTTCATACACATCAATGACTGAACATGTGTGCCAAAACATTTACTGTTCTATTTCAGATTATTGTATTAGAAATTGGAAAGCATTGCAGCAGGAATCTGGTTACTCATATCTGTATTCCTAGTTACTCTGAGTCTGAGATTGGAGGACCACAAATTGAATCTAGCTGGGCCAGCAATGTCTGGGAAGCTTTTGTCTACAATAAAACACAAAACTAGCTTGAAGTGGAGCTATGGCTGAAATAGTACAAGGTTAGCCTTTAGCAAAAGAAGCTCATGCATGGTCATTGCCCACACCTTCAACTAATGAACCAATACTAGCACACATTAAAAGGGCATTGTACTGCATTTAAATTATATGTTATTAATAGTTTTGAAGCAAAGTAGAGGCAGTCCCTACCGTTTTAAGTAATGTAAAATAGGGTTATGCTGTAAGAGAATATGTCATTTGTCAACAGGAGAGGAATAAAATATAGAACATTAACGTTAGCAATATTATAAACTCACAATCCTAATGGGAATTCTGAGTATAAAAATAGAATCAGAGGTGGAGAGGAGGAGAGGAGGAGAGGAGGACAAGAGGAGAGGAGGAGAGGAGGAGAGGAGGAGACATTGTTTCAAACAAGATATTTTAAAGTAATGTTTTTCTTCATTGACTTCCATTCCCAAAATCAATTTGCTAAGTGAATAAACAATAGCACTTGGAGCAGATTGTGAGAAAATGAGTAAGCCTAGCTAAACGTTCAGGAAATGTTATATCTTCAAACCATACAACCTTGGGAAAGGCATACTCCCTTAATTTTACTTTTGTTGTTTTCCTTCTAAGGCCAAAAAACCCTTACAACACTTTCTGAACTGGCAGGGAGAACTAACAAGTTAGAGCTAGCATCAGCATCAGCATACATGGGACATTTAGGATAAGTCTGAGATATAACAGAAATAATATTTGGAAGAGGAGACTGAAAGATTAATGAAAATACAGCTACCATATTAGTATATAGACACCTTCACTTGTGAATGTGATCTTATCCCTCCACCCCCAAACCACAGCCACATTTCCCCTCTGATAACATGACTCTGGCTTATTATTCAGTTCACCTGATCTCTTGCCCTAAAAGTTGTTCTAAACCTTCAAGCACCAAGTGACTGAGAGTGTTACAGGAACCAGTATCACATGAATCTTGTGTTGTGGAGAGTGGAACCGATTATTGCTTAAGGCAAAGAAACCTAAATAGATCTCTTTCCTGTGCTTTTCTCTGCTTTTTAAGAGTTGTCAGACTTCATATGATCTCTTCTTTTAAGAAGGAGATTCCTATGACAACATGCCCTCCTTTAAACACTGATAGGCTTCATTGTATAACTACATGACCCTTGCACTGTACTCCAATATCCCATGTAAAACAGTCCCTAGAAACAAGGTTGTGTACAAATGTGGCTGAACTGAAACCAGGCTATGAAGGCTAATAAGCCCTGAGCAGATTAGAAAAACTCTAGGAGTGTAATGGTGATCCCCCATCCCTCCAAGAGTCCACCACTCAGAGACAGTGTCAAGTAAAAAGATGGATTTATTGGGGAAGTCCTGGATAGACCTGTCCCCAGTTTCAGAAAAACATATAACACAGACCAGGACAGTGGCACAGAGACTTACTTCTGGAGGATTTCCAAGTACCAACAAACCAATTCAGCTCCGATGGAGAGGTGAATTGGGACGCCATGGGGATGAACAAGACTCGAACATGTGGCATGGCATAATGGCACCCTAGCTACCCTGCTCCTAAATAGGCTCAGGTCATGGGGCATGGTCACAGGAAACTCCCAGTTCCAAACACTTGACAGATGGGTTCGGAAACCTATAGGCCATGTGCGTTCCACAGTCTCTCGGCGTTCAGGACCTCCCATTATCTGGGGATGGGGCTTCCCTTCCTGTAGGAATCGAGGCACGCCTATCAAGAACTGGCCAGCTGAAGGGGGACGGAGGACAGGGGATATTGTTTACAAGGAGTGGGAATCTTCCCTGGGCTTCTGAGCAGACCAGGGCCGGGGGCATAGTGGAGATGGAGTCATCTTCTGCCCTCTTTCGCTGGCCAGATCTGACCTCCATATTACAGGAGCAACCACCTAGAACCTGAAAAAACAACTTCAATATTATAAGCCCCAGCGCCCTCGCACACTTCACGGTTTCACTATCACTGTCGCCATGCTCGCCTTTCCGCAGGGCAAAGTGAAGGCCATCACATGGGTGCGCAGCAGAACCTCAGTGAGGGAGTGTGTGGGCGCACCT
Organism: Perognathus longimembris pacificus; assembly: GCF_023159225.1. Classification (NCBI taxonomy): domain Eukaryota; kingdom Metazoa; phylum Chordata; class Mammalia; order Rodentia; family Heteromyidae; genus Perognathus; species Perognathus longimembris. Next base: position 46,825,663 of record NC_063178.1, read on the forward strand.
CCCTGGCTCTTCAGCTCTGGACAACAACCAACTTGCGTACAGAGCCCTGGCGCCCAGGTTCTTCCTCTTCCTGCGCCCAGGCTGACAGCGGTGCCCACTCGGGAAGCCCAAATGGAGGAGCACGCAGAGGCCAGACTCCAGTCCCAAACTGGCCCGCGCTTCTTACCTGACACCTTCCCTCCCCGGGATCCCTTCAGGTCACAGTCCCATGGCCCACTGAACACAGGCTGGGCCCTCACTCGGTGGCTCCAAACATGGGAATGCAAACACATACTTCACAGCACTTCCCCAAAGCTGGATAAAGACAGAGGAACGGAAATTTACAGACGGGGAAAAAATGTCAGTGGGCAGACAGGCGCAATCTCACAAGGAGACCTGTTAGGCACTGGCACAGGATTGGTGCCATGAAGGAAACAACATTTCCCACATTGCCATGTGCACCCTAAGGTAAGTTAGGTTGCTTAAGGGTTTCAGCAGTGCTAGCCTAGATCCCAAGAGCACATAGATGCTTGGGCCTTTTGGGTGTTTCAGTGTCATCCAGCTGACAGTTTACAAGTGATGCTTTCTGATTCGGAGATAGTACTGTGGAAACCAAGTGAAAGATGGAGGGGAACACCCTCTCTTTTTTTTTTTTTTTTTTGGCCAGTCCTGGGGTTTGGACTCAGGGCCTGAGCACTGTCCCTGGCTTCTTCCCGCTCAAGGCTAGCACTCTGCCACTTGAGCCACAGTGCCACTTCTGGCCATTTTCTGTATATGTGGTGCTGGGGAATCGAACCTAGGGCCTCATGTATACGAGGCAAGCACTCTTGCCACTAGGCCATATCCCCAGCCAACACCCTCTCTTTTTTGAGTCTCTAGAAAAAGCAGGTAGTGAGCCAGGGGAAGGTCAAACTTAAGCAGAATGACAGGAGCCAAAAGCAGCTTGACCTATAGCTGCGTGACCTATAGAAAAGAAAATATTGGGGAAGGCCACTCAATTTTCATGTTTTAGTTTAGGGGACATTCCAGAAATTGAATGATTTAAGGTTAAGAAGTTAAATAGGTAAATAGCAGTCACATCCAGAACTAAGAATTGAATGAAGAGAGAGTATTTGGCTTGCTGTTTGTAATAACCTACTGCCAATTCTTGTCCTGTATGTATGCTTGCTTGCTTTGCCTAACTTTCCTGACCACCTGTGTGTAGTAAGTGGCCATATGCATATGGTACATGTGTGTTTTGTCTAAAATCCAGCCCTATGGAAGCCCAGTCCTGTTCTTCACCATCCCGGTGGTGGCGAATCTTGTGGTGTCCCGAAGTCAATGATCAATGAGACCAGTCAGATCAGAGAGAGAGCAAAAAATATTGAGCGGGGCCAGAATGCGCTGACACTTAGGTCAGCCCCTGAGGCTGGGATCCCAGGGGATGGATGGCCTTGGGTGGGGGTCAGCATTGACTTTTAAGCATTACAGCTGGGACAGGTAGAAGAGGGAGGTCGATACAAGATTGAGCCCTCAGGCCTTTTGTTTTAGCCAATGACTGATTCAGAAGTTACTTTCATGTGTAACCTTTCGGCTACAGGTTTTCTGCCTAGGGATTGCCTTAGAATTGGCAGGAGGCTGGAGGGCACGTTAGCTATATTAATCAGGAGGGAGCAGAAGCAGAGTTACAGAAACAAAAACAGCTTGTTAGTTATCAAACAAGTGTTATCCTGAGGCAAAGGTGAAACATTCCTGGGAATGTTTACAATTTTGTTCCTATAATGTTAGTACAATTGCAATTACATTTTAAATTCATCCAATTCCTTCTTTATTTTTTCTCATCCCCAACAGTGAACAGATGCTAAATAAAAGACTCCTAGTCCAAATGAGTGCTGGTGACTTCATTGTCGTGGGTTTCAGGGTGTCTGGTTTATAACATTTTAAGTGATATATTGATACCAAAGCAGTTAGAATAATACTATGAAGAAATTCCTCCACTTGCTTTTTGGGGGTCCCAGTTATACTATCTGGATAAGAAATATGGAATGAATGATGGATTTTCTTCCCACTTAATTTAGCATAGGCTTCAGTGAATGAACATTGTATATCTATCTGCGAATAACTTTGTGTTTGAGCTGGTAGAAGACAGAAGAGTTTCCGGACTACAGGGAAAAGGAAGAGAAACCCCCACTCCCCCCTTGAACCAACTGACAGAAGTCAGACTTCTGAGCCCCTAGATGTTACTGTATTTTTTTTCTGCCTTACAAGTTGGTGGTGCAAAGCTGCAGATGCTGATGGAAGAGGAAAGATAATAAGAGGTCCGTGGCGTGAAAGTAATAATTACAATTGTGCAGAATTTTCCCTTTGTCCTGGTCGACAAGCTGCAAGAGGCTATTGTCTAAGGGATGCAGTTTTCCAGGTGTAGCACTGCATTTGGAGGCCCCCAGTACAAACTACTGAGATGATAGGTTGAGACTAGTCATGGTGAAGGGCAGTGAAAGAGGCCAACTATATGGCACAAGCATTTAAATGAAGACCTTTCTCTCTCCTTTTCATTTATCTACAGATGCATATATAAACAGATAAATTGTATATAATTTTTGTCTTATAAACATATGTAGATAGATATCACATATGTATCTAGAATACATGTATCTACATGCATATAGAATATTGTATATGACATAACCATATATTGTATACTTCATAGTTGTGTATATATTTACATATATAGATACATAAAACATGATTGTAACTATGTTGGAGTAAGAGGGAAATTTGGATGATTATTTTCAAGATGGAGACTTCAAAGGTGGCCATTCCAGGGTGGGTGTAACTCATAATTTTCCAGATCCTTAGTCTCCCAAGTAGCTAGAATTATAGGCATGAATTACTGGTACTTGGTTTTCATTTTCTGTATGTCTTTGAACTAATATTTGTTCCTCATTCTTTCCACATTCCTAATTGTTTATAGTACTGCCAGAACTATTTTTAACACAAGCATGTCACAATTGTTCTGGTGAAACTATCTACAGGGAATGAAGGGTTGGCAGATGCTGAAACTATAGCTGAATAACCATGTTTAAGCCCAATGCTTGGCATGTGCAAGATTAGGCAATACCATCCAAGAAGCACTTTCTCACATACTTAACAAACTAAAATAAAGCCACGGCAGCTTGTAATGAGGAAAATCCTCATAAAGTCATTGTATTTAAACTAAAAAATGTACTATCAGCTATGCTAGTACATTAAGAAAACAACCTGTAAGACATAATTTATATACAATACACTCAAAACCAAGAGTTCATATGCTTCTCTTTCCTAGTTTTCATCACTCAAACTGCACCAAGAATGCCAAATACATACTGGGAATCAATCCATCAGCAGAAAACCACTGTTTTAGTTTCAATTGTACATGCTCAAAAACATGAATCCTTCTATTTGTCCATATTACCAGTCTGGATTAGTTTCTCTTCATTATAGATTTTGCTATACAAAATACATTTTCAATCAGGCTCACACCTGTAATCCTAGCTACTAAAGAGACTGAGATTTGAGGGTCACAGTTCAAAGCCAGCTATGCCAGGCAAGTGCATGAGACTATTATCTCCAACTAACCACCCCAAATGCCAGAATTGGAGCTGTAGCTCAAGTGGTAGTGCACTAGTCTTGAGAGGATAAAGCTCAAGGAGAGTGCCCACACCCTGAGTTCAAGCCCTAGAAAATATTAAGTTCTGAGTTAGGCACCAGGGCCTCAGTCCGTAATCATGGCTAACCAAAATGCTGATTCATGAATGTGGACTGAAGCCTGTTAGGCAGGAAAAATGCTTCAGACTCTTGTCTTTATTTAACCAGCAGAACCCCACCCTCCCAAAAAGTGGAGCTGTGGCTTGAGTGGCAGAGCATTAGCCTTGAACAAAGAAAGCTTATGGACAGTGCATAACCTCAATTTCAAGCTGCAGAACTATACACACAAAGAAAATATATCCCCAAACGTGTTTCCTATCCATGTTCTCTGTACCATAAACTTGGGAAGAAGAGATGCCAGGACAGATTTCACTGCCATGTGTATTCTGTAATGAACAAAGAATAGTATCTTTTCTTAGATGTTCCACATTCCAAAAGTGAACTGGAAATACTAAGTTATTTGTGATAAAAGACATATGGATCATACATAAAATGAGAGACTTCAGGGAAGCAGTGAATAAATTCATGTTCTTATTTCCTTGGCTCAAATCCTGACAGTCTTTCTCCCAACCTCCCCTCCTCCTCCACTCCTCTCTAAATCAACTTGGACATTTTGACTCCAGATGAAAAGGGCTGGAGATTGTACTTCTGAGAAGAGGGTATAAAATTACTTTGGCAAGCCATTCTTTATTATAAAAGATACAAATCAAAAACTTCACTTTCCATTTGTCAAGCCTGGAAGTAATGCCCATCACTTTTGTCCAAATCCTTTGGATAATATTCAGGTATAGAAATATTCAGGCAAGAAATGTTGGCTCAGTGAGTGGCCAGGTTTAAAGGACACCTAGGTTACCTCTGTCATGTAAGATTTCTCTGTATAATTTACTTTCTGTGTAACTAATTTCTGACAGAGGATTTTCTTACATTGGGTTTCTTTCACGTTTGAATGCTCTAATGCTTGCTGAAAGTTGACAGCTTGATAAACTTCCTCTATTCTTTAAATTTAGAGATTCTGTCATGTGTTCAGGTCTCTGATACCTGTTGAGAAGTGTTTTGTAACATTTATTATACTCATAAAGTTCTTCTCCTCTGTATGTTGTATGATGCACACTAAAGAGTGACTTATTAAAACATGATAGTTACATCCATTAGTTTTCTCTGATAGTTTTCTAGGTCTCTGATGCATAGTGAGATGTGACTATTGGTTGGAGGGCTTCCCATACTTGTTACACTCATAAGAATTCTCTCCTGTGTATGCTCTGAACACTGAGGTGTGCCTTTCAAGTGAAAGATTTTCCACATTTTCTACATTCATGTGGTCTCTCTCCTGTGTATGTTCTCTGATGCATATTGAGGGTTGACTTCTGCCTGAAACAATTTCCATATCTGCTGCATTCATAAGGTTTATCTCCTGTGTGTGTATTCTCTGATGCAAACTGAGGTATGACTTCTACTTGAAAGACCTTCCACATTTGGTACAGTCATAAGGCTTCTCTCCTGTGTGTATTCTATGATGAACACTGAGCCATGCCTTCTGGGTGAAAGACTTTCCATATTTGTTATATTTACAAGGTTTCTCTCCTTTATATACTCTATGATGCAAACTGATGGATGCTTTCTGGGTCAAGGACCCACATCTGTCACATTCTTGAGGCTTCTCTCCTGAGTGTGTTCTATGATACATACTGAGGTGTGACTTCTGCTTGAAAGACACTGAGCATCAGTTACATAACATTTCTCACCTATGTGGGTTCTCTGATGCAAACTGAGTTGTGTCTTCCAGGTGAAAGACTTTCCACATATATTACATGTATAAGGTTTCTCACCTATGTGAATTCTCTTATGACTGTGGAGGTATGACTTCTGCTTGAAAGATTTGCCACATTGGTTACATTCATAAGGTTTCTCACCAGTGTGAATTCTCTTATGCCTGAGAAGAGCTGACTGCTGAGTGAAGGACTTTCCACAGATGTTACATTCATAAGGTTTTTCGCCTGTGTGAATTCTCTTATGTGTGCTGAGATCCAAGTTGTAGACAAAGTACTTTGCACATTTGTTACATTCATAAGGTTTCTTACCTGTATGCATTCTCATATGAATGCTGAGTAATGACTTCTGGGTGAAAAATTTTTCACGTTGGTTACAGTTATAAGGTTTCACACCTGTGTATTCTCTGATGAACAGTAAGGCTTGAAATCTGGGTTAAAGACTTTCCTTATCTATTACAATTATAAGGTTTCTCTCCTGTGTGAATTCTCTTATGCCTGCTGAGGAGTGAGTTCTGCTTGAATGACCTCCCATATTTGTTACACTCTTAAGATTTATCTCCTGTGTGTGTTCTCTAATGCCTTCTGAAAGTTGACTCACTAGTGAAGGACTTTCCACATTCGTTACAGTCATTAGGTTTACTATCTGTGTGTGTTCTCTGATGAACAGTAAGGCTTGCTTTCCAAGTAAAAGACTTTCCATATTTGTTATCTTCATAAAATTGCTTGCCTATTAGAGTACTCTCATGCATGTAGAGAGCTGACTTCTTGGTGAAAGATTTCTTATATTCATCATATTCATAGGGTTTCTCTCCTTTGTGAGTTTGAAGTTGAAAAGCCATATCTGACATCTGATTGATAGGGGTTGCACATTTGCTATACTCATCAGGCTTCTCCACTCGATATTGGCTCTGATGTTTTGTAAGGTGTATTTCCTTACTGAAATATTTCATACATTCATTGCATGTACAAGGTTTCACTACGGTGTGAATTGTCTCATGTGTAGTAACTATGGGTCTTAAGTACATACAATGGTTTCTCACATTTAGTACATCCCGGTGTTTTTCCCCCCTCTTAGAAGCATTTCTTGGTCAATGAGAGCAGAATTATCATAGCCTCTCTATATCCATTGTCGTTATAGGAGAGCTCTTCCACACAAATGCAATTATGTCTAAAGAGTATGGTCTCTGAGTTTAATACTATCCCTTTCCAGTCATACTCAAAATACTGCTGTTCATTTGGACTCTCATAATGTTGATGGAAATGCTTGGAACATCTGAGGGATTGTTCAATTACATGAGAGGCACCAGGCTTATATGCAGCATGCATCTCACCAGGCTCACTGTAGAATAGCATGTTCTGACAGTCAATGAACTCGTCAGTCCTCATTCCTAAGTAGTTTCCATTATTCCTAATCAGCTCTGGCATATGTTTTGAGCTCAAATTAAAAGTTGTTAATAATCTAACTCTTTCCTCCACTGTGTTGCTATTACTGACTGCTACTTCACATACACGTTCATTGTACTTTCTTGACATGTCTTAATCATGTCATCCATTTTTTGGACATCTAAAATGATAAAAAAAAAACATGAATGAGATAAAAACATTTCTTAATATAAAGATAGAACATTTCCTCATATCTTAATTATTCTAGATTTTAAAATATCAATATTAGGAATTAATGTATGAGAAATATGTCCATTTTTCCTCATGCACTACTGATATTTTACAATGCAAAGTAACAGTTTTTAATATTGTTTTGTTAGGTTATAGAGGGTTAGTTTTCTTTTATTTTCTTGAAATAATATGTTGTGCTGCTTTGCGTCTCAACTAGTAAGTTAAGAATAAGAACATTTTCTCTCTTTTTTTCAAATTTTTATTATCAAACTGATGTACAGAGAGGTTACAGTTTCATACTGTTAGTTACCTTGTAAGAATAAGAACATTTTCTAGATTCATTGACCATAAGAGTGTTTTATAGGTCCTTTTGCCTTTTACCTTAGCAGGAATGGTTAGGATTGAGGATTTATACATATTTCTTCAGTTCTAACTTCTCACTAAGAATTACTCTTCTCTAGATTAAAAGCTTTAGCTCTGAATCCCAGACTCTGCCCATCACCACTGACAAGCTTTTGTCCTTACCTGAAAATTGAACCGGCATCCTTTTTACTTCCTCAGAAAATGGAATCTCCTGCACATTGCCCCCCCCCCCCCTTTTAAAGGATGATTTGCACAAAGACAAAGGGGAATTGCTACCTTTAACTCTACTCCCACACAAAACTCAGTACATCTCCACATGAATTCTTGATTCACATGTCTTTCTGACAAAGGATCACCTAGTTCTTTGACACACACACACACACACACACACACACACAAACACACACACACAATTCAGGAGAATTAGGAACATCATTGCTCAGTACAGCTCAATGTGGACATACCAATTGGGCTCTGGCTCCAACATCACTGTGCAAGATGCACTCACTTACATGTGAAATTCTTGTCTGGGGATTTTCCATTCCATGGTCCTGTTCCTTGCTCCATCCTTACAATCAACTTAGGTTTAAGAATACAGTGCCCTTTTAAGAAAAAACAGTGCACATCAGTTACATAACATTTCTCACCTATGTAGGTTCTCTGATGCAAACTGAGTTGTGTCTTCCAGGTGAAATACTTTCCACATGTGTTACCTTTATAAGGTTTCACACATATTTAAATTCTCTTATGACTGAGAAAGGTTTTCTCCTGAGTGAAGGACTTTCCACATATGTTACATTCATGTGGTTTCTCACCTGTGTGTGTTCTCTGATGAACAGTAAGGTCTGCCTTCCAGGTGAAAGACTTTCCACATTTGTTATAGTCATAAGGTTTTTCTCCTGTGTGAATTCTCTTATGTGTGCTAAGATCCAAGTACTGGACAAAGGATTTTCCACATTTGTTTCATTCATAATGTTTCTCACCTGTATGGATTCTCTTATGCATGCTGAGTGAGACTTCTGGGTGAAGGATTTCTCACATCGGTTACATTTATAAGGTTTCTCTCAGGTGTGAATTTTCATATGTGTCATGACTGATGACTTATGAGTGAAGGATTTTCCACATTTGTTCCACTCATAAGGTTTCTTACCTGTATGCAGGAATGGTTGGGAGTGAGGATTTATACCTATTTCATCAGTTCTAACTTCTCAATAAGAATTAGAGGTAGAGTGCTAGCCATGAGAAAAAGAAGCCAGGGACAGTGCTTAGGCCTTGAGTACAAGTCCCTGAATTGGCAAAAAAAAAAAATCTATTTTATCAACTGTTCTGGAACACCAGAGTTGCAACCTTCCTCAAGCTCCCTAATCCGCTGTGACCAGGAGCAACACAATAACACAGATGTGACTGTGGAACTGAGGTCTGGGGTACCAGGAAACCTATAGCCTTAAAATGGGAGACTTTGCAGCTTCTGGCATTGGAACCCCTTTATTTTTACAACTGACTCCAACAGTTGTATTCCAGGCTGTACTGTAATGCTATTCATAAATCATAGAATTTGCATTCCTAATAATAGTCAAGTATATAATATATGAGTGACTTCATTGCCTACTGGGTTTCCTGTACATGCTAATTCTACATCGTCCTTCATGATACCTCGCTGCAGTCTTGAGTTACAATCTCGAGATGCAGACCTCCGGCACCCCATCTTTTGTCTCATCTTCTTTTTTCTCTTATCTATCTTTCTTTTTCTTTAATCCTCACCCTCTCAATCAGGATTTCCTCTTTGCTGCCGGCTGGCTCAGCAGAAGTGGTGCCCGAACAGGGTCCTGAAAACCTGGGAGGAAGGCAAGGACACCGCTGAGGTAAGAGGACGTCCGATCACTTGGGAAAGAGAGTGGGAGAGAGTGCAGAAAAATATAGTCAAGAGTAAAATACAATGGGACAAAGTAACAGTTGCATGCTGTACATGAAAGCCCTGAAAGGGACGCTTCAGGCCCGGGGAGTGAAAGTGGGGCAAAGTCAGTTGGAACATTTCTTTCACTTCATCGAGGAAATATGCCGCTGGTTCCCAGAGGAAGGAACCATTAACTTAGAAGTTCGGCAAAAAGTAGGGAAAAGGGTTCAGGGACATTATGACACAAAAGGCCCTGAAAAAACCCCAGTGGATGCTTTTACTCTTTGGAAACTGGTCAGAGATTGTTTAGATACTAAACATGAACAGATTAAATTCAATCAGTCAATGAGAAAAACTGAACAGGGATCCTATGAGCGTTGCCCAGCCCCAGGAGCACATGCTGCTGCCCTGGAAGAGCTGAGAAAATAAATAAGATCTGAACCCACTGGGTTAGATATTAAGGAAGACTCAGATGGCTCAGACTCTGAGGAGAAATTATGCAATGGGCCTACTAAAGATAGATTGACCCATGTTGAGAATGTGTTGAAATCAGTTATAGCTCTATTGTCACAGCTTCATCCAGAAAAACAAACTCCTTTAAAGGTAGATACTGGTGAGCCCCTGACGACAGTCCTGGCAGACTTACAGCTCTCTTAGGTGCAGGCTGCTCAAAGAGGGGAGGGACCTGAGGCTAGGGAAATGCTAATATCACCGAGGTAACTTCTCCTGACTGAGCGCTCTACTTCCATCCACAACGATAATGACAGATTTGAAACCCCAACCAGGGTGAGTGACCATTAGCCTGGAGCTTGGATTTTCCATAAAGCCACTGGGCTATGTCAAGGGTGTTGGGGATTATTATGGCCTGGGAAAGACTGCCCTTCCACCAGCCTTGGGACAATAGAAGCCCCTCCCACCTTTTGACCTCTACCCCTTGGGAGGTGAACACGTGTGTGCCACCATGATGGGATTGTCCCGCCCACAAAGGGAAGTTTCGTGATGTCACTTGATGAACGTGACCCCTAGCCTATGATTGACCCTTTGGCCAGCCCCCTTTCTTTCCCGCCATTACTTCTATATAAGTGCCCTTCCATATTAAAGTCTTTGAGACGCATTCCACCACCGCAGCGTGTCCCTGATGCCTTCCTTTCGCCTCCGCCCTCGGTAACATGTGGGGGGAACTGGAGGGAGGGGAAGCTTCAGCAACCCGTCCTCTACTTAGCGTTTGCCCATGTGAGCACGCCTTTGGCCTTCCGCTGGCGGAGGGCCAGGCTGGGTGCTCTTTCATAGAGTTTGTGGTTACCATTCTCCCCGTGGGGGGAGAAAGGGGGTCCAGAACCCCAACATAAATGGCGCCCGAACGGGGACCGAATTGTACGGCCGAGAAGTTCGGGGTACAGTATCCCCACAGATTTTGCTAAGTAGGGTTTTAGAGGAGGGTCCTGCCCATCCAGATGGGGCAGAAGCATGGAGACAAGACAGGCTCGCGGGACGCGGCGCCAGAGAGTTGCCCCGCCGTGGCGATTTGGCGCCGGGCGGCGGAGGGAGCGGGGCGCGCTTCCCGCGGAAGCATGTCAGTGGAGCAGTGGGGCCGGAGCAAGAGGAATGCGACCCCGGGCTGGGGTCGGTTAGTTCTGCTCTGTGCGCCCCGGGCCAGACGGCGGTCCCGGCACCCGCAGCGGCGTTTGAGAAGCAGTGGGTGGCCGAGCGCCGGAGCGATTTGGCTTGCGCGGGCTGAGCTGAGTACACTGGGCTCTGCGCGGCCCGGGTTCGCGAGCTGCGTGCGCTGGGGCCCGCGTGGCACCAGGCGTCTTTTGCGGTAACATTTCGGCGGCCGAGCACGGCGTGGCGGAAGCGCGGTTCCGCCATGTGGGAAGCTGTGGCATGGCGGCGGCAGAGCGTTGGGGATGGCTGCTGCTTTGGCCAGACTTGTATTTACAATGGCTGGGCTGGAGCCAGTGCGGCCCCAGCCCGCGGATGGATTAAAAAAAAAAAAAAAAAAAAAAAAAAAAAAAAAAAAAGCGTGGCGTGCAGTTTAGACCATGGGATGGTGTCCCAGTTGGGGTGCGTGGGCTGCTGCAGCCCGGCAAACTGCTTTATGCCCGCCGATGGTCGTTAAGCTCAGAAATTCGGGTGAGTTGGTTGAATCCTGATTTCTCTGACTTAACACACACGTGGAGCACAATGGGGCGCGCCATATTGGAGGCGGGGCCCCACCCATTCCCCCCAGGTGAGGGGCGTGCCCAGGCTCGCCTGGGCTGGCCGATTGCGCTGCAGCTGAGAGAGGCAAGCACCCCGCTGTGCTTGCCTGCACTTTTCTCTCTGTGTCAGCTGCAGACGGGGTTGGAGACAGGAAAGCCTCAAATTATAAACTAAAATGGAATATTGAAAGGAAAACAAAGAGTTTTGATACAGCAATAGGTAATTTGATTGAACTTCCATGTTTACCAGTTCAAAGATATAAAATCAACTGGAGTTTTTCTAGATGGATAAAAGGGTTTGCTTGTCCACTGTGATTTAAAATTGTCATGTTGGGAGTGTGTAATTAACAGGTTTCCCTTTTGTTTTTTATTCAACCACGTGGTTCTATTATGGGCAAATTAATATCATTTGCCGCTGGAATTCCAGAAAATTTAAATGGCCAATCAAAGCAATTTTAAAGAGCGCTCAGGTATTTTTTTGTGTGTGTGTGTGTGTGTGTGCGCGCACGTGTGGTTGTTGGTAAGATTTAAAAGCATAACAATAGGTTTCCATCCCGGTGTTTGATGGAGATAAAGGTGCCTATAAAAATTTCCATAAGGTTCAAATATGCAACATGTGGTAAAAGTTCACCAGTATGTTATTTTATATTCAGTGTGTTTCCATAAGGTTCAAATATGCAGCATGTAGTAAAAGCACAATGGTATAAAATCAGCATGTTATTTTATACTCAGTGTGTTAAAAGTTAAGTGTGCATGTAGCCTTAACAACTCTTTGGCATAAATTAAGATTTTACCTTCCCATTTTCTCTCCTGTGTTCTCATAAACTCTCAAGATCAAGAAATTGAGATTGCTTCATACAAATGTGACTATTAACCTCAATTTTCCTGACCCAGGATTAATATACTGCTTTATAGGATACAGGTGGACAGATGTTCTAGCCGCATGGACGGTCGCAGCTCCTGGATAGGAAGATGCCACCACATTCTGTTCCCAAACTGCCTTGTTTCACTACTAATGATTCTTTGCTCTCTCTCCCATTGGAAGCTGCTCGAATGATTTATGAGCCTTGAGTAGGATGTGAATAGTTCCATCTTAACAGTTACTCCAGGTTAAATCACCATAGTTATGTTAGTGGTCACAGCAAGCCAGGTAAAATTTTGGGATTAAGAAAGTCTTTGAATTTTGTGATTAAGAAAGTCTTTTCACCCTGCTTAAACCAGAAGGGCATCGATATACCAGAGCCAGAAGTGCTGAAAAAATTTTGAACACCCTAACCAATCTATATAGAAATTTTACAGGCAACCCAGAGCAAGATGTGAGCAAGAGATACCACTACAGCTTTGCCTCGAGTTCCCCATCGCATGGCATGGAACTTGCCAAATGGGGATGAGGGACGCAGCCACTTCCGAGACTGAGGATTCCACAATGCTTTAACCCTTTGCCCTTGGTTGTCATTTATCTGTGTTCTCTTTCACTTGCCAGTGGGATTCAATGGCGTGATTCAAGTTGATGGCATGTAAATCTCATGTTTTCTAAGTGTTATAGCCAAACCTTCACAAGCAGTTTTTGGTCAGTTCTCAACGGGTTACAAATGGATTATCTCTGTGTTTTTTCCTTGTTGCTCAATTGGGAATAAAAAGGGCTTGTAGGACTATGACTCCCTGGATAGTTCAAAGCCAGCCCGGGCAAAAGGAAAAATTTCTCCAAAATCCCACCTCCCAGTTAAACAGCAAAGAGCCAGATTGAGAGCTCAACCACAGAGAGCGAGCAAAAGGCTGAAGCAGCACCGTGACTCAAGTGGTAGAGCACTAGCCTTGAGCGAAAGTGCTCATGGACAGTGCTCAGGCCCCGAGTTCAAACGCGGATGGGAAAATGCAATTCCAGCCACAAACGTTAAAATTCCTGGGACTTAGCCAGTCCAGGAGACGGAAAGGTGGAGTGGAGTGAGAGGAGAATGGTGCCATATTATCCTAAAGGGAGATGCCTTGTTTCACCCTTTCAAAATGGATCAGAGCCGGGAAATCGAGAGAGATAATTCCTGTCCATTTTCTTCTTTTTTGCCAGTTGTATATAGGTGTATATATATATTTATTTATTTTGCCTCTGACTGGCTATGCCAAACCAGTTTTCTATCATTAACCACTTCTTTCAGTCGTTTCTCCTTACTCGTTCACTTTACAATTGGGTTTATGCTCCAAAAAGGGAATTGTTCCTGGCTTATGCCCAGGGTGTGTTCTATGCCATTCATGCCAACCAGCTCTGAGAACTTGTCGATACTTTGCCTGACCTTTTCAAAAGTGTCTTTTGACAGAATAACATCTCTTGCTGAGATCACCAATGGGGAATTTGCCGTTCACAGTCGTCACCCTAACACAGGCCTGAACCCTGGAGGCACCAGCCTTGGAAACTTCTGGGTATGCCCAAAGACTCAGGGGGGCTAGAGAAAACCATAGCGCTCTCTGGCCCTAGTGACCATACTCATGGTAATGATGGGGACTTTTTGCCAGCTACACCGGACTGCCAGGCTGACCAGGGGCCCTTGATTTACGTCGCCCCCTTGACAGCAGGAAGTAGCTACAGAAGACGAGACCTCCATCCATACTCCCTGCCTGGTGGCCGCCGGTGTCATAATTTTAAAAAAACAAAAGGGGGAGGTATTCCCCAGGATTAATTAAGGATTCCCTAGGATTAATTAAGGATTAGTTATGCTTATGTTAATTATCCAGAAATTTTAAATCATCCCGAATCAGTGTGGGATGGAGTACAGTATATGTGTTTTTCCAGATTGGAAAATTAAACCCAGAGCACCCACTCTGGAGAAATGTTTTCTTGTTTTCTCCAGGAAAAGGAGGACCATGTTGGACTTCTGCTCTCCCATGAAAATATGGAAAGTAGGACTGCCTACGGTAGGAGGCAACCAAGCTTCCTTTCCTTGTTTGCTTTCTAGATTCCTTCTTGAGCATCTCATGGCTCATGGAAAGTAGGACTGCCTACGGTAGGAAGCAACCAAGCTTCCTTTCCTTGTTTGCTTTCTAGATTCCTTCTTGAGCATCTCATGGCTCAATGTTTTGCTGTGGCAATACTGCCTACAGCGTCACACAAAGAAACCAAAGGAATTTTGCACCATGCTTCTTCCTTTCCTCTCCCCCTGCTGCTAGACTTGGGGAGTCCCGTTGGAAAGAAAATAGAAGCTGAGGGTATTGACACTCAACCCCAATGTTTTATGATAGAAATGTTTAAAAGGGTAAATGCAAAGGTTTAACACCTTGGCTTCAATGTTTATATAAAAGAATGTTTCACTAATCACTTATGTTTGAGTTATCAGCTACTGTGAACTGCCGGGAATGCCAGAGTTTCAGCTTCTACCTCACCAACAAAAGAGGGCTGCTGTCTGCACCTTCCTGCACTTGGCAGAAACCAGTTGAGGATTCTGACTTCTGGACATAGCCAGATGGATGGACCCTTACCTACCCCTCACCCCAGTTTTGTGGAAGGGGCCCCACAGATCTTATGTCAGCATTTGCCTTATGCCCACACATGCCATGTGTTTACAGCATCCCCTGCTTATTGAAAAAAAAACAAAAGGGGGAGATGTTGGGGATTATTATGGCCTGGGAAAGACTGCCCTTCCACCAGCCTTGGGACAATAGAAGCCCCTCCCACCTTTTGACCTCTACCCCTTGGGAGGTGAACACGTGTGTGCCACCATGATGGGATTGTCCCGCCCACAAAGGGAAGTTTCGTGATGTCACTTGATGAACGTGACCCCTAGCCTATGATTGACCCTTTGGCCAGCCCCCTTTCTTTCCCGCCATTACTTCTATATAAGTGCCCTTCCATATTAAAGTCTTTGAGACGCATTCCACCACCGCAGCGTGTCCCTGATGCCTTCCTTTCGCCTCCGCCCTCGGTAACATGTGGGGGGAACTGGAGGGAGGGGAAGCTTCAGCAACCCGTCCTCTACTTAGCGTTTGCCCATGTGAGCACGCCTTTGGCCTTCCGCTGGCGGAGGGCCAGGCTGGGTGCTCTTTCATAGAGTTTGTGGTTACCATTCTCCCCGTGGGGGGAGAAAGGGGGTCCAGAACCCCAACAAAGGGGATCAGCAATTGTGAGTGTTTGGAGTCAACTGATCTGTAGTTCACCTCTGCTGGTCGCTCATCAAGTGTGGGACAGTCTAAATTGCTTCAGGAAAGCTGCTCAAGTTTGAGCCCAATCTTACATATTTGGAATATTTTTCAGGACTTACCTAACTTCTATGAGCGCTCAGGCAGATGAAGTTCTCTCTGTCTCTTTTTCTGCCTCCCTCTAAACTCTTGATGCCTGCCTGTAACATAGGATGGGCTGGTGCTAGCTTCCAAAGGTACCAATATTTGTTTAACATCTGCTTTCAAAGACTCAAAGAAAGGTTTTCTATTCTTGTTATTGAGGTTAAGTTTGGAGACTCAGTTAAATTCTGCTTGTTTGGCTAAATCATAAGTTTTCTCTAGTGTTGAGCACATGGTCGACACTAGGATTGGTTGGAGTGAAAGCCTGCCCATCCCCCAAGTGACAGGCATGCCAAATTCCTGGAGGCTGGGCAGGGTCTTGGGAGTCCTGTGGCCTTGCATTTCAAAGGTGCCTTGAAATTCAAATGCTAGATGATGAAAGTGTCTTGCTTTGAGCTTCCTGTCTGTGTTGTGTTCATGTCAGCTCTCCATGGGAGCTGAACTGGTTTCTCAAAATGTGGCTTCTCAAATAATCTGTGAAAATTTTGGTTGCTGGAAAAATTTTTTTTGGTTTACTATCTAACCATGTGGTTCTAGAATATAGGCAAAATAATATCATTTGCCACTGGAATTCCAGAAAACTTACATGGCAAATTAAAGAACAATTCTAAGTGCGTCTGTCTGTCTATGTCTATGTTTTGGGAAAACTTAAAAACAAAACAAAAAAACAGGTTTTAAACCCAAACTGATCATGTTTGGGTGCAAGCAAATGTGTCTAAGAAAAACTCCAAAAGATTCTAGTCAAGTGTGTATCTAATCCTGACAATCCTTTGATATAGACTAAGATTTTGCTTCTCCATTTTTCTTTTTTTCCCCATGCTCTCATAAACTCTTTAAGATCAAGGGACCAGAGTCATTTTGGAACAACTGCACAAATGTGACTATTTTTTTGGGGGGGGGCGGTCCTGGGCCTTGGACTCCGGGCCTGAGCACTGTCCCTGGCTTCTTTCCTCTCAAAGCTAGCACTCTGCCACTTGAGCCACAGCGCCGCTTCTGGCCGTTTTCTGTATATGTGGTGCTGGGGAATCGAACCTAGGGCCTCGTGTATCCGAGGCAGGCACTCTTGCCACTAGACTATATACCCAGACCCAAATGTGACTATTAACCTAAATATTCCTGACCCAAAATTAGCATACAGGTTGAATGGACCATGGCAGTCTGTGACTACAGGAAGCTGCTTCCACAGTTGGCTCCCAAACTGCCTGGTTTGCTCAGGCAATCTAGGAGTCCTGTGAAGATTTTGACAGTCTCAGGCTGTCAAAGGCTACTAACCTGGCTCTGCCTGCCCCAAGATTAGAATTGGGTTTATAGCAGGCCTATCATGACAAAGTTGCAACCCAGACTTATTCCAAGGTTAAAAGAATTAGAGTTGTGTTTGGCGACCACAGTGTTGCATTGGGGTAGCACTGGTGCCTTCTCCCTCCATGACTCACAAACAAACTGTTCTGACTGCTACAGCGAGCAGACTTGGTTGGCCCTCAATCTGTGTGGATTTTCTGACTAGGAAGATGGTTTAAGTCCCAAGCCTTCTAAAATCTGTTTAAAAATGCCTTTAACCAGTCTGTGTAGAAATTTACAGGCAACAAGCAGGAGGTGTGACAGCCTATCCAGGGAAATCTGAGATGCTACTACAGTCTTATCCAGATGCAAGACATCTCTCCTGCTGTCCTGCTAATTTGGGATGGAAGACACAGCCACTTCAGATCCACTGAAGCTGAGACTTTCATTGTTATTCATTTGTTTTCTCTTTCACGTGCCAGTAAGGTAAGGTTAAGTAATATGATTTTATTTAATGCCACATGGACCTCATTCAGTCTGCTGTTCTCTAAGAGTTACAGCAGAACTCTGGAAAGTATTTGTTGGTCATATTTCAGGTCCTTATTATTTTACTAGTCAAAAGTTACAGATTGAAACTTCTCTTTTTGTACTTTACATGGTTTTCAAAATTTTCTGGGAGATATTAATTGGCTTCACCCTTATCTTAAATTATTCACAGCTGAAATAAAACCTTTATTTGATCTATTAAAGGGGGACCCTGACCCCACATCTCCCAGACAAATTACAAATGAAGCAGCCAAAGCCTTAAGCATAGTAAATTATGCCATTTCTTCCCAACATGTAAATTATATTGATTACTCAGCCCCTTGAGAAGCATATATTTTAACTACACCTCATTCTCCAACAGCGGTCCTCTGGCAGAAGGGACCTCTTTTATGGCTTTCCTTGCCTGCTACTCCTTCAAAAGTGTTAACTCCCTATTATAAATTGGTAGCCACCTTAGTTCCATATGTGCCGTGTGGAATCTTGTAAGTATTTTGGATGAGATCCACAGGTTATTTACATACCCTATACTTTACAACAGCAAGAATGGCTTTTTATTCATTGTGATTCCTGGGCCATTGCTTGGGACAATTTTATGGACATAATTTCACATCATTGTTCCTCCAACAAATTACTTCACTTTGCCTCTTCTTACCATTAAGTGAGAGCAATGGTATTACGGACGAGGCTACTCAAATTTTTCTCACTCAAATTTACTTAGCAAAGCAATCACATGCTGCCCACCATCAAAACAGTCATGCCTTACATTAGGAATTTCATATCACACGTGAGGTGGCTCATCAAATTGTAAAAACGTGTCCCAACTGTACTACCTTCCTACCTGTGCCCTCCAATGGCATTAACCCTCGAGGCTTAGTGGCCAACCATGTTTGGCAAATGGATGTTACCCACATTCCCTCTTTTGGACGGTTCCGCTTTGTCCATGTTACCACAGACACTACTCTAATTTTATTATGGCTACTCCTCTTATTGGGGAAGCTAGCAAACATTGTATCTCCCGTGCTTTATGCTTCTTTGCTACTATGGGACTTCCTAAACATATTAAAACTGATAATGGTCCAGGATATGTTTGTCAAGCTTTTCAAACTTTTTGCAAATCTTACCAAATTGTTCACTCTACAGGAATTCTCTATAATCCTCAAGGCCAAGGAATTGTTGATCGGGCCAACGGTTTGTTAAACACCAAATTTCTAAATTAAAATAGGGGGAGTTATACTCCTTCTCTCCTGTTAATAATCTTTCTCATGCTTTATTTGTACTAAATTTTTTAAATTTGGACTGTAATGGCCTCTCTGCAGCACAGTGGTTCTAGGAAAAGAGAGAGCAAAGAGCTTTTGCCCAAGTTAAGTGGAAAGATCCTTTAACAGGTGCTTGGCACGGGCCCGATCCAGTATTGACATGGGGTCGAGGACATGTCTGTGTTTTTTCACAAGGTGAAAATGATGCCTGCTGTCTACGTGAGCATTGAGTTCGGATTGTGGAAGCTCATCAGAATGGTACAAGCGCTGACCCACTGGGCTTATGTGCCAGATCCACCGATTGTGCACCCTGAGACTTTGGAAGAAGCTAAGGTGTTCGCCGGTGTCAACAGATCAGCATATGGTACAGCTCCAGATCCTTTTGTTCAACACATTAAAATGGGAGACTGCAGCTTCTGGCATTGGAACCCCTTTATGTTTTACAACTGACTCCAACAGTTATATTCCAGGCTGTACTGTAATGCCATCCTTAAATCATAGAATTTGCATTCCTGATAATAGTCAAGTATATAATATATGAGTGACTTCATTGCCTACTGAGTTTCCTGTACATGCTAATTCTACATCGTCCTTCATGATACCTCGCTGCAGTCTTGAGTTACAATCTCGAGATGCAGACCTCTGGCACACCATCTTTTTTCTCTTGTCTTCTTTTTTCTCTTATCTATCTTTCTTTTTCTTTAATCCTCGCCCCCTCAATCAGGATTCCCCCTTTGCTGCTGACTGGCTTGGCAGAAGTCCAAGTCCCAGAACTGACAAAAAAAAAAATCTATTTCATCAACTGTTCTGGAACACCAGAGTTGCAATCCTCCTCAAGCTCCCTAATCCGCTGTGACCAGGAGCAACACAATAACACAGATGTGACTGTGGAACTGAGGTCTGGGGTACCAGGAAACCTATAGCCTTCCTCTAGCTTCAGATCCCCAGGTTCCATTAACCGAGATTTTTCTTGCTTTTGTGCAAGGAAGGTACAAACTTACCAGTGACAATGTTCTGTATATAGTGGCAGGTGACCTTCTTATTCTAGGAGGAAGAACTAAATAGTAAACAGCTCACAATTTGCATAAACCTAAGTCTCAGGCTCCCACAGAGTTTAGGATGGAATTATCTCAGACTCAGGATAGAGTCTGAGTTTCCATAAAGCCTGTACTGATTGACCTTTTCAGGAAACTCTCAGCATTCTTGGAGGAGGCATTCCATCGTCTCAATCCTTTTGGGGTCTCACAGCGTGGATTTCTGGGTCCTCACACACAGTGTAGGCAGGCTTTCTCATTTTAAGTAATGTAGACTAGGCTCATAATTGTAGTGCAGAATTTGTAATTTATCAAGTACAGATAAATAAGAAGGAGAATATTTATGTTAGCTACATTTTATTTTTACCATGTGTCTCTCAATTTTGGTATTCCCTTTCAGTTTCCTAGTTCTAATACCAGTATACAGGGTTTCCAATGTACTCAGATAAGATACAGAGATAGTTCTTGTGGTTCTTGTTCTTCTGATTCTTGCTGTTCTTGTTCTAGTTCTTCTTTTTCTTCTTGTTCTCCTTTTCCTTCTCCTCCTCCTTCTTCTAGTACAGTTTATTTTATTTTTTTTATTTTTGCCAGTACTGGGCCTCGGAATCAGGGCCTGAGCACTGGTTCCTAGCTTCTTTTGCTCAAGGTTAGCACTCTGCCACTTGAGCCACAGTGCTACTTCTGGCCACTTTCTATATATGTGGTGCTGGGGAATCGAACCCAGAGCTTCATGTATAGGAGGCAAGCACTCTTGCCACTAGGCCATATCCCCAGCACTGTTAGCTACATTTTAAAGTCACAAAATCAATAGGAAGTGATGAGGATAAACATAGGATCAGTTTCTAGAAAGATGTTTTAAAGCAATGTTTATGCTTCATTGACTTCAATTCCCAAAAGGAATTTGCCAAGTGAAATAATACTTGAGCAGACTGACAAAATGAGTAACTTAGCATTTCCCTTACCTCAGGTCCACAGCCCCTCCCACTAGCCCCAAGCACTACCCATACCTGGACTCCCTGCCCCAGAGGTATAATGGACCACTCCACCCACCACTCAGTCCTACCTACTGCCCCTTTAGCCCCAGATATATATGCAACCACATGAATTAAGGTGCAGCCAGTGTATTGCTCCCTCTCCCATGGGAGATAGGGCCCCATTAATAAACCTCCTTATAAACCTTCTTCTCCTATCTGTGAATATCTCCTCATGGTCCCCTGGGATGGCTGGACAGATTCTGGACAGTAATACTAGCTAACATTTCAATATATGCAACATCTACAACTCATACAACCTTAAGTAAGATATGGTACCTTAAGTTTTCTTTTGCAATTTTTCTTGGAAGGCCAAAGATTCCTGACCCAAGACCTCCTGAACTGCGAGGAAGAACCAAGGTGTTAGAGCTAGTAGCATCAGCACACCCATAGATGAGACATTTAGAGATAGGATAAGTTTGAGAGATCTCATACTAGAAACCAACAATGGGAAGAGAATGAATAAATTAATGAGAATAGGATTAGGGTCTTAGTACAGACATCCTTTCAGTTACAACCAACAGTTATACCTCCACCCCAAACCACAGCCTCATTTCCTCTGCAATAACTAGGCTCTGCCTTATTCCTCAGTACAGTTCATCGCCCTCCTAAAAGTGGGTCTAAACGTTCCAACAGCACCAAGTGACTAAGAGTGTTGAAGGAAAGAGTACCACATGAAGTCTCGTGCTCAGGACAGTGGAACCAATTATTGCTTAAGGCAAGGAAAACTAAAAAACATCTTCCCCTTCCTGTGCTTTTCTGCCATCATCTTCAGGGTTTGTCTGAAGTTGACAAGGTTCTGTTCTTTAGGAGGGAGATTGCTATTCATAAAATGCCCTCCTTTAAACACTGGTAGTCTTCATTCAGTAACTACATGACCCTCGCACAGTATTCCAATATCCCATGCAAAAGAGTTTCTAGAAACAAGGTTGTGTACAAACATGGGTGGACTAAAACCAGGAGTGATATGAAAGCTAACAAGGCATGAGCAGACCAGAAAAACCACCCAGAACTGGAAAACACAACTGCAACATAACAAGCCCCAGGGCCCATATGCACTTCATGGTTTCACTACTACTGTGGCCATGCTCGCTGTCCAGCAGGGCAAAGTGAACCCAGTCACCTGTGTGGTGGGTGGAACCTCAGTGGGGGAGTGTGCCTGTGCACCTCCTGGTCCTCCTGCTCTGGACAACACCCAACCTTCCTGCAGAGCTCAGGTGGTCAGGTTCTGCCTCTGGCAGCGCCCACTGGGGAAGCCCAACTGGAGGAGCACAAGAGGGCAGACTCAGGTCCAAAGCCCGGCCTGAGCTTCTTACCTGACACCTTCCCTCCCTGGGATCCCTTCAGGTCACAGTGCCCAAGTGAAGAGAAGGTGGGCCCCTGCCCCGGGCTCCGACTAAAGGAATACAAATCTGTACTCCAGAGCATGGCCAGCAGCCAGACAAACGGAAAGAAATCAGAATCTGCAGACTGGAAACATTAGCAGTAGGCAGGGAGGCTTAGGAGACAACACAGAGACCCTCCCCTACTCAGCCCTCCCCCGGAAAACCCACAGGCTCAAAAGATTCGCCCTCACTGGAGACTACAATCCCCCCACAATGCGCTGAGCCACCCTGGAGGAAGAGAGCTTTTACAGGTGCTGGGCCCTAGGTCCCAGGCCCCAGTGCAGGGATGAATGGGGAACTTTCTGTCCCAGCTACAGGAGGGAAGGCGAGTCTCTCCTTGAAATCACTGCTCCCAGAAACATAGAAAGCCTTACCAGAAAAGGGAACTGCATTCGGACCAGTAGATAAAGAAGTCTGAGCTCTGAGGTTGGCAGATGGGAGTCAGCTGGGACAGGAAAGTCTGGGAGATTCTGATCTCCAGAAATTACCCAGATAGCTGCAAGTGGAGATTGGAGATGTGGCTTAAATGGTAGAGCCTTGAGGGAAAGCAGCTCTTGGTGAGTGCCCATGCCTTGAGCTCAAGATCCAGGACTAGCACAGAAAAATGGGCATTGAATTGTATTTAAATGATTTTATTGATTGTTTTGGAATACATGTTTAGGCAGTATCTCTCATTTTAAGTGATATAAAATAGGCTCATTATGCTAGTGGAGAAATTACAAATTGTCAAGAACATATATTGGAGAATATCCTCCATGTTAGCAACATCTTAACATCACAAAGGGCATAGAAAGTGCAGGGAATAAAAATAGCATCAGGGGCTGGGAATATGGCCTAGTGGCAAGAGTGCTTGCCTTGTATACATGAAGCCCTGGGTTCAATTCTCCAGCACCACATATATAGAAATGGCCAGAAGTGACACTGTGGCTCAGTGGCAGAGTGCTAGCCTTGAGCAAAAAGAAGCCAGGGACAGTGCTCAGGCCCTGAGTCCAAGGCCCATGACTGGTAATAAAATAAAATAAAAATAGTATCAACATTGTAATGTCCTCCTGGGAGTATTTCATACAGATGCCCTCACATGGTGAAGTCTCCACCCTATTACCTGGGTTACCTGGGTAACCAAGAGGCAGTTATTTCCCACTCTCTTGAGGTCTCATCCTAATCCACTTGGCCACACACCCCTGCCCCTGCCCTAGATAAGGCTGGGTCAGGTGGAGGTGCTCCTACTCTCCAGCCAAGCATCAAGTCCGCCATAGGCCTCTCCTTCCTCTACACCAGTGGCATTCTCCTTTACCTGCCACCTATTTAAAAGAAGCCCTAACAAACATGTATCTACATTTTTGTTTTATTTATTTATTTATTTTTGCCAGTCCTGGGGCTGGGACTCAGGGCCTGAGCACTGTCCCAGGCTTCTTTTTGCCCAAGGCTAGCACCCTACAAGTGAAAGGTGTTGAGGAAGCCCTTTCTTTGAATCTCTAGAAACAGCAGGCTTAAACAAAGTAATGGGGCTGGGGAAGGACAAACACAAGCCAAATAACAGGAGCACAAAACAGCTGGACGTGGAGATGCTTGACCTTGGCACAAGAGAGGAATGAGGAAGACCACTTCAACGTTTTAAGGCTAATCAAGACCTATTACACCCAGAACCAAGAATTGTATTGCCGATTGCTTTGTTTATGGAGTTTACTAGAATAGTAATGTCTAAGAGCAATTCTGCTTCTGTATGTCTGTCAGCTTCCTTTGCCCAACTTTCCAGACCACCTGCATGTGGTAAATGTGATTCTTGCACCATGACACCTGCATGCAGTACCTGTGATTATTTACCTGTAAAAGCCCAATACTATGGGGCCCTGGCAGGGTGTGGCACCATCCAGGCAGTGGCAAGAAGATGCTGTACATAACTAAATAATGACTCCTAGCCAAGGGGCTGGGAATATGGCCTAGTGGCAAGAGTGCTTGCCTTGTACACATGAAGCCCTGAGCTCAATTCCCCAGCACAACATATATAGAACGTGGCCAGAAGAGTCACTTTGGCTCAGTGGCACAGTGCTGGCTTTGAGCAAAAAGAAGCCAGGGACAGTACAGTGCTCAGGCCCTGAGTCCAAGGCCCAGGACTGGCACACACACACACACACACACACACACACACACACACACACACACACAAAATACTCATAGCCCAAATGCCCAAGTGTTAGTAACTACTGTGAGTTCAAGGCCCACCTGGGTGTCCCATATACAACACTACCACTTGCACCTCAGCGCCACTTCCAGCTTTTTCTCTTTTTGTGATGCTGAGCAATCGAACCCAGGGCTTCATGCATATTATGCAAGCACTCTACACTGAAACAAATTCCCAGACCTGTAATAAGATATTTTAAAGGAATGTTTAGGCTTCATTGACTTCAATTCCCAAGAAGTATTTCCTAAGTGAAATGATACTTCTTTGAGCAAATTGTGACAAAAAAGGAAACTTGGTATAAAACTTCTGGATATGTAACAGCAAGAAATCATACAACCTTGGGCAATATACTGTTATGCCAAGTCGCGAAATGACCACCAAGAAGGCCACCGAGACTCAGACATTCCGAAATTCAAAAGCAAGCAAGACTTTATTCAAGCGGGGCCGCAGCCCGGGCCTTGTCCTTCCTACCCACCCACACAGCGGAGGTTAGGAGGCAGCCTCGAGCTGTGATTACACAGAGCTTATAAAGGCAAGAAAAAAAGTTACAGCAATCAGGTGTTCAAGCAAGCAAGATTACAGGTACAAATCTGATTGGCTCAGGGCTCGAGTTATTCTAGGGACAGTTAAGAGTTAAGCATTCCTAGGTGGTTAAAGTTCTTGACTGGCGGGGCCCTAATAAGCTTGCCATTCCCCTCTTCAGATACATTAAGGTTTTTTTGTATTTAATTTTATTGTCACAGTGATGTTCAGAGGTGTTAGTTACATATTTAAGGTAGCAATTACATTTTTGTCAAACTTACTACCCCCTCCCTCATTTTTCTCCCACTTTCCAGGCCTTCCCAACTCCCCACCCCAAGTTGTAGTTTATTTCCAACATATTGTCTTATAAGTATCACTGCTGCATTGGGTCACCTGTCTTAAGTTTTACTTTGTAAGTTTTCTTATAAAACCAAAGGTACCTGAGCAACACCTCTAGAACTGCCAGGAAGAACCAATGGTAGAGCTAGGATCAGCACAGCCATTGGTGGGACATTTAGGATAAGTTTGAGAGATCATATACTAGAAAGGATAATGTGAAGAAGCTGAACAAATTAGCAAGAGGAGTAGGGGTTCGTACATAAACAGATTGTTGTGCCAAGTCACAAGACCACCACCAAGAAGGCCACCGAGACTCAGACACTCCAAAATGCAAAAGCAAGGCAAGGCTTTATTTAAACGAGCTGCAACTCGGGCCTCGTCCTACCCACCAACACAGCGGAGGTTAGGAGGGAGCCCCGAGCTGTGATTACACAGGGCTTATAAAGGCAAAGAACAAGGTTACAACAATCAGCTGTTCAAGCAAGCAAGATTAGGACACAGGTACAAATCTGATTGGCTCAGGGTTCGATTCTAAAATGGGGTTCACATAGTAAAATGGGGCCTGACTTCAAAGTCTGGCACCTCATTTCCCCCTTTTTCTTTATGGTACCTTGGGAGCCAATCATGGCTCCATTCTGTCCATTTCAATGGCTTGCATGTCTAGGGGGATGATATAGAGATAAGGCATGGGCCAATAGGGCCCAAAGTAATAACCAAAGGGCTTGTCACAATTTCTTACAAGTACAGTCTCTGTACCTCTGTTTTGCATGCCTCTACTTTATCCTGCCCTCAGCTTCCCCAAAACAACTCTGGTCCCTCGGTTTTAAAGGGGGGCTGATGGGTGAAGATCATCCATCTTCTGTAACTTCTTCAGGCTGACTCAGGGGCGTCGACCTTACCTAGCCAGGAACCTATAACTTAGTCTACTTTACCAAGGGACTGCAGGATCAGATGTCCATTAGAAACTTTACTCCAAACTGGAAATTACATTCAACATTTTAACTTTTAACTATACTTCTTCATTTCTTTTTGGGCTACCGCAGTAGAGCCTTTTAACATTCTAGTTTGTAAAAGCTTTTTCCTGACTTGCTGGGGAACTGATCTCTGATGACCTAAAAATATGCCTACATTACTTTGCAGGCCTTTAACAGATCTCAATAAGGACACAATCTCAGGTCTACAAGCTTTCTTTCCTAAACAGATGTATCAGCTTAAAATTCTTACTGCCAGTCAGAACTTTGAGTAAATGCGGGGGGTTGAGATTTTAATCTATCTTCTCATTTGACAAACTTCCCCTTACTAACCACTATCACAGATGACTGGCAAGTTCCTGCCCAGTAGACAGACATGGGCATTGGAAAGGCATGCTTATGAACTATTCTTCTAGGACTTCCTGGCTTTGATTAACTTTTGAAAGGGCAAATAGGAGTGACTCTGGGATCTGACACCATCTCTTCCATCCAAGCAGTGGCTTACTGCCTCTGGATGCTCCATCACTTTTGTCCCAGGAGGAGTGGTTTTCCACTGGACTTGGACTCAGGGCCTGAGCCCCAGCTCTCCAGCTCAAGGCTAGCACCCTACCACTTTGAGCTCCACACAACTCCGTTCCCAGCACTCTGCTGGCTGATTAGACACAAGTCTCTCACAGGGACCTTTCTTTGCCCGGGCTGGCTTCAAACCGCAGATTCAGATCAGTGAGTCTTATAAGAGGCCACTTTACTCCAATTAGAAGCAACAAGGTGGTCCACACAGAAGTAGTTTTTAAGCATGCTCTCTTACCTGGAACTTATTAAGGGTCAGAATTAGATCTCGACAAACTTGTAGGAATCACCTGTGCTTCTCTGTGGGCCTGCTGGAAACTGTTATAAAAAACCTACAAAGAAGCTGGAATGGCAATTAAACATTTTGGTAGCCATAATTCTCCTTTTCTCACTTTGCAATAATTATTTAGGACAATTTTACTTCCAAATTTCTTATCTAGAAATGTATTCTTGATTTCCAAAGCCTTTTTTAACACTAACACAACATTTTAGCTTTTATCTGCACCAGAAAAACTGAAGGTCACAGGCATTCTGAAACCAGGTGCCGCCCTTTGCCTACGGGCTGCTTGTTTCAAAAGAGCCTTTTTTTTTTCTTCAGTCCCAGTTACTGCATGGCATGAAGACCTTTGAATTTTTCCTTAATGCAAGAATTAAATCCAAATTTCTGACACTTAGCTCTGATTTTTTTTTATTTTAATCAAAGAACCCTGAGAAATCCTTTAAAGCATTTGGAAATGCCCAAACTTGATGACCCTTTGACTTTAAACTTAAACTTAGCTTTGCATCATACTGCAGTCTTGAACATGTTCACATTCACACATGCACACACACATACATTTTCAAAAGACCTTAAAGCGCACTGAATAAGCATCTGCCATACATTTTAAGACAAAAACTTTTAACAAATGATTTTAGCATTCTCCAGCCTCATTTTCCAGGGCTTGATAGTTTTAGTAAAACATTTTTAGAGCACCAAATAATTTTCTGCTTAAGTAGGCTGGGTGGGGGTCCCCCTAGAGTTCTTTTTTGCGGACACTGTCACTGATTGACTGTTTGTGGGCTGTCACCTGTACATCTTTCCAGTGAGCTAAAGTCAAGTCCAGGAGAGTGGAAGGAACGTTCCCCATCATCCGTTTGTCAGTCAGGCACAGCGCAAGAAAGAAACACACAAAAATAATCACAGGCACAAAGACCAAACAACACTTACAGACTTAGGGAGCCGCGGCTTACAGGTTTGACTGTCTCTCCTGCCCCTGTGAGGAGGCAGACCACACAATCTCACTGTGTCTCTTCTGCCCCTGTGAGGGGGCAGACCACACAGTCTCACTGTGTCTCTCCTGCCCCTGTGAGGGGGCAGACCACACAGTCTTGAGGCTCTCTCTCTCCCGTTCCTGTGTAGAAGCGGACCAGACAACCCCAAATATAGAGTGGACTAGATGGACACCCATTAGAAGGGCCTCTCAGTCCAGTCCTTCAGGTTCAGGGTGGTAGTGGGAAGCCTGAGCCCCCTGTGGAGGGCTTGAGGTGTCCCCCAAGTCCCTCAGGACTGCCCATATGAGCATGTCCACTCTGGCTTGTCCTTCACTACCTACAGGTTCAGATTCAAGCAGCTGGCCTAAACAGAAAACAAAACTACAAATCACACAGACACAGGCACACAGAATGAACTGCCCTATTTTCTTACCTTCGGAGTCTGGGGTCTCGGGGGTCTCTGGGGCCATCCCGGACGAAACCCCAAATGTTGTGCCAAGTCGCAAGACCACCACCAAGAAGGCCACCAAGACTCAGACACTCCGAAGTGCAAAAGCAAGGCAAGGCTTTATTTAAGTGAGCTGCAACTCGGGCCTCGTCCTACCCACCAACACAGCAGAGGTTAAGAGGGAGCCCCGAGCTGTGATTACACAGGGCTTATAAAGGCAAAGAACAAGGTTACAACAATCAGCTGTTCAAGCAAGCAAGATTAGGACACAGGTACAAATCTGATTGGCTCAGGGTTCGATTCTAAAATGGGGATCACGTGGTAAAATGAGGCCTGACTTCAAAGTCTGGCACCTCAATATATTTTCAGTTGTAACAGTTATCCCCATACCCCAAACCACAGCCTCATGTCCCCTGTGATAACTAGGCTCTGGCTTATTCTTCAGTCCAGCTCACCCTACATCCCCTTTTAAAAGTTGGCCTGAACCTTCTAACAGAGTGTTGGAGGAAAGAGTACCACATAAATATTGTTCTCTGAAAAGTAGAACCAATTATTGCATAAGGCAAGAAAGTAGAAACATCTTCACCTTCTCATGCTTTTCTTCCTCTGGGACATTCCTATTCATAGGGTGCCCTCCCTCAAACATTGTTAGGCTTCATTCCTAAAAACACACAACCACCACTCACTGCTTCAATATCCCATGTATGACTGCCTCTAGACAGAAGGAAGTGCACAAACAAACTTGTGAACTGAAGCCAAGATCGCTAAGAAGGGTAACAAGACAGAGGCAGAGCAGACAATAACTCTAGGAGAAACAACCCCAAAATGCAAGTGCAATACCATAAGTCCTGCCCCAGAGGGGAGGGCTACATGTAGAAGCCCCCACCTCGTTAAGTCTCTATCCAGTTACCAGCAGACCTACAGGCTGTTACCTCCCCCTTTCCTGAGGTCACATTTTAATCCACTGGGTCACACCCTCCTGCCCTAGATAAGGCAGGGCCCGGTGGGGGTCACCCCTTCTCTCTAGCCATGCATCTCAGCCACTGGCCAGCAATTCGGTAATAAACTTTCTGTCCTGCCTGAATACTGCGTGGTGTTCTCCTGAGAAACTAAAAATTGTAACCACCATTTTGTAGTTACTAACTGCTAATTTTGCTTCTGTAAACCGCTTTTCAGCTAAGGACCTAGGAAACTCCATATTGTACAAAGACCCCATTCTGTACCTGACCTTACTGTAGGCCCTACTCCCCCCCCCCCCCCAACCCCTCACTTTCCAGTAAAGACCAGAAAACACCCTGGTGCAGATAGTTCTCAGAAAAACACTTAACACCCATAAGAGTGACCAGCAGAAAATAAAACAAGTTTTAGAGTTGCCAAAACTCCCCCACCCAGGTGTGGTTTCCAGTATCTAAAACCCTGCAGCTGTACAGGCTTAACCAATCAATTTTAAATGTTTTGGTTTTTATTTTTGGTTAACTGATACATTCTGCTGAATGTAAGTTATGTTGCTGTTCTGCCTTAAATTTTTTAATATTTCCCTTCTCATTTTAAAAACGTATTCGCAGACACAAAATGGGATTCCTGGATCATTTTTCACCGCTCTAATGTATATACTAGAATAAAATAGCAGGATTGATAGGTAGATATGCAGCATAATCCTCGTGTCAATTTAGATTTTTCAAAATCTGAAAAACTCCAAAACTTCATCTAGGAAATCTTAAGCCATTTTTTGGTGACTTGTTTCTTTTGCCTTTCCTTTAAGTTTTTCTTCTTTTCTTTTTGCTGTTGGTCCTGTGGTTTGAATTCAGAGCTTGGGCACTATCTGTGAGCATTCCCTTTAATAATTTCTTTACCTAACTAGTGAAAAGTTCCATTACAGGGGTTTCTGAGAGTATGGTACATCCCCTCCATTGCTCTTCAGGGAGGTGCTGGTTTAGGGGGGTCAGGGTGAATGTGGATTGGGGTAGAGGAGTGAAGTTTAGGGCAGGTCTTTGTTGCTGTGAAGCTTAGTCACTTGCACGAAACCAGTCTGGTTTTGTCTTTCTGTGCTGCACACCCTACCTTCTGAATTCCTACCTCTTCTCTGATCCTAAATGTTCCTCTCATAACTCTAGGCTACATGTATAAGGGACTTCAGATGGATCTTCCCAGACCTTATCTATTAGACTGTGCAATAAATGTTTTGTCTCCCTCTCTCCTGAGATCATATGTTTCTCTTTTAAAGGTTTATTGTGATTTCTGATGATCCTTTACATATAATATGATTGGGAAGGATTGTGTGGGACACTTTCATGCCTCATATTCAGTCCTCCAGGGTATGGTTTCTCCATACCTTTGTGCGGATTTGTGCTATTTCTCAGGAAAATGGAGATTGTAGGGCCTATTTGGATGCAGAGACTTCAACCTCACAGCACCTATAATAATATAAAGGAAAAAATAATAATTTCTTTCTGTAAATTACTCAGAGGCAAGAAGATAATGATCAAGTTAAAACTGGGGTGCTTCGAAAACTAGCTGTGTAGTGTAATTTTCATTGCTCAAGGTTATACTTCTGATAAGTTGATTTCTAAGTATTTTATTTTTCATACTAGTGCAAATAGAATTAATTCCACATTATTTTAAGTTGTTCATTGCTGGCGTGTGTAAGTCCAACTATTTAAAGACAAATATTATATGCTGCTACTTCATGAACTCCATTACTGGAGTAATTACAACTCTGTTATAACTGTGTTTAGTGAATCCTTGTGACTTTCTAAATAAAATACAATGCCAACTTTCAGGGACAGGGGCTGTTGCCCGCAGTCCTTGCTATTTAGGAAGCTGACATCTGATGATTGAGGTTCAAAGCCACCACGGACAGGAAAGCATATGCAACTCATATCCTTAATTAACCACCAAAAAGCCAGAAATAGAGCTGTAGCTCATGTGGTAGAGCTCTAGTCTTGACTGAAATGGTCAGGGACAACACACAGTCCCTGAGTTCAAGCCCAAGGATAGCAAAAATAAAAAGATAGTGTTGGCTACATGTAAAGATAGACTCATTCCTATCTACATAGATGCTTATGTTGTGAAATTGACCTTGCTAGCCACTCCAGTAAAATGCAAATTAAAAGTTGTAAGAGTAGACATATTTATCTTGTTGCTAATCTTAGGATATAAGTACATGTGGTCTCACCCTTATGTAGGATATTGGCTATCAGTTCTTCTTTTTTAGAGACATATTATTATTAATATATATTAGTTGTACAGGGGAATTTTATGGTGACATTATAATACAAGCATGCAATTTACTTTATTGAACTCAACCATTTTGCCTCATCTCCTCTCCTTCTTAAAATAATTTCCATAGATTTCCTTGTTCTGTTTTCATAAATGTTTGTATAGTACTTTTACAGAAAGAGAATACAGTCAAAATTGATTATTTGCATGTATGAGCATAAAACAATGAAACCTGTCTAAACTATTTTACAATATGATGAAGGGAGGTTGACAGGCAGTAATGCTACAAAGAATACATTATAAACATTTATGAAAATATCACTGTGAAATCCTGAGTATATAACTAATGTATACTCTTTCTTTTGTTTCAATTGTAGCACTGTCCTTCACTTTTTATTTTCCTAAAAGCTTGCTTACTTGAACCACACCTCCACTTCCATCATTTGATTAATTTATTAAAGATTAGAGTGTCACTGATTTTCCTGTCCAAACTGGCTTTAATCCCTGATCCTCAAATCTCAGCCTCTGGAAAAGCTAGAATTACAGGCACGAGCCACCAGTATATGGGTATATTTACACTTTTTTGTCGGTCCTGATTCTTGAAGTCTGGGCCTGGGCACAGTCATAGCTTTTCAGCTCAATGCTAGCACTCTACCACTTAAGCCACAGTGTCACTTCTGGTTTTTCTGGTGGTTAATTGGAGATAGGCGTCTCACAGACTTTCCTGCCTGGGCTGGCTTTGAACCTCGATCCTCAGATCTCAGCTTTCTGAGTAGGTAGGATTACAGGCAGGAGCTACAGGTGCCTGGCTGCTTACAATTGTTAAACATACATTTTACACTTAGTCACTCTCACCATTTTCCCAACCTTTACCACTGGTCTCACCTTCCAATAGAAATGGTATATTCTGCCTTTCATCATTACTATTGTTTTAGAACTTCAAAATCTATTTAATCTGATAACTGGATTCTCTTACAACAGGAACCTTTTCTCCTGCCACTTACTGTCTCTTCACATAGCTGATCATTTTTAATGAAAATAGAATGTTTAAAATGACATAGTGTAGAGACTATGGACAGGATTTATTTCTCAGCTTACTTAAAGATTATTGTGGAGAATTCTGCTTTTCTTCAGAACTGTCCCAAGGGTCAAGCCTGAGCATGCTCACGGCTCTTCAGGGTTTGCCCAAAAAGCTGTTTCTTCTATTGTCCTCACCACATTGAGATATTCTGCTAACTACTAGCTGATTGTTGTCTTGCTTGTGAGAGGAAAATTGGAGCCTATGAAGATGAGAGATAGCTGTCCCCACTCTTGGAAGGCAGACATCCCTGCAATTACAGCTATGGAAGGGAGCTGCCTCTGTGCCTGTCCCCCACTGCTCTGTGGCATTTTTGTCCCATCTAGTAGAATACTATGTATATTTGAGAATGAAATCAGACTTTACAGCAGTTACTTGGGGGAATCCTGTGACATCCCAGAAGCACAAAGGATTTAATACTCACAGAAAGGGGAAGATTATTCACACTGTATCCTACTCACATTTCATCCTTTTAGACCAGCCACCATGATCCACTGTAACTAGGGATCACAGATCTCTTGTGGTAGATAAAGAAGACTCTATGTTGGAAATGAACTTTACAATGGGGGGGGAGGGAAGTCATGGGAAGGAAGAGACAGAGAAAATGTTGGAGAGGGTAATAATATTTGACAAGATATGTACTCATTACCTTACTTATGTAACTGTAACCCCTCTGAACATCACCATTATAATAAAATAAAATTGAAAAAAATATTTTCACTGCTCTGGTATGAATATTCACTTAAAATACATGGAATGGAAAGTTAATCTCTATTGTATTAAAAATGGGATATAGTCCCACTTGGCAAGTGTTTAATGCTGCTATAAAAAGAGTGGGAGAGAGAAAGTTGGGTCTCTTTTATCCCTCTGCCTTCTGCCATTTAAGGACATAATGATTGTGCCCTCTGGAAGGCATAACATTTAAGGCACCCCCTCATAATCAGAAAATATCACCTGTCAGATGCCAGCAAATTGACCTTGAACTGCCCAATTGGACAAGAAAAATAGGCTCCCTGGCTTCCCTTATTTGTAATAATTAGTATAAGTCTAGGATAGTCCTAGCATAGGATCACAATGGCTGTTCTGCCTCTCTGTTTCCACTAGATCCCATAATTTTCTACTGAAGCAATATTTTTTCAAACATTTAATCAACCAATATGGATAAATCTCCTACTAAACACCAGGAATTATTCTAGAGGGAAGAATAAGAAATTTTAAAAATAGGGTAGGGGGGCTTATTTCAAAGTAGCAAGAGATAAGCACCTGATGCACCTGCTAGGGCTTGTGATGTTCCACGATGAGGAATGTTCTCTTCAGATGCATTCCTTGAGTGACTCAGACCTACACTTCCCAGTTGGGGTGTGAAGAATCAACATGGGCAATATATTGTTAATGGTAGTGGGGTCTATAAAATCACAGGGCGCATACTCCATTATCCATTTATAGTCTGGAAATAGCCTAAGAGCATACAGAAAATGAAGAAAACACCAAAACTTTGCAAGAACTTCTGAGATTTTCCAAAGCTTCTTTGATGTTCCAAGAATTTTTTGGTAAAAAGAACATCATTTTTGGCACATTAATAACCACTTATATTCTCCCTCTCCAAGAGACAGGAATTTCACAGAGCAGTGGGAAACAAGCACAGACACATCTCACCCCCCCCCCCCCATAGCTATAATTGTAGGGATGTGTGCCTACCAAAAGTAGGAATAGGTACCTCCCATCTTCCTAGGCTCTGGTTTTCCCCTCAGAAATAAGACAACAATCAGCTAGTATTAGTGGAACTTCTCAGGGTGGTGAAGGTAATAGCAGCACAGCAGAAATGTCTATGTTCATGCTCAGGTTGGACTCTTGGAACAACAGCTCTGTAGGAAAACAGAATTTTCAACAACAGTCATTTAAGTAACCAGAGAAATAAATTAGTCCTATCCACTGCTGCTACACTACATAACTTTACATGTTCTATTTTCAGTAATAATTATCAGATATGCAAAGAGACAGTAAGTATGACAGTCAGGGGAAAAGGTACCTGTCGTGAGAGAATCGAGATATCAGAATAGACAAAGACTTGAAAGTACTAAAATAATAACAAACA
Source organism: Perognathus longimembris pacificus (assembly GCF_023159225.1). Taxonomy (NCBI): domain Eukaryota; kingdom Metazoa; phylum Chordata; class Mammalia; order Rodentia; family Heteromyidae; genus Perognathus; species Perognathus longimembris. The sequence goes on from NC_063178.1 coordinate 46,860,620, forward strand.
AAAAAATACAGTCGCTATTGGAATGTGAGACAATAGTAGGGGTATGGAAAATGGTGAAGGTGACTGAGTATATAATGTACATATAAAAAGTATATACATTATAGCCCATCAGGAAAATGAGATCTGAAGATCAGGGATTAAAGGCAGCTTGAACAGGAAAATCTGAGATTTAAATCTGCAATAAACTACTCAAAATGCCAGAACTGGAGGTGTCCTTTAAGTGATAGACCTCTAGCCTTGAACAAGAACAAACAAACAAACAGATAAAAAGGTCAGGGACAGTATGGATGTTTTAAATTCAATCCCCCGGACTGGAACAAAAGAAAGCGAAAATTATACTACACAGCTAGTGTTGGAAGTACCCCAGTTCTAACCTGATCCATATCTCCTTGCCCCTGAGGAATTTAACAGAATGAGATGATATTTTGGTACTTTACATTGTTATAGGTGCTCAGGTTAAAGTCCACACATCCAAATATGCTCATAGGAGCTCCATTTTCATGAGTCACATGTGAAGTCTACAAAAAGAGGAATGGAGAACCAACCTATACCCTGGAGGACAGAATATCGAGGACACCCAATCTGTCCCAATAAGATTATATATAAACGATCATCAAAAATCACAATAAATGTTTAAGAGAGAGGCAAAGTATCTAAGATATGAGGAAAGGAGACCAAGGATTTATTCCATTGTCTAACAGATGACGGTCTGGGAAGACAAGTATGAGGTCCCCTAGCTATGTAACCTTGAGTTACTGAGAGGAACTTTTAGGATTAGAGAAAATGTAGGAACTCAAGCCAAGGTTGGACATACAGCACAAAAATACAAAAGCAGACTGGTTTGGGGCAAAGCTTCAAGCCTTACATCCTCATAGACTCACCCTAAACTGCACTCCTATACCTACAACCACATTCATCTTGATCACCAGAAACTACCATCTCCTTGAAGAGCAATGGAGGTAATGTGCCATGCTAGGATAAATTCCTGTATGGAAACCTAGTTAGGTGAAGAAAATACTAAAGGAAATGCAGGTAGAGCACTGCAGACACTGCCATGCTCTGAGTTCAAGCCACAAAATCAACAGCAAAGAAAAGAAAGGTGAGAGAAAGGGAAAGAGGGGTGGGGGGAGAGGGAGGGTGGAGGGAGGGAGGAAGGAAGCCCTTAAAGGAAAGACAAAATTCAGGTCTGAGAAACAAATAAATAAGCAAAATCTTCTTAAGATTTCATAGATGGAAATTGAGGGTTTCTGGAAAAACAATGGTTTTAGAAATATGAGCTTACACAGAAGTGAGCTGTATGTATATCTAAGAATTATGTTATTTTATTCCACTGGATACATTAGAGCAGTAAAAATCCAGTGATCAATTTAGTGGCTGAGAACATTTTTTTAAAGTTTGAAGGGGGTTGCCATGTTCGAAAATTTAAGGCCAAAGAGACATAACATATTCAGCAGAACCCATATGTTAAAAAAAAAAAAAACGAAAATAAAAGCCACTTACTTCAATTACCTCATAGAACGAAGAATTAAAAAGCCAACTGATGCAATTCTCCGAGCATAGTCCGAAAGCAGGGTTTCCAGGAAGGAACTCACCTTACCCTGCAGCAGGCAGAGCAAAGCATCCAGGTTCCCACCAAACTCGAAAGACCAAGGATCTGTGACTGGCCGAACACCGGAAACAGGTCCGCTTCCTCTAGGATGGCGCCGCGCATTGTGGGAAATGTAGTTCTTTCGGCATAGAGCCGCCGGAAATGCGTTTGTTGTTGTTGTTGTTGTTGTTTCCCTTCAGCGCGTGCACTTCCACGTCCACTATTGGTAAATTCCGGTTTGTTTCGCTCTGCCTTGCTCCTCACAATGCTCGGAATTACAGTTTTGCATTCCGAGAGTGGAGGCCACAGGAGGGGCTCCGCGTCCCTAGCTGATGTCAGGTAAGAAGCACGGTCCGGGCTAGGGACCCGAGTCTGCCCTCCGCGTGCTCCTCCAGTTGGGCTTCCCGAGTGGGCGCCGCCTTCAGCCCGTGCGCCTGCCGAGGCAGAACCTGGCCGCCGGAGCTCTGCACGCAGGTTGGGTGTTGTCCTGAGCGGGAGAGCAAGGAGGTGCGAGCTCACTCTCCCACTGAGGTTCCACCGAGCACTGGGGTGACAGCGTTCACTTTGCCCTGCGGGACGGCGAGCATGACGACAGTGGTAGTGAAACCGTGAAGTGTGCGCGGGCCCCGGGGCTTGTCCTATTGAAGTTGTGTTTTCGGGTTCTGGGTGGTTGCTCCTGTGTTGTTTTTCTGGTCTGCTCGTGCCTTGTTAGCCTTCGTAGCAGAAACAGCTTTGTCATCACCCAGGTTTCTTTCTAGAGACTATTCCTCACGGAATATTGGAGTACTGTGTGATGGTCGTGTGTTTATAGAATGAAGCCTATTGGTGTTGGAAGGAGGGCATCCTGTGATAGCAATGTCCCTGCTGAAGGAAGAGATCTTGTGAAGTCTGGCAAGCCCAAAAAGTAGAGGGTGAAAAGAACGGGAAGGAAATTATCCATTTAGGTTTTCTTGCCTTAAGCAAGAGTCATTTCTACTTTGCACAAGATTCACGAGGTTCTAGATCCTGTAACACTCCCAAATCACTTGGTGTTAAGAAGGTTTAGACCAACTTTAGGGAGAGAGATGAGGGGTACTGAGAAATAAGCCAGAGCCTGGATTTTAAATGGGACAAGAGGCTCTGGTTTGGGGTGGAAAGGTAAGATTCACAACTACAAGTATGCATGTAATAATACCCTAACCGTCTTATTTTTAATTTAATGATCCTCCTCTTTCCACTATCATTTCTAGAATGTGATCTTTCAAACTCATCCTAAATGTCCTAGGAAGGGATGTACTGATCTAGCTCTAACATTTTTTTTCTGTCAGTTCAGAAAGTCTTTCTAACTGTGTTTTGGCCTTAGAAGAAAAATAAGAAGAGTAAACTTAAGGCAATGCACCTTTCCAAAGGTTGTTTGATTTGAAGAGATAACACATTTCCTGAAGGTTTAGCTAGGGTTACTCATTTTGTCCCTGTTATGTGGAGAAGGTCGGAGGGACTAACCCCCACACAAATATGTTACAGGGTCCCAGCAAAAGTGAGTCCAGAATACGAACAAAGTCGGGAGAATTCAAGCATTTTTACAAGCGCAGAAGCTGACCAGCAAGGAACATGGGTCAGACTGGGGAGGTAACACTGTGACCCTGAACAGTCCACAAGCTGTTTCTTGTTTTTTTTTCTTTTTCTTTTTCTTTTTCTGCCAGTCCTGGGGCTTGTTTTCCAAGGCTGAGCACTGTCCCTGACTTCCTTTTTGCTTAAGGCTAGCTATCTACCACTGGAGCCCCAGCTCCATTTCTGGCTGTTTCTGTTTATGCAGTGCTGAGGAATGGAACCCAGGGCTTCATGCAAGGCAAGCAGTCAACCGCTAAGCCACAATCCCAGCCCTAATGTGGGGTTTATAAAGGCAAAAAACACACGCAGGTGGTTATAAATGGCTTGGCAGAGTAGGTGGCAGTTTATAAGCAGCATAGAGCAGGAAAATATGTGGCAAATTCCCAATAATTCCTTTGACTAACTCATTGCCTTTTTTCACAGCCTTGATCCAGAATCTTCGGTTCTTTGCCAAGAGGAACACAGAATGGATGCATCTCAGGTGAGTTGCTTTTAGTTTCTCATTTAGTTTTACATTCCATTTTATGAACTTCATTGAGGTTCCAGATTTAAAATGGAAAAATAGATTCAGATTGAGGAAAATGTACCTAAATAAGACAAAGATGCATTGTACATTTTGCAGCTGATAAAAGTCTTACATTCTGTCTACATCGAGTGCAGATTTGCTTCCGTTTGTCTCTTGGTTTTCCTGTAGTTTGAACTAAATACTTGGGCTCTGTCCTTGATCCTCTCTGGCCTCAAGGCTAGCACTTGAGCCACTGCACAATGTCAGCTTTTTTCTGTTCATGTGGTGCTGAAGGATGGAACCTGGGGATTCATGCATGCTAAGCAAGCACTGTACGGCTGAGCCCCATTTCCAAGCCTCCAGGGTTTTTTTGTTGTTGTTGTTGTTGTTGTTTTTTGGCCAGTCCTGGGCTTAGACTCAGGGCCTGAGCTCTGTCCCTGGCTTCTTTTTGCTCAAGGCTAGCACTCTGCCACTTGAGCCACAACGCCACTTCTGGCCGTTTTCTGTATATGTGGTGCTGGGGAATGGAACCCAAGGCTTCATGTATAGGAGGCAAGCACTCTTGCCACTAGGCCATATCCCCAGCCCCGGTTTGTTTTTTTTTAATGTGAGGAAAAAGTAGTCATACCTCTAATGTGATTCAATCACCCACAGGAAGTCACTTATCTGGGAAAGTGAAGGTGGCTGGCAACTAATCAGAAATCACATCCTCACTAATAATATTAACCTGTTTTAATGAAGCTTTACTGCAGTGACTTAAACAGTGCGGGTCACAAACATCTTCAAATGCTCTACAGGACTGAGTACACCATAGGTATTTAAAGTACTCTCACAACATATTTCTTGTTGGTGCCCATTTCGAATAGGAAAAGCAGTAGACTTTAGACTTGTATTTCTTCAAAAGCTCATCAGTTAAATCCCATGACTGCTTTTTTCTGTTTCTTTTACTTGAAACTTTCACCTGAACCATGCCTGCAACATATTTATTAGCTAGTTAATTTGAGTTTTCTGCCCAGTCTGGCTTCCAGACCTCAGCCTCCTTTGTAACTGGAGTAGGATAACAATCTTGGGCCAGAGTTCTAAGTGTTGTTTTTGTTTCTTTTTAATTTTTTCAATTAATCATTAATTAACATTCAATTATTTATTGTCAGTGTGATGTATGGAGGTGATACAGTTTCGTATGTAAGGTAGTGAATATTTTTTTTTTGCCAGTCCTGGGGCTTGACTGATGGCCTCAGCACCCTCCCAGGCTTCTTTTTGCTCAAGTACAGCACTCTAGCACTCTAGCTTTTTCTATATATGTGGTGCTGAGGAAAAGAACCTAGGGCTTCATGTATGCTAGTCAAACACTCTACTACTAGGCCATATTCCCAGCCCCTCTCACTTTATTTTACATATCATTTTTTTAACTTAATGTGTGTCCAAGATTGAAAATGGAAAACTAGATTCAGCTTCAGCAAAACGTTCCTAAGTAAGACAAAGATATATTGTAGATTTTGTGTCTTACAAAGTCTTGCATTCTAAGTTGAGTACAGATTTGCTTCAGTTTGTCTGTAGATGTGTTTATTTATTCATTTTACTGTGCCTAAATCAAACCCTGAGCCCTATACCTGAGCCTCTCTATGCTCAAGGCTAGTATTCTACCACTTGAGCTACAGCACCACTTCTGGCTTTTTCTGCTTATATGGTCCTGAAAAAGTCAAATCAAGGGCTTCGTGCATGCTAGGCAAGCAATCCACCACTGAGCCACATCCCAGTTCTTTTTCTAGGTTTTTGGATGTGAGGAAGAATTGGTCACATTGTTGAGTGATTCAGCCGAAGGTACTTGAAGTACTCTCCATGTAGTTCTTGTTAGTGTACATTTCGAATAGAAATGCGGTAAAATTTAGAGTTGTGTTTTTTCCAAAAGAACATTAGTTAAATCCTATGACTGTTTCCTTGTGTTTGTTTTACTTGAAACAGGCTATATTTCATTCTGTCATCTTTCTACACACCAATCCTGTTTTGCTGCATTAAACATTCGTAACTATACCATTTACTGATAGTAGATGTTGCTTTATTTTGGGGTCCCATGTCTGCCATCCATTTAGAACATTTCTCATCTTTCATGTGAGAAGCAGTAGAGTCATTGAATATGCATCTCTTGTTCCTCTCTATCCCAGTCTCCAGAACCATCATTCTTTTTGGCCTATGAGTTTGTTGATCCTGGAAAACTCAAGAATAGCCATTATGCCATGGCTGTTCCTTTCTAATTGCTATATTTTACTTAGGTGATTGTATTCAAGACTCATCCCCGCTGTAATGAGTAGTAATATTTTCTTTTCAATGCATTTATCTATTGTTTTATGTGTTCCTGTCTTTTCTTGGTGAGTGATTGTGAAGTGTTTCTCCAAATTGTTGATATAGTCCTTGCTTTCCTTCTGTTGCATAGAAACCTAGAAAAAGAAGTGCTGGGTCATATGTCAGTGTGTTTCTATGTTTAATTCACTTTATGATTGTCTTTACCATCTTTGATTGTTTTACATTCCTGGCAATTGCACACCAAAGATCACACTATTTTCACATCCTTCCCAGAACTTACTAGATTTTAGGGGTTGTTGTGTTGTTTTTTTTTTAAAGTATGAGCATATTGACATGTATAAAGTAGTTATTTCGTTGTGATTTTTATAGTGAGAAGTTGTTGTGAAGTCATTTTCCAAGTACTTGCTTTATCCCCTGCTTTCACTGTTGTTGGGTACTAATCTTTTCTTTTTTTTCATTTTCTGTCTTCTTTGTTGGCAGTCTTGGGGCTTGAACTTGGTGCCTGGCACTGTACCAGAACTGCTCTTGCTCAAGATGATCACTGTACCATGGGGATCACAGTGCTACTCCAAGCCCATAGTCCTAGCCATGCAAAGTGTTTTAGTTTAATATTCTTAGAAATATGACAGTTTGTTCAAAGTTGTCTATTAATACAGGTACATTCTTCTGCAAGTATCTTGATTCTATGTTTGTTACAATCTGTGGCATTTACAAATACACAAGGGTTCATATATTCCTTTCAAACACCTGTTATGTATTAGCTGTTAACTCCACTGGAAGTTTGACCATTATGGTAATAAAGAAGTATTTCTGTATAGATTTTATATATAGAATAAAGGCCATCCTTATGCTGAAGCATGACGCTTCAGAAGAAGTGAAACCTGCAGAAAAATTGTTACGCTGATATGTAGTAAACTTTATGAAAATAACCTACACGTACTATTCCAAGCATCTACTTATACTTAATATTGTCATGTCAGATTAGTAGCACTTGAGAATTTTTATCCTGTTTCTTGTTCTAGCAAAACATTGTATATTTTTTTATTGCTTTCCTAGTTATGTAGTTAATATAGAGCCAATATTATTACCGTGATAGTTCTTCTTTCTATTTTATAGATAATGGAGCAAGCTCCAAAGTATTATGTAAGAAAAGCACACAGATGGAAGAATAAAATTCCAGACTTGGTCTTCTCCTGACTCAGGACTAATTTCTTGATGAAAATGTGCCATTACAGAAGCCCGTGTCCTTTGAAGATGTGGCTATGGATTTCGGGTGGTAGGAATGGCAGGACCTGGACATTGCTCAGAGGATCCTGTATAGAGATGTGATGCTCGAGACCTATAGCAACTTGTTGTCCTTGGGTGAGTAAAAGACACATTAATTTACAGGGTCAAGTGCTTTGTTTTTAGTAAATCTATGAGTATTTATCAAAGGTTCAATGCTCTTTAGGTATATAAGATTACAGAATATAGGAAGTAGTGCATCTTTCCAAGAAAATCCTTCCCTTGATTATATTACTCCAGAGGCAATTTTATTCCATTCTTCTCATCGTCAACTAGCACCAGTTAGGCAACAGTTCTGAGAAATGTTCTGTTACCAGGGGACTATCTTTTGAAACTTGTGGACATTGTGATAGAAGGATATATAATCTAGAGTAGAATGTATGGTAATACTCAGTTTAAGATCTAGAAATCAGTAATTGAAAGTGGGCATTTAAAATCCAAAGCTTTTACTGGGCACTCTACTTTACACTTGTAATCCTAGCTATGGAAATCTACATCAGCCCAAGAAAAAGATTCATCAGGAGACTCGTTTCTTCAATTAACCATAAACACCCAGTAGGCACATTGTCCTTGAATGGGGTAGAAGACTGGCCATTCCTTGAGTTCAAGGGGAAACACTGAGAAAAAAAAATCCAAACGTTGTATTTGTATACAAAGTCAACCATGGAGCTATTGAAAATGAGAAAATAGAGTTTGGAGTAACCTGTATACCAGAATGTCTTGGATAATTGCAGCACCAATGTTCTAGCATAAACAATAGTTCTCCACTGTTTTTTTTAAACAGGGCACTTTGTTTCTAAGTCCAAGTTGATTATCAAGCAGGAGGAAGGTGCAGCACCATGGATGGGAGAAATCCCAGGCAAGAATTTCCCAGGTGAGTTAATGCATCGTACACAGTGCTGTTGGAGACAGAGCCCAGGTGGTAAGTTCTTGTTGAGCTGTTCTGAGCAGTAATGTTCCCTGTTCCCCTGAGCTCTGTATTTCTCAGAAAACTAGGTGTCATTTCTGGGATATCAGGTTATGCAGGTGTCAGGAAATAAGGAGGACAATAAGACTGCTGTCCTCTAAAGAGGAAAGTAGCTTATTCGTGGTTGTGGGAATTAGCTCCAAACTTTCAGTGTAGCAAGAATGATTACCTGTGTGATGATTAGGGATATCCTTTATCATAATTGGTTCTGAAGGTCAGGAGTGTCAGAAAAGGAATTTTGGTGAGACTTTCTATAAGAAGTAGAGAAAGGGATTAAAAAATTCCCACATATAGCTATAGTAATTCTTAGAGAGAAGCTAGACCTGAAGAAATCTATGCATAACTCCTTACTCTTGGGAACTATTCTGCTTAGGTGAAAGGCATTGATTATATAAAACAGTTTTGTGATCTAAGAATTTAGAAAATATTGTTGTTCATAACCTAATGGTTGAGGAGCCAGGCAGCCAAAATAGAAATTATTTCAAGAAACTAAGTGCAAACAATGCAACTCAGCTCCTGTAATAACACAAACATTTGTAAAAGTAACACAGGTAATGCTAAGGGTAGGTTGTATGTAATCACTTATATCTATTGCTGTGAAACAATAATTGTGAAAATTGAGTAAATATTTGTTCTAATATAAAGAGAAAAAGTGAAACAAGAAATAGATTACTCTGAATTGTAACATATAAGTATGAGGTCCTAAATAAACCTTTGAGGACAAGTGCCTATACTACATATGCATCAGTTCCTAGTATAGCTGTTTTGAAATCTATAATAACTACATTGTTAAAAATGTCATTATTTTTATATTTAGAAATGTTTGGATACCATTCATGTTTATTTCTTTATTTTTTGATGAATCATTTTAGATGTCCTAGAAATGGTTGACTTGATTATGAGTTGCCAGGAAATTCCAGAAGAAGGGCCGTGTGAAGTAGCAGTCACCAAAAGCAACCCTGTGCATGAGTGAGGTTAGTGAGAACTTTTCCTTTGAGCTCTAAACACTTGCGAGAGCTGAGTAGGAATAGTAGAGACTCCTTAGGAATGAGGACTGAGACATCCATTACATGTCAGAATGTGATTCTCCATTGTGAGCCTGAAGAGATGCATGCTGGATCCAGGCCTGATGTCTCTCATGTAGTTGAAAAATCCTGTAGCCATATGGAGCCTTTTAGTCCACATTCTGAGAGTCCCAATGAGGAGCAGTATTTCATGGATGGTGGAGAGAAGGGACAGTATTAAGCTCAGAGACCGTAATCTTTAGAAATAATTGTGTTTGTATGGAAGCAAAAAGTTATGAATTCAACAAATATGGAAAGTCCTTCAAACATGAGTCAGCTCTGAAAACACATAATAGAATACACCCAGGTGAAAACCTTATGAATGTAATAAATGTGGAAAATCCTTCAGGAAAATGTCATATCTTAGAAGCCATAATAGAATTCACTCAGGTGAGTGACCTCATGTATGTAACAAATGTGGAAAGTCATTCAAGTCGAGGACAAATTTAAATGTACATAATAGAATTCACACAGGTGAGAAACCATATGCATGTTACCACTGTGGGAATTCCTTCAGCTGGAGAATGCAACTAACCATCCATCAGATAAGTCATACAGGAGAGAAACCTTAAGAATGTAACACACAAGGGGGGAATGAGGGACAAGGTAACAAACAGTACAAGAAATATATCCAGTGCCTAATGTATGAAACTGTAACCTCTCTGTAATTAAGTTTGATTTTATATATATATATATATATTCATATATACATTCACATTTATATTCATATATATATATATATATAAATCAATGTAACACAGGTGGGAAGTATTTTATAAAGAAATCACACGCTAGGGGTCATGAGAGAAGACACACAGGAGAGACACCTTATAAATGTAACATATGTGGAAACTCTTTTACCCAGAAGTAAAGTGTTAGTGCTCATGAGAGAACACATACAGGAGAGAAACCTTATAAATGTAACACATGTGGAAAGTCTTTCACCCTGAAAACAAACCTTAGTGTTCATGAGAGGACACATACAGGAGAGAAACCTTATAAATTTAACACATGTGGAAAGTCTTTTGCCGAGAAATCATCCCTTAGAGTTCATGAGATAACACATACAGGAGAGAAATCTTATAAATGTAACACATGTGGAAATTCTTTTTCTGGGAAATCAAATGTTAATGCTCATGAGATAACACATACAGGAGAGAAACCTTATAAATGTAAGACATGTTGAAGGTGTATTTCCCAGAAATCATACCTAAGTGTGCATGAGAATACACATACAGTAGAGAAAACTTATAATTGTAACACATGTGGAAAGTCTTTTGCCCAGAAATGAAGCATTACTATTCATGAGCTAAAACATACAGGAGAGAAATCTTATAAATGTAACATATTTGGAAATTCTTTTGCCACAAAATCAATCATTAGTGCTCATGAGAGAACACATACAGGAGAGAAACATTATAAATGTAACACATGTGGAAAGTCTTTTACCACGAAATCAATCATTAGTGCTCACCAGAGAAAGCATTCAGGAGAAAAACCTTATAAATGTAGTACATGTGGAAAATCTTTTGCCCAGAAATCGAACGCCATTGCTCGTGAGAACACATACAGTAGAGAAACTTCCAAATGTAACACATGTGGAAAGTCTTTTACCCAGAAATCAAGCGTTACTGTTACTGAGAGAACACATACAGGAGAGAATCATTAAAAATGTAACATATGTGGAAAGTCTTTTGCAAAGAAATTATACCTAAGTGTTCATGAGTGAAACCGTACATGAGAGAATCATTACAAATATAACACAGTTGGAATGTCTTTCACCCAGAAGACATATCGTCATATTCATCAGTGAACACACAGAGAAGACAAACCTCATGAACATAACAAATATAGAATGTTTTTAACCCACAACTCATATCTAAGTATAGGGAAGAAAATTCAAACAAGTGAAAAACTTTATCAATGGAATCATTGTGGAAAATCACTCACCTGGAGGGCACAGCTTATTGTTCATGACAAAACACACACATGAGAGGAACCTTATAGATATAACACATGTGGACGGTTTTTCACGCAGAAAACCTAACTTCCTGTTCAGCAGCGAATAAACACATGAGAGAAACCTTATGAATGCAGTGAATTTGGAAAGTTCTTCAGAGACAGGTCATCCTTAAGGAAACATAAGAGAAGTCACAAATGTGAGAAATCATATGAATTTAAACAATTGGGGAAGTCTTTCACCTGGAAAGCACACATATGCAAAAGAAGTTAGCAAGGAGTGTTAGAATTCTTTCAAGAAACACTTCATAATTACTCACCAACAAAAGAAAGATCACATAAAGCAATAGAGGAATGCATTGAAAGGACGAAAATATTACTACAGATTACAGCAGGGATGAACCTTGAATACAACCAGCTACATAAAATATACCAATTAGAAAGGAACAGCCATGGCATGATGTCTCTTATTGAGTGTGCAATGATCAACAAACTCATACACAAAAAGAATGATGGTTCTGGAGACTGGGGTAGGGAGGCACAAGAGCTGCATGTTCAATTATTCTACTGCTTCACATATAGAAATGGAAGATGAGAAATGTTCTAGATTCATGGAAGAGATGGTTGCCCAAAATAAAGAAACATATACTATCAGTTTCTTCTGAATACAGAACATGTTTTGGTGGTATATAATTTTTGAGACCCAATTTCTAAAATTATAGCTTTTTTTTGTGCCATCCTTGCGGTTTGAGCCAAGGGCCTCAGCACTGTGCCTGGCTTCTTTTTGCTCAAGGCTGGGACTCTACCACTTAAGCCACAGCACCACTTTCGGCTTTTTCTATATATGTGGTGCTGAGGAATCGAGCTCAGGACTTCATGCATCCTGGGCAAGCACTGTACAACTGGGCCACATTCCCTGCCCCCAAAACCACAGCGTTTGCTGATTTGGACCACCTAAATTACCAACACAGTAGCCAGTGAAACTGGACTCTAACTCATACTGTCATTCTAGGTACTCTAGAGGCTGAGTTCTGAGGATTAAGGTTCAAAATCAGTCCATGCAGAAAGGTCAGAAGTCGAGCTGTGGCCCAAGTCTTAAAGCACCAGATTTGCCTAGACAAAACAAAGAACAAGAGAAGAGCATGAGGCTCTGAGTTCAAGCCCCAGTGCTGGAAATAAATTAATGAACAAACAGCTAAAACCAAACCCAGACGCCAGTGTGTAAAGGGATCTGTAGCTTTGAGCACCCACACCACCTGCCATGTCATCTTTTTACCGCCAACATGAAAATGGCAGTCTAGTTGATGTGCAGCATTCTGGTACTGTTTTACAGAGGAGAGTGGGAACTCAGAGCAGTTCCCCAGAAAGGATGGAGGCAATGGAGAGTTTAGTGGACTGAAGGAAAGTCCTGTAAGCAGGCAAAAATTCAATAACTCACCAACTAAGTATTAATATATTTTAGTGCAGAACAGCAGAAAAGAATTTACCCCCGAGTTACAGTTGAAAATTTCCTTTCAGACAGATCAAGGAACTGATCCATGTTAGAGGCTGGTTAAGCCAGGGACTTTGCTTTACACTGGTATGAATGCAATAAGCTGCACTCCACAGGGTACCAAAATCCCTGTACCCTGTGCCCAGCTCTGGGTTTGTTACTCTGTTTTGTTTGGAGGAGGAAGGGGAATGTTTTTCCTCACACCTTAAAGAACAAAATAACAACCCACACCTAATGGGTTTTTCCCCATGCATTAAAAAAATTACATTTCTAATTCAAACAGGTGGCAACCCTCTATTGAGTCTATGAAGCAACTTTACAAGGACACCTGCATCTCCCTTTATGAAACAAAGCTCTAAAAGTTTACATGGACTGAATGTAAGTATAAGAAGCATCAAAGGATCCCCCAAATTCTGGGGTGTTATCCAGATAGATGCCTTCAGTCCTGAATCTGACATGTGATCCCTGACTGAATCTGGCCCCTGCATCTCTTGCTGGTTCATCCACCTTGTGGAACAGACAGTGAAGTACTTGAGTGAACATCAGAGTAGACCTCAAAAGCCTGTTTGATGCACATGGGACCAAAGAGGAGTTGTCCTGGGTGTCATAGCTCATGTCTATTATCCTAGCTACACAGGGAGCTGAGATCTGAGAATCAAGGGTGTATGCCAGCCTGGGCATTAAAGTCTGTGAGACTCTCATCACCAATTAACCTCCAATAAACTGGAGGTGGAGCTGTGCCTCTAGTACTAGAGCACTGAGCCTTGAGCAGAAAAGCTCTGAGTTCAAGCCTCCAAGATTATTGAAGCTTCACCCCATAGGGGATGTTGAGAAATCTACAGTTATACTGACATTTGAATTTTTGTATTATGTGAATAAATGCAACTAGTTTAATCAGATATTACTCATTCTCTACAATGTAACCAGGGAACTTTAAAAAAAATCAGAAATGTTAGACTTTAAAGGGAGCTCTCCCTGCTCTGTTCAAACTCTCCAACACACAGCGAGCCCACCAGTGCTAATTTACTCCACAGCTCTCTGCACCCAGTCAGTCCTTTGCTAGCTGGATACCCAGTACTCTGTTTCTATTGAGCATCATCATTATACATAAGTGTTGACACTTCATTTAAAATAGTTCCAAATTTTCTCTGGCACTTAAAAGCATGGCCTGACAAATAGGAGCAAAAGTTAAAGCTAGCCCAGTCAAGTCAGTCCATGGTACTTGTTAGGGGCTAGCAATAGTATATCAGCCCACCAACCTGTGCCCTTTCAGGAAGGAGCAGCCTTACCCCCACCTGCATCATTTAGGGACCTGCCAAATAAATGTGCCAATCCTAACTAAAATGGTTGGTTCAAAGAGTTACTATGAGGCAGAGTGTAACTCCATTGGCCACCTGCCTGTGACCTGACATGACTACACAGTTTCTCCATAAGTGTTCTAACCTAATTGGCCACCTCCATGAGACCTGGCTAGACCATGTGGTATTTCCCTATATAAGCCAACCTTTAGCCTGGCCCAGGTTGCTTCTCCCCAGCTCCCAAGTTTTGGCTGTGACCCTGGCTGGCTATTCTGCTTTATACTTCCCCAATAAACCCATCTTTGTACTTATGACTGTCTCTGAGTGTTGGACTGTTGGAGGCATGGATGATTCCCCCCACTCGGACCCCATTTCAATACCAAACACAAATTTGTCAAGGCTTAGCAGCAGGTGCTAGTGGAGTTGTATTTCTGTGTCAGGTACACTAATAAGATCATTGTTGGTGTTGGGAATATGGCCTACTTGCAGGGAACTTGCCTCATATACATGGGTCCACTCCTCAGCCCCACATAGAAAAAGCAGAAGTGGCCTGGTGGCTCAAGTGGTAGAGTGCCAGCCCTGAGCAAAAAGTAGCCAAGGGGGAAAAAAAGAGGCCAAGGGACACTGCTCAGATCCTGAGTTCAAGCCCCAGGACTGGAAATAAAATCACTGTTATGCCTATTGAAATTTAGAAACAGAACATAATGAAACCGTGGTATACACTGCCTAGAATTACATGAAAAAGTCTATGGAACAATATTTTTGTTCCTTTCCAACCAGAGACCATCGTGTGTGTGTGTGTGTGTGTCTGTGTGTGTGTGTGTGTGTGTGTGTGTGATACTTGTATGCCCATTGGTTCTTTCTTTTTGTTACTATAAAGATGATATTCTGAAAATCTAGGTAGAGACTCTTTGGCTCAATACAAGGAAATAATCACACTACAAATTACTAGGACAGGAAGGAGAGAAGAGGAGCCATAAAGAAAGCCATATCAAAAGGCAAAGAACTGAATTATGATGGGACCCTGGCACTGTTCAACTTGGGAACTTGTCACCAGCTTCCAAGCCCCTGTCCCCTAGAAAAGGAATGGAGGAAGGGAAGTCCTCAGCCTCCAGCAGTGTGACATTGGACAAAAAGGGACCTGAAGACAGACAGCAGGCTTCCAAAAGCTGTGTAAGAAGTGGTATAAGACAGAGAAAAAGCAAGTCAGTTAAGATCCTGAAATCAATCGTCGTCTAGATCACACAGTGCCACAAGACATGACAATGGGTGGAATCGGTTGGGAACATGCACCTCGAAGTCCTGAACCTGTCCCACAGGCACAGTGAGCACCTTCAAAGACACCACCATCAAGCTTCCCCCAACATTGGGCCAGGCATGCCACAGATGCCTTGAAATATTCAAATAGATACAGCCATAAGAGAAAACTATGACACTTTCCACTTCAGAGCACATTTGGTGATCATTCCTATGCTGCAAAGAAGCACAGAAAGGAAAAGGTACATCACAGGGACAGGTGCCAGCAATAATCTCCACCCTGAGTTCCCATAAAGGCAAATTATGTGTGGCATGCATGCATGAGTGCTAGGATAATTACCTAATTATTTTGAGCCATAATAAAATTCTACCATAATACCCAGTGTTCACCAGAATCAATTCCAGATGGGTTAAATAATCCGTTATGATAGTTAAAACAACAGTTGGGCCACTCATGGCTCATGCCTATCATCCAAGCCTCTCAGGAGACTGCGATCTGAGGATTCAAATTCAAAGCAAGCCCAGGGCAGGAAAGTCCGGGACACTTACTACCAATTAATCACATGCACAAAAAGCAGTGGGCTGGGAATGTGGCCTAGTGGTAGAGTGCTGTCTTAGCAAGCATGAAGCCATGGGTTCTATTCCTCAGTACCACATAAACAGAAAAAGCTGGATGGCTATGTAGCTCAAATGGTAGCGTGCTACACTTGAGCAAAAGAAGCTCAGGGACAGAGCCCAGACCCTGAGATCAAGCCCCAGGACTGGAACAAAAAAGCTGGCAGTGGAGCTGTGGCACAAGTGGTGGAGCACTTACCATGAATAACAAACGTAAGTGACAGCATGCAGGTCCTGAATTTAAGCCCCAGATCTGATACAAAAATAAAAATAAAGGTGAAAGTAGAAAAATGGCAAATATCTAATGTTATTGCCTTGATGAGCTTGAAGAAATGTTAGGGCTGAGGACTGTAGATCCATGGTAGAATATTTTGCCTAGCCATCGTGCCACTGTGGGTTTGATTTCCAGTACTGGAAAATAATGATGGTAATAATAATAATAACTTGTCAAAAAAAGTCACTGAGGTGCCAACACTTCATGCTCTCATCCCAGCTACTCAGGAGGCTGAGATCTGAAGGCCACGGTTCACAGCCAGTGCTGGCAGGAAACTGGGAGGCTCACCACCAAGTAAACACTGAAAACTGAGAAGTGGAGCCACATCTGCTTGAAAGCCAATAGGAAGTGACATCTGGGGGTCGTAGCCAATCAGAAACGGAGAGGCTACATCAGCAAATCAGCGCTGTCCGTTCCTTCCTGTGTCTGGCATGCTGCCATGGGCACGGAAGAGCCAATATCACCATAGCCTGGGGCTGGGGCAGGTGGAGCTGAGTCTATTAGCTCCTCCCATCCGTTCTTCCCACCAATCAGTAGTGTGAATGCAGGTGGGGCATAGATGCGGACCTTGTTATATAGTCACTTCCGGGCACCAGCCAGTAGAAACAGAAACTGCTCAACCAATTAGCACTGCTCATCTTCTTGAGTCTTTTTCACTACCTTGGAAAAGAATGGGGCAAATCCAAACACGGAGGGGAGTGAGGCGCAGGCGGCGGCGAGGCAGGTAAGAATGGCTCCCACTTGCTTGTGCACGTCGACGCTGTCAGGACTGGTTTCTCCCCCTTCCTAGCCCGGACCTGTGGACCCGCCTGCAGGAGGAGGCAGAGCCACCCAGAGTCGGGTATCCTGAAGTGGACTTGCTGGAGTGTTTCCTGCCGAGGATCTGGTGAGGGACTCGGGCCTTTCAACTGCTTGGTTTCAGCTTGGTGTCTCCCTCAGGCGCCTCAGGTATTGGGCAACACCCTGGGTCGCTCTTTAGGCCTGGATCTCAGCGTTTCTCCTCAAACTCTGCTCCGTGTGGCCTTGGGCCGAGGCCCATGGGTTCCTGGACCTGGGTGAACCGGGGTGTGATGTGGGGAGAAGAAACTCGGGGTGCTCTGGTGTGGACCCCGAGCCCTGGCCCGCTGTGTGACATGGGTGGGATGAGATGGTGGGGTTTCCTGGGGACCCCCAGCCCCCACCCAGCTGTTCCCAGCCCCGGGAGGTTCACTCCAGCCTTCAAATGAGCCCCAGTGAAGACAGCCCCTGTTGGGTGCTGAGCAAAGTCCTTCCTCAGAAAGGTCGGGTTGGCTTGGCCAAGATGGTTATATCCTGCACCATCAGCCCCCAACTTCCCCTCGCTGTTAAATAACAGGTTCGGGCCCTCTGGAAGGTTCCAGGAAGGGGGGAGTGATGTTTTTGTTTGTTTGTTTTTTTGCCAGTCCTGGTGCTTGAACTCAGTGCCTGAGCACTGTCACTGGCTTCTTTTTGCTCAAGGCTAACACTCTAACACTTGAGCCACAACGCCATTTACGGATTTTTCTATCTATGTGGTGCTGAGTAATCAAACCCAGGGCTTCATGTATACGAGGCAAACACTCCACCACTAGGCCACATTCCCAGCCCCAGGCTTCTAGTTAATTGCAGTCACCTGCTCTCTTACTGTTTTGCCTGTGAGTGTGAAATTCATGTACTTGCCATTAGCTCTTACTTGGCTCCTGGGGTGGGTTTCACATGCTTTTTTAATTGAATTTAAAGAGACTCAACAGACAAAATAGAAAGAGAAACAGACAGCACTATTCTCTTAGAAAGCATGGAAGACTATGCGGCCAGGAACAATATACATTGGTTAGAAAAGTTGCAAAGAAATGTAAGGAGGGGAAAAGGGAGCATTAGGGGGGCTGGGAATGTGGCCTAGTGCTAGAGTGCTTGCCTAGCATGTATGAAGCCCTGGGTTCAATTCCCGAGTAACACACTTACAGGAAAATCTGGAAGTGATGCTGTGGCTCAAAGTGATAGAGTGATATTCTTGGGAGAAAGAAGCTTAGGGATGTAAATGTAAAATAAAATTTTAAAAAAGCTTGTAATATATAGTTGCTATAATTGTAGTTGCCTCAAACAAACCTCTGTCTCAACAAGTCCCCACCAACAGATGTACCCATAACAACCTTCTTGAAAAACACCAGATATTTCCTTGTTCCTTCTTCCCCTTGTCCTCCAGGTAACCTCTGCCTTCTGCTTCTGTATAAAAGCTTGCCTGAAATGATGCTCGGGGCTCTCAGTTCCTGCGAGTTCTGTGAGCCCCAGCATGCTGGTCCTCCAATAAACCCTTTGCTTTTGCATGAGAACGTCTCTTGGTGGTCTCCATCCCGCGGGCACGAATCGTTCGGTCCTTACATTTGGAGGTTCCACCGAGATCTGCCCAGCGGTTTGAGGCTCTCCAACGGACCTCTCTGGGTAAGTGAAGGCGCCTTCAGGTGACGTCTGTCTTCAAGCCAGCTCTGTCTGTGTGTGTGCTCGTAATCCTCATCTTGGAGTTTGTCATATGTAATCTTATGTTAACGTTAGTCCTTATCCCGGAGTGTGCCAGGCTAGAAACAACTTCAGCTTTACTTTCACTTCGTTTAAAGTGACTGCCAAGTGGGGTGCGTGAGGCCCCCGCCTCGAAAGTCACAACCCTGGGGGAGGCCTCAGTGGTGAGTCAGGAAGGCGAAAGCCTTCCTTCAGGGAATGATTTTTTTTTGAGAGACGGCGGAATAGATTCCGCGCCTCGTCTGACAACCTCATGTGATTTTTCACACGACTCTGGAACCGAGACTTTGTTGCCGGCTCGTCCGGATCCTGTTTCTAACCCTCTTTCACTCCCCTACAGGCTTCCTCGAGATTGAGTCACGCGGACTATACTGTTAACTCTTTTGCTAGTTGTTGTTTTTCTGATCTTTTATTTCATTGTAACTGAGAAAAAAGGGGTGATTATGGGTCAGCAGGTTTCCACCCCTTTAAGTCTAACCCTGAAGCACTGGTAAGAAGCAAGGGCCCACTCTTCTAACCTTTCGCTTACAGTGAAAAAACAAAAATGGCAGACTTTATGTACATCTGAGTGGCCAAACTTCGGAGTTGGATGGCCTCCAGAGGGCATCTTTCATCCTCAGGTAATCATGGCTGTTCGATGAGCAGTCCTCCAGCCCAACCCCCATGGCCATCCTGACCAGGAGGCTTACATCCTGACTTGGGAGGATTTGTGTGAAAATCCACCCCTGTGGGTGAAACCTTTCCTTCCCCCAACGAGTGTACCTGCTATATCTGCACTGGTTACTAAAGCCTCTTCTCCACCTTCTCCCTCCCCAATTTTACCTGAGTCCCAGGACTTGATACTTCTAGAATCACCTCCACCCTAACCCAACCCTCTGTATCCCCCTTTGCCAGCCCAACCAGCGGCTGCTGTCGCTGTCCCCACTGGACAGGAGTCTGGTCCAGCCCTTGGAACCCGGCGCCGGCGGGCGCAAGAAGAAGCCGCGAGACCCCAACCTGATACCACTGTTGCCCTGCCCTTGAGCCCCTATGGGCCACCGATAGATGATGAAGAAGGCAGGCAGATCCAACCCCTCCAGTATTGGCCATTCTCCACTTCAGATATCTTTAACTGGAAAAATAACAATCCACCTTTCTCTGATGACCCCACTAGGCTTACAGGATTGTTGGAGTCCCTAATGTTTACACACCAACCTACTTGGGACGACTGCCAGCAATTGTTAGCAGCCCTATTCACTTTTGAAGAAAGAGAAAGAATCCTCCTGGAAGCTCTGAAAAATGTTCGGGGGGATGATGGACAGATAACCTAACTACCTAATGTTATTGACAATGTCTTTCCTCTAGATCGACCAAACTGGGATCCAAACACAGCTCAAGGTAGGGAGCATCTTCTTGCCTATCGCCGGATTCTAATGGCGGGTCTCCGGGCGGCTGCGCGGCGCCCTACCAATTTGGCTAAAGTAAAAGAGGTGATTCAGGGGCCGGCTGAATCGCCCTCCATGTTCCTCGAACGAATTCTGGAAGCGTTTAAGCGATATACACCTTTTGACCCTGAGGGAGAAGAGCAGAGGGCGTCAGTAGTCATGACCTTTATTGGACAGTCTGCCCCTGATATTAAGCGAAAGTTACAGCGCTTAGAAAATCTACAAGAACCTACATTAAGGGACATAGTCAGAGAGGCTGACAAGGTATTTTATAAGAGAGAAACTAAGGAAGAAAGGGAGCAAAGAAAGGAAAGAGAGAGAGAGGAAAAGGAAATCCAGAGAGAAAAAAGGCGAGATAGGTCACTGATCAAAACTCTGCCTATGATGGTGAAACCAGAAAACCAGCAGCAAGGAAGTGCTCAGAGGAGTTTTAAACCACGCCACCAGTTCCCCTTAAAACCTGATCAGTGTGCTTATTGCAAGGAGACCGGACATTGGGCAAGGGACTGTCCTAAAAAACCGCCTCCCAAGACCCCCCGGAGGCAGACACTTCTGGCCCTGGAAGAGGATTAGGGAAGACGGGGCTCGGACCCCCTCCCCGAGCTCAGGGTAACTTTTGATGTGGAGGGGACTCCTGTTGAATTTGAAATAGATACAGGAGCAGCTTGTTCAGCTCTCAAGAACCCATTAGGCCCTCTGTCCACCAAGCGTTCTTTAGTCCAGGGGGAAAATGGTAGCAAATTTAGACCCTGGACTACCTCCCGGACTGTAAACTTGGGAAATGGAATAGTTCAACACTCCTTTTTGGTTATCCCGGAGTGCCCAGCCCCCTTATTGGGGAGAGATTTGTTAACGAAATTAGGAGCTCAGATCAGCTTTTATCCTGAAGGGCCGAAGGTTGAGTTTCAGAACTCTAAAGTAAGCCCCTCCACACTGGTTATTCTGACTCTTACCTTAGAGGATGAGCACCAGATCTATGCAGAGGATTCTGAGTCTAAGAAAATTGCCCCCAAGTGGCTTCAACAGTATCCTAAATCCTGGGCAGAAACTGCAGGACTTGGACTAGCTAAATTTCAGCCGCCAGTTGTGGTAGAGCTAAAAGCCTCTGCCACCCCAATATGGGTCAAACAGTACCATATGAGCAAAGAAGCTCGAGATGGCATTAGACCTCATATTCAAAGATTCTTAGACTTGGGGGTCCTCGTGCCCTGTCAATCGGCCTGGAATACCCCTCTCCTACCAGTCAAGAAACCTGGGACTGGGGATTACCGTCCAGCACAGGACTTGAGGGAGGTCAACAATTGGGTCCAGGACATTCACCCTACTGTCCCCAATCCCTACAACCTACTCAGTACTTTAAATCCAGACAAACAGTGGTATACAGTATTGGACCTCAAGGATGCCTTCTTTTGCTTGCCTTTGCACAAGAATAGCCAGGCCCTATTTGCCTTTGAATGGATGGACCCAGAAAAAGGATTTTCAGGTCAGCTGACATGGACTCGGTTGCCTCAAGGGTTCAAAAATTCCCCAACTATATTTGATGAGGCATTGCACCGAGATCTAAAGGATTTTCGGGAACAACACCCTGACCTGACTCTGCTACAGTATGTTGATGATCTGCTGGCGGCCGCGTCTAAGAAAGACTGTGAGTATGGGACTAGAGCATTACTAACTGAACTTGCTGCCCT
This sequence comes from Perognathus longimembris pacificus, assembly GCF_023159225.1. Lineage (NCBI taxonomy): Eukaryota > Metazoa > Chordata > Mammalia > Rodentia > Heteromyidae > Perognathus > Perognathus longimembris. Next base: position 46,882,437 of record NC_063178.1, read on the forward strand.
AGGATATAGGGCTTCAGCCAAAAAGGCAAAAATTTGCCAACCAGAGGTAACCTTCCTGGGTTGAAGAAGGGCAAACGGTACTTGACAGAAAAACGGAAGCGGACAGTGGTTCAGATTCCCCCACCTCACACTCGAAAACAATTGAGGGAATTCATGGGGACGGCGGGGTTTTGCAGACTCTGAATTCCAGGGTTTGCGGCCCTAGCTGCCCCTTTGTACCCCCTCCTCAAGGAAAGTGCTGCTTTCCAGTGGGGACCTGACCACCAACGAGCTTTCGATGACATCAAGCGGTCCTTGCTCTCTGCACCAGCGTTAGTGCTCCCAGATGTTAGCCAACCTTTCACTCTGTTCATTGAAGAAAAAGGGGGGATTGCTAAGGGAGTGCTAACTCAAACCCTAGGCCCCTGGAAGAGGCCAGTGGCCTACCTTTCAAAGAGACTTGACAGTGTTGCACAAGGGTGGCCTCGATGTTTAAAGGCTATTGCTGCTGCAGCCCTTCTAGTCAAAGATGCAGACAAATTGACGTTGGGACAAAGACTTACTGTAATTGCACCCCATGCCCTGGAAAGTGTGATTTGTCAGCCTCCTGATCAGTGGCTAACAAATGCCCAGATCACCCACTATCAAAGCTTACTCCTCAGTAAAGAAAGGATAACCTTCGGTGCACCGACCACCTTGAACCCTGCCATTCTACTGCCAGATGAAGCGGCTGGACCAGTACTGCACACCTGTCATGACATCCTGGCCGAAGAAACTGGGGTGAGACACGACTTAAAGGACCAGCCCTTACCTCAAGCAGATGTTGTTTGGTTCACTGATGGAAGCAGCTTCGTACAAGAAGGTAAGAGGCGGGCCGGAGCGGCAGTAGTCAGCAAAAATAGACTTGTTTGGTCAATTCAGTTGCCTGAAGGTTCCTCTGCCCAAAAAGCTGAGCTGATAGCCCTTACACAGGCCCTAAAACTGGCAGCGGGTAAGAGAGCTACCATTTACAGTGATAGTCGTTATGCCTTTGCCACTGCGCATATTCATGGGGCCATCTATCGGCAGCAAGGACTACTAACCTCCACAGGGAAGGAAATTAAAAATAAACAGGAAATTCTTGACTTATTGTCAGCCGTACACCTTCCTAAAGAGTTGGCTATTGTACACTGCCCAGGGCACCAAAGAGGCACAGATCCGGTGGCACTTGGAAACCAGAAGGCAGACAGGGAGGCAAGGGCAGCTACAGAAGCCGAGATAAAAATAGGGGCAACCAGAACCATAGCCCCTAAAGAAAACTGTGATGCGGATCAGCGTAAAGACTTGCCTCCATATTCAGTAATCGATCATGCTTTGAGCTTTCTCCAACCAGTTCATCAGTTCACCCACCTAGGTTCCGAGAAGCTCCAGCAAATACTCCAGATGCAACAAGATCGGTACCCATTGACACCTGGACAGCGGAAAAAGCTGGCTGACAGGGTAGCAATGAACTGTAAGGCCTGCCAACTGGTAAATGCATACCCGGCAAAGATACCGGAGGGAAAAAGGCTCAAGGGCACCAGATCAGAACAGCATTGGGAAGTGGATTTTACAGAAATATAACCTGCCTTTTAGTTTTTATAGATACTTTTTCAGGTTGGGTAGAAGCCTTCACCACTAAATGTGAGACAGCACAGGTAGTATGTTAAAAGTTAATGGAAGAGATTATCCCCCATTTTGGACTCCCTAAGGTGATAGGATCAGACAATGGCCCAGCATTTGTGGCCCAGGTGAGTCAGGGGTTAGCCCAAATACTGGGGATTGATTGGAAGTTACATTGTGCATACGGACCCCAGAGTTCAGGTCAGGTAGAAAGAATGAACAGGACAATTAAGGAGACCTTAACTAAATTAGCAATAGAGACCGGCGCTAAGGTTTGGTTGATGCTCCTACCCTATGCTTTGTTGCGCGCGCGCAACACTCCCTCTGCTTCCATGTGTAACCTCCCTTCGAGATATTATTTGGAGCTCCCCCACCTGTTACTGATTTATCTTCTGTTTTACAAATAGATGAAACCTCTCATACCCTGCTGTTGGAAAGATTGAGAGCACTTGAACGGGCACAGCGGTACCTGTGGAAGCAATTACCGGGGCTACCATACAGGCCGGAGTTGGAAAACGTCCCTCATCGGTATTCGGTGGGAGACTTTGTCTACGTCAAGCGTTTCCGTGCCGGTACCTTGGAACCGCGTTGGAAAGGACCCTTTCAGGTTCTGCTGACCACTCCCACAGCGGTAAAGGTAGACGGTATCGCCGCCTGGGTACATGGAAATATAAAGTGCTCCCAGGTACTTTCTATAGACTCCTCCAACCACTCTTCCTTCCTACTTCCTGTCAATGGTACCAGATGGGCCTGCAGTACTGGATTAACCCCTTGTGTTTCTGTCAAAGTGTTCAATGCTTCCAAGGACTTCTGCATAATGGTGCGAGTGTACCCTAGGGTAACTTACAGGGCTGATTCGGATTTTCTGGATATGCATGAAAAGCGGACTAGATATCACAGGGAACCTGTGAGCCTAACCCTAACTATCTTGCTCGGATTGGGAGTTGCTGCAGGAGTAGGGACGGGAGCGGCCTCTTTAGTTGAAGGACCCCGACAACTGGCTTCTTTGCATTTAGCAATAAATGAGGACCTAAAGGCCATAGAGGAGTCCATTGGGGCGCTAGAGAAATCACTCACCTCACTATCTGAAGTGGTGCTACAGAACAGGCGGGTCCTAGGCTTGCTCTTTCTAAAAGATGGAGGACTCTGTGCCCTTAAAGAAGAATGTTGTTTTTATGCAGATAATACAGGGGTAGTTAGGGACTCAATGACAAAACTACGTGAAAGACTTAAAAATAGACAAAAGGGATTACAGGAGCAACAGACATGGTATGAGGGATGGTTTACTAAATCTCCATGGCTGACTACCCTTTTGTCAGCCTTATTAGGACCTTTACTTATACTGTTACTACTAATAACTTTCGGGCCGTGTATCCTGGGCAGATTAAAAGATCTTTTGCAGGGGCAAATCGGTAATCTAAAATTGATGATCATCAGGCAACAGTATGAGGGGTTACACAATCAGGATTCCAATCTTTAAGATTAAAGAATTGCCAAAAAGAAAAGGGAGGAATGTAAATGTAAAATAAAATTTAAAAAAAGCTATATAGTTGCTATATATATAGTTGCTATATATATATATATATATATATATATATATATATATATATAGTTGCTATAGTTGTAGTTGCCTCAAACAAACCTCTGTCTCAACAAGTCCCCACCAACAGATGTACCCATAACAGCCTTCTTGAAAAACACCAGATATTTCCTTGTTCCTTCTTCCCCTTGTCCCCCAGGTAACCTCTGCCTTCTGCTTCTGTATAAAAGCTTGCCTGAAACGATGCTCGGGGCTCTCAGTTCCTGCGAGTTCTGTGAGCCCCAGCATGCTGGTCCTCCAATAAACCCTTTGCTTTTGCATGAGAACGTTTCTTGGTGGTCTCCATCCCGCGGGCACGAGTCGTTCAGTCCTTACAGGGACAGAGTTCAAGCTCCAGAAAATGGGCGAGCCAGCTGGGTGACTATTTTGGGGGAGCAGAAAGAGTTGTGGAGATAGACTATGGGAGGGTTCCTTGGATGGTGGGTGCTGACTGTAGAGTATCCCTCTATAGATTCATTTTCTGCAGTTTTCTGTATTGGAGTGAATTTTCCAGGTAAGAAGTTACACTTGCTTTTTTGGTATGTGTGCACAGATGCCAGGACAGGGCTTGAACTCAGGGCATGGTGTGGGAGAATTAATTTATCTAACCAAGTGGAAGACTTAGCCTCAGCACAGTTACTTGGATTCCTCGTTAGCATACTAATAGGCCCTTGGGAACATATTCCCAGTAATGAGTTTCTTTGTGTCTGTGGGCCAAAGGGCGCCACTTCTTGTCTGGAGAATCTCCCCTTCCCCCGCACAAAGCCTCCCTGAGGAGACTGGTTTGACCAGCTGCCTTTCGTGGTAGATTCTCAATATAGGTAGGACAGCCTCTCCTTAGTAAACAGCAAAGTCCCTTTACTGTAATCAGGGCAGTCTTTTCTCAGTAAATAGCAAAGTCACCTCCCAAGTAATCCGGGTAGTCTCTTCTCAGTAAATAGCCAAGTTTCCTCCCAAGTAATCAGGAAAGTCTCTTCATAGTAAACAGGGAAGTCTCTTCTAGATGAATGGAGTCCTGGTAAAAGTCCTCAGCAAACAATAGCTAGGTAGGAAATAGCTCATCCTAGATAAGTAAACTCTATTTGAAGCAGCAAACTTTTGTGGTAGATAAACATCTGTATTAGCTTTCTTCCTTCCAGTAATGGCATTCCTCAATTTTTATAATCCTAATGGATCACATGCTGTGTTATCCTTTATCCTTGAAATAGTAAGTTGATTTCTAACAATATATAAACCCTGGCCCTCCTGAAATAAAGTATGCATTGGTTCACTCACCTTGCAACCCCCATGTCCTGACTACGGCTGCAGTTACCGAGGCCCAACAGCATGGATGCTGTCCCTCCAATTTTTTCTGCACTCAAGGCTTGGTGCTCTGCCACTTGAGCTACGCCTCACTTCTGGAATTTTGCTAGTTAATTGGACCTAAGAAGCTTTCAGGAGCTTGGCGCTGGTGCCTCTTGCCTATAATCCTAGCTACTCAGGAGAATGAAACCTGAGGATCATGGTTCAGAGCCAGTGAACCACTGAAAAGCCAGAAGTAGAGGTGTGACTCAAGTGGTAAAACGCTAGCCTTGAACACAAAAGCTCAGGGACAGTGCACAGGACCTTAAGTTCAAGTCCAGACCAAAAGAAAAAAATCTCCGGACTTTCTTGTGCACGGTGGCTTGAAACTAGTAGCTTCAGATCTCAGCCTCCTGATTAGCTAGAGGTCACAGGTGTGAGACACTGGCACCTGGTTAGAAGTTTTTTTCCCTCTTTCTTCTAGTCTTGGGGAATTGAATTGAGGCCATAACTTTATACCTTTATAAGCCAGCACTCCACTACTGAGCTACATCTGAAGCCCAAGATCTTATCGAAAGAAAATTGAATTATTTATGACTTGCCATTTCATTAGTCTTGTTTATTGTATCATTACATATGGGCGTTATTAGCCATAATTATGTTCATTATTATCTATAATTATGAATGGGATTTATAAGTGCCTTATTTGCATATTGAGCTATTCACACATTTATTTGCAAATTTGCATATGCATCCACACATCATTCATCCAGGTTGTATCTCTCAGCGTCATTTCTGTTTTCTTTGTAGGAGCTAAAGATGCTTTCTTACTCTCTGTGAGGAGTTAACCCAGCAATGGAAAACTTCATTTTCTATGAGGAGATTGGCAGGGGAAATAAGACAATTGTCTATAAAGGGCGGCATGAGGGAACAATCTATGTTGTGGCCATCTTTTGTATGGAAAAGTGCAAAAGACCAGAAATTACCAACTGGGTAAGTCTGCTGTGTTTCCATCTGCCTTGGGAGAGGCAGAGCTCTGATCAGAAGAGCGACTAGCAAAATACTGAGTATGCTAGTGGGCACTTGTAATCGCAGCAGCAGGGAGGTGACAGGATGTCAAGTTCAACAATATCTAGTTAGACCCCATCTCAATAAACCAAAGGCTAGGAATGTAGCTCAGTGGTAGAGCCCTTGGGCCATCATGCGCACCATGGGTTTGGTACCCACAAACACTAACAAAACAAAATGAGAGAGAGAGAGAGAGAGAGAGAGAGAGAGAGAGAGAGAGAAATAGAGAGAGAAACAAGTTAATAAATGAGGCCATTGGGCCGGGCACTGTGGCTCACCTGAATAATCCTAGCTACTCAAGAGGCTGAGATCTGAGGATCACAGTTCAAATCCAGCCAGGGCAAGAAAACACTGGAGATTTTGTTATTGTTGTTGGTCATGGGTCTTGAATTCAGGATTTTGTGCTTTTCTTTCACTTTTTCACTCAAGGCTTGTGCTCATCACTTGAGCCCCACCTTCACTTCCAGATTTGTGCTGGTTAATGGGAGAGGAGATTCTCTTTCCATTTGTGTGTGCAGACTTCAAACTGGGATCATCTGAGCTCAGCCTCCCGAGTAGCCATAACTAACAGGTGTGATGTTTGTAAACATCATGCATTGTTAGCCTGTTTCCCTATGGCCAGCGTTCCCCACCCTGCTTTCTAATGTCTGGAAATAAATAAATTACATCATTAAAACGTTCGCCTGATTACACAGTCAAGTAGGTTTTATAATCAAGAGTTCAAGAACTTTATTTCTTTTCTCTTCGCGGTAGGTCCATCTCAAATATAAAATTAAGCACAAGAATATTGTGACTTTTTATGAATGGTACAAGACCAGCAATCACCTGTGGCTCATGGTAGAGCTCTGCACAGGTGAGAGTGGGCTCCAGGTGTTGGGAAAATTGCTGAGAACGTATTCATATCACCATCTAGTGTATTCCTTGAACAGATCAGTGACTCTTGTGGTGTTCTTCATGTGTGAACAGATTAGGAGCCGAGCACAGGCCTGTAATCCCAGCTACTCAGGAGGCTGAGAGCTGAAGATCCTGGTTCGAAGCCTGCCTGGGCAGATAAATCTGAGAGACTTTTCCAATTAACTTACCAGAAGCTGGAAAGGGAGATGTGATGCAAGTGGTGGAGCTCCAGCCTTGAGAGGAAAAGCTAAGGGATAGCTCCCAAGCCCTGAGCTCAAGTCCCAGTACTGGCACATGCACAGTAAGAAATCCGTCTCATGTTTGATTAAGATCTGCACTGTTGTTTTTTTTTGGCCAGTCCTGGGCTTGGACTCAGGGCCTGAGCACTGTCCCTGACTTCTTTTTGCTCAAGGCTAGCACTCTACCACTTGAGCCACAGCGCCACTTCTAGCCATTTTCTGTATATGTGGTGCTGGGGAATTGAACCCAGGGCCTCATGTATACAAGGCAAGCACTCTTGCCACTAGGCCATATCCCCAGCCCCTCTGCACTGTTTTTGTAAGGAAACAATCATAATGGCAGCTAATACTTAAATATCCATTGAAACTGTGATTAATTAAAGGACTATTGAGCCATAGGCCAGTGCTCACACCTCTAATCCCAGCATCTCAGGAGGCTGAGATCTGAGGATCGTGGTTTAAAGCCAGCCTGGGCAGAAAAGTCCATGAGACTCTTGATCACCAATAAAATACTCAGAAAAGCCAAAAGTTGTGCTGTGGCTCACGTGGTAATGTGCTAGCCTTGAGCACAAAGAGGCCCAGGGACATCGCCCAGGCCCTGGGTTCAAGCCCCAGGCCTGGCAAAAATAAAAAGGTCTGTTAATTCTAAGAACTTTAATATTAGTGAGTGAATGAGGGAAAGATTCAAACCCCACGTGACAGACTCAGAGTAGACTCATCAATAATTTCCATCTCACATCTTCAATGTCTACCAAGAAAGAGGATGGCTCCTACTTTCAAGTTCTTAGTTTATACAAGTCCTTTCAAATTGGATTCTGGTTGGCTCACACCTGTAAATCCTAGCTACTCAGGAGGACATGTGAGGATCACAGTTCAGAGCTAACCTAGGGTAAAAACGTCCAGTCGGTGAGACCTGCCTTTAACCAGCCAAGGGCCGGAAGCATGTCTCAAAGGGTAGAGCACCAGCCTTGAGCAGAACAGCTAAGCAAAGGTCCTGAGCCAAATCTCAGTGCTGGGATATATTGCCCCCCGCCAAAAAAAAATTATAAGACAGAGCCTCATCCACCCTAAAAATTTTTTCACCAATCTTGGGACTTGAACTCAGGGCCTGGGCACTTTCCTTGTGCTGCTTTTGCTCAAGGCCAGCATTCTACCACATGAGCCACAGCACCAATTCTGGCTTTTTCTGTGTATGTGGTACTGAGCAATCAAACCCTGGGCTTCATACATGCTAGGCAAGCACTCTACCACTAAGCCACATTCCCAGCCCATACCCTTCATTTTTATAGTTTGTTACTATTATTATTATTTTGGAAAAGAGAATTGCACTTGAGAAAAGCTTGAAGAGATTTGAGCTAGCAAATTTCACCACCTAGTGGCCAATTAATGTCACAGTAGTTTCGTTGCACAGTTTGCTGGGAATCCAGTGGAGAAGATGGGTGTGTCAATTGCCACCTCGGCTTTTTGCTTGAAAGTTTTTATATTTTAGCAGTAATGGGGGTGGGGGAGGGGGACAAATGGAACTAGACACCAGTATCTCGCACCTATCATCCTAGCTACTCAGGAGGCAGAGATCTGGGGATCATGGTTCAAAACCAGCCCAGGCAGTAAAGTCTTTAAGACTCTTTTCTCCAATAAATTTCCAAAGGATAAAAAAAAAAGTAAAAGAAAAGCAAAAGCTGGAAGCGGGTGCTGTGGCTCAAGTGGCAGAGGACCAGCCTTGAGGAAAAAAAGAAGCACAGGCACAGTGCCCAGGTCCTGAGTTCAGACCCTTGGACCAGCAGGATTCAAAGCAGTGAGTTTGCATACTGCTTTGTATACATTGAATAATAATCAAGGACCATCACATGTTGAAATAGTTTTTCTCAGGAGGCTTGAGATCTGAAAATTGAGGTTCAAAGCCAGTCCAGGCAGATAAATCAGAGAGGCTTTCCCCCCAACCTCCCACCCTGCCAGTCCTGGGGCTTGAACTCAGGGCCTGCGCACTGCCCCGTAATTAGTTAATTTATTTTTTTCTGCCTGGGCTGCCTTTGAACTGTGATCTTCAGATCTCAGCTTCCTTGAGTAGCTGGGATTACAGGTGCGAGCCATGGTACCCAGCTTCACTCTTTCATTAACATGGTGGTGGGGTATAGAGATGACTTTTCCTCAATTCCTTGCAGCTGGCTCCTGAGAGACAGTTATTGCTTAAGATGAAAACCTTCTGGAAGATGTAGTCTGAGCATTAGGTGCTGAGGTGATTGCTGGATTACACCATCTCCACACCCTGGGCTTTGTGTTTTGTGACATTTCTCCAGGCAAGATAAGCCACTAATTTTAATTTCCTAACTGCTTACCTCTCAGCTTACAGATTTTTTTCCCCTGCCCTGTTCTGGAGTGAACACAGTATCTGGGCTCTGTCCCTGAGCTTTTGTGCTCAAGGCTGGCGCTCTACCACCTGAGCTACAGGGCCACTTCTAGCATTTTTCTAGTTCTTTGGAAAGAATAGTCTCATGGACTTTTCTGCCCAGGCTGGCTTTGAACCGTGATCCTCTTTATCTCAGCCTCCTGAGTAGCTAGGATGATAGTCATGAGCCACCTTTGCCTGACTCTATTATTATTACTTTTTGTGTGTGTTTAACTTTGTGATTTGCATCTATAACCAGAGAGAGAGTTTCAGTCTTATGTGTGATTACCTTGGCTTCCTCCTGTTTAGTAGCAGAACCATCATGGCATGTTCTGAGCTCCAAGATTCCAGGGAATTTTTGAAGAGCCCTCAGTTAACAAGCAAAAGGTCCAAGGAGTGGCCAGCAAATGTGTCGTTCTTTCAGACTACGTTAACTTTTTAAAAAACATTTAAAATTTTTATTTTTTGTCAGTTGTAGGCCTTGAACTCAGGACCTGGGTGCTGCCTTTTGCTCTTTTACTGAAGGCTAGCCCTCGATCACTTGAGTCACAGCACCACTTCTGGTTTTCTGGTGGTTCATTGGACATAAGAATCTCACAGACTTTCCTGCCTGGGCTGGCTTTGAACTATTATCTTTAGATCTCAGCCTCCTGAGCAGCTAGGATGGCAGGCGTGAGCCACTGGTGCCTGGCTTTCAATCTTTATTTTAAAATCTTTATATTCTGCTTATGAAAACTGTTATTTTCCTTCTACAGAAATCCCACTGGATTGTGCCCTAAGCGTATCAGTGGGGGCCAATTAAATGAATCCATGTTTCTCCTCAGGTATGTCAAATGGAAAATCAATGAGGGAGTCTATGACGGATAAAAGTCTCATCTTTGTTTCTTTGAAAGTGCAGGATTTTGAACTCATGGCCTGCGAGTGCTAGACAGGTGCTCTATCACTTGAGCTAGGTCCCCAGTCCTTTGTCTTTGATGTTTTTTGTTTTTGCTCTTGGCAGTAATTGGGTTTGAACTCAAGTCCCGGTGGTTGCTCATCTAAGCCACACCTGCAGCCCTGTTGACTTAGATTTTGAGATTAGGGTGTGTCACCTTTTGCTTAGACATGGAATGGAATCCTCTTGATGTTTTCTTCCTGGCATAACAGGCTTTGACTCCCATACTCAGCTTCTTGTGTTACCATGGAGTCTTGTAGACTTCTCTTCCTGGGTTGTCCTAGATTGTAATCCCTCTGTTTACATTCCTGTGTGCCTGAGATGATAAGCACCTGCCACAACACTCAGCTTTTCTTGGTTGAGATGGGGTCATGCCAACCTTTATCCCCAGCTGGCCTTGAACCAAAAGTCCTTTCAACGTCTCAGGACAGCTAAGATTAGAGGAGTGAGCCATTGTGCCCAGCTTGGTTGTATTTCTAAAATGTGGAAAACTGAAAATTGTAGTATAGAAGCCCATGTAATCATGAATGTATTCCTTTATTCCTTATTCTCACCAAGCGCAAATATGAAAGTTCCCTTTCAAGTGTTTTCTGAAGTAAAGCTGTACATATTTTTCATGTCTTATGAAATACTTGATCTATTTTATTATGTTCATCCTCCCTATGCAAGCCTACTTGTACAAAATAATAAAACTAATATTTTAAGGTTTCTACTTGAAATACACATAGAAAATAGCCTGAAATTTGTAAATAAAAGATAAAATAAATTAGCCAGGGAATAACCTTAAAGTGACCCAAAAATCACAGTGTTATGTAAACAGAAATGAGCTAAAAGCCTTTTTATTTTGATGAGAATCTAGGTCCTTATTATACCCTAACATTTTCTTGAATATAACAATAATTATTATTATTTGTGTTAGTCCTGGGACTTAACATCAGGGCCTAGGCATTGTCCCTAAGATTTTTTTGCACAAGAATGGTACTGGGCTTAGGCTGGAACTTTGGAAAACTGAATACCACTAAATCAACTCTTGTATATTTTCAAGTTCTCATCTGACACCAAGAACCAGCAGTGGGGCTGTAAATCCTGAGGACCTTTTTAGGTGGTGGTTCGTGGACTGAATGTACAATGCTTAATTTTTATTCTAGTTCCACCTGCTCACCAAGCACTTAAGGATCGCTCCAAACTGGGATGTGTATGTACATGTAAATGTACATGGCTTACCATTTTAGGAAGTTGCTTCACCCTGTGTGATGCCACAAGTGCAGTCCTAAATGAGCTTATACTTTGACTTGGGCCATTTCTGGAGACTGCTTGAATATAAATTTCAAAAGTTAAAAGAGAGCCATTATCCTGAATGTTCTAAATGCAATTCTGAGATTATGGGGAGTTGTAGAAATTTGAAGAATGGTTCTGTATTTGATGTGAAAAAGATCAGTCAGTCTATGTGCCAGAAGTGGTATTTGAACTCGGGACCTCTTGTCCATTCAAGTCTCATATTAGAACATGTGAGCCACACCTCTACTTCTGGATTTTTGCTGGTAATTTGGAGACAAGTCTCTCAGATTTGTCTTCCCTGGGGCTGGCTTCAAAACTTTGTCCTCAGATCTCAGCCTCTTGAGGATGACAGGCATGAGCCAGCAGAACAGGTGTTATTTACAGTCTTAATGGGATTGTGATCTACAGGTCTCCCTGCCCACCCCCTTTTTTTTGTAGCACTGTGTTTTGCACTCATGAGCTAAACTTGCACCTGTTTTTATATTCATTGATTTTTTTGTGTGTTTGTTTGTTTTGTTTTTGTTGCCAGTCCTGGGGCTTGCATTCAGGGCCTGAGCACTGTCCCTGGCTTCTTTTTGCTAAAGGCTAGCACTCTACCACTTGAGCCACAGCGCCACTTCCAGCTTTTTTCTTTATATGTGGTGCTAAGGAATCGAACCCAGGGCTTCATGTATACGAGGCAAGCACTTTACCACTAGGCCATATTCCCAGCCTATTCATTGATTTTTGAATGAAATGTTAAGTGTATTCTTTGGGTTGTCCTGGATTGTGATCTGCTTGTTTGTGCCTCAGAAGAATGTAGGATGGCAGGTGAAAGCCACCACTGCCTGGCTCCTCTTGGTTTTTGTAGGTGCAGCATGCCAGGTGGAAAAGCACAAGTGAGGTCAAGCATTAGAAGGATCTGGTAGCCTTTGCAACTGAAGCAAATGACTATATTCCCCCATCGTTCCCCAGCCTCGACTTCGCACCCTATTTTGTCTCGTGGACATCTTTAGCTTTGAAGGCCTTCCTTGGCACTTTCTGCCTCCCTGCCTGCTTTGCCAAGCCTGTGTTCTGTGCCCTCTCTTGTGCAGATGCTTGACAGTAGCTTGGATGATTGCTTTGGTTGCCTCTCATAGTACCGAGATCCAGGATAATGTGTCTGTCATTGAGGTCTTTTTCTTTTTCAATTTTTGCTGGTCTTCAAGTTTGAATTCAAGGCCTTGTGCTTACTAAGCAGGCGCTTTACCACTGTGTCATGCCTCTAGTCTTTGTATGTTGGTTATTTTTCAAATAAGATTGATTTATGGCTGATCCAGCCAGCCTGTGATCCACCTTTTTTTTTAACTTCAGGACTGTGATCTGCCTGTTTTTTGGTTTTTTGTTTAAACAGAACACATTTATTTCAGGTTTTAAAAATATCAGGAATATGAAAATAAGCTGAATGTTTGGCTGTACCAAAAGATGTGCCTGTTTTTACTTCACATGTAGCTTGGAGGGCTTGCCTGTGGCTGGATATACAATACTGCCACTAGCCATTGGGAGTCTCATGAACTTTTTGCCTGGGCTAGGTTAGAACTGTTATCCTTGAAATCTCTGCCTCCCAAGTAGCGAAGATTACATTATTGAATCATGCCCAGTCTTAAATTATTTATTGGCCCCAGTATTTAATTGCCCCCACCCCTTTTTTTTACTCTTTTTGTCCTGGTCTTCTGGCTTGAACTCAGTGCCTGGGCACTGCCTCTGAGCTTTTCTCTTGAGGCTAGTGCTCTACCACTTGAGCTTCATTGGTTGTCATGTGCTATCCTTTATGCTTTGTCCTTTGCACCGGCAGTTTATAAGTGAAAATGGAGAAGAATTCCAAGGCCTTTTTGGGAAAGAGGAAGGACTTGGGGCCAGGAGAGGATTTTTGTTGTGCTGTGGCTGAAGGTTTTGGTGTTAGGAGTTTGTGGAGGAAATGCTGAGCTTAGTTGGAGCTGTCCAGTGGATGGAGAAGAGGAGGACACCGCTTGTGCTCTGAAAGAAGGAGTGCTCCTGACTGGGTGATCGGCAATGGCAGAGGCCATGGTGCCTATGCTTTGGAAATGGGGTTTCCAGGTCCTTTGTGTTCTCAGAGTGCTTCTCCAGCCCTTGTTTCTGCCCTTTCCCCATACTAAACAGAGAGAATGAGAATAGATTACTTTCTTCTTCTTCTTCTTCTTCTTCTTCTTCTTCTTCTTCTTCTTCTTCTTCTTCTTCTTCTTCTGTGTGTGTGTGTGTGTACATGTTTGCATGAGTATGTGTGTATATGCATAGGTAATAAGGCTTGAAATCAGAACCTCCAGCATTCATTTGGCTTTTTCTGATCATTGGTACTCTACTACTTGAGCCTTGCTTCAACCTCCTGCTTTTTGCTGGTTAATTGGAGATATAACTTTCAATGGGCTTTCTTGTCTGGGCTTGTTTTGAACCTTAGTTCTCCTGAGTAGCTGGGATTACAGGTGTGAGCTACCACACCCTTCCTTTCCACCCTTTTGAAGGTAGCTTTTAGCAGATTTCATTATTCCATTTCCTTACATAAATTACTTTGATTATCTTCAACTTCATTTCCCTCTTATTCCGGATTCCCCTTCCTGGTGATTCTCATTCCCTGCAAATCCTGTTTTCCACTCATGCTACAGGAAAAGCAGTGATGACAGTTTTAGTGTTTGTATGTGTGTTTGTGTGCGTTAGAACGTTGGAGTTTTACACAGGCAATCTGTTGCCATATAGTTCCCATTTTTTTATTTTCATTATTTAATAATAATTATGTATTTATTGTCAAAGTGATGTACAGAGGGGTTACAGTTTCATACGTAAGGACATGGGTATATTTTTGTACTATTTGTTATCTCCTCCCTCACTCTCCCTCTCCTCTTACCCTTTCCCTCTCCCCCCATGAGTTGTTCAGTTGGTTTACACCAAATGGTTTTGCAAGTATTGCTTTTGGAATCATTTGTCTCTTTATCCTTTGTCTCTCCATTTTGATATTCCAGTTCACTTCTCTAGTTCTAATACCAGTATATTCAGTATCCAGAGCACTCAGATGAGATACAGTGATCGCACGCGGACAGCAACAGGAAGGGGATACAAGAGAATCATCAAGAAAAGACACTACGGTTTCACATGGCATGCAGAGAGTAATTACAACAGTGATATAACACTCATTTCCATAACATGGAGTTCATTTCACTTAGCATCATCTTATCTATGCATATGGGTATAGCTGTTGGGCTCTTGTGATACTCTGCTGTGACTAGGCTAAACCTGTGCTAATTATTCCCTATGAGGGAGACCATAGAGTCCATGTTTCTTTGGGTCTGGCTCACTTCACTTAGTATAATTTTTTCCAAGTTCTTCCATTTCCTTATGAATGGGGCAATGTCATTCTTTTTGAGAGGCATAAAATTCCATTGTGTATATGTACCACATTTGACTGATCCATTCATCTACTGAGGGGCATCTGGGTTGGTTCCATATTCTACCTATGAAAAATTGTTCTGCGATGAACATTGTTGTGATGGTGGCTTTAGTGTGTTCTTGTTTGTGGTCTTTTTGGTAGATGTCCAAAAGTGGGGCTGCTGGGTCATAGGGGAGTTCTATATTTAGCCTTCTGAGGAATCTCTATACTGCTTTCCAGAGTGGCTGAACAAATTTACATTCCCACCAACAAAGAAGTAGGGTTCCCTTTTGTTCACATCCCCTCCAACATTTGTTATTGTTAGTTTTCTTGATAATGACATTCTCACTCAGGTGAGGTGGAATCTCAATGTTGTTTTGCTTTGCATTTCTTTTGTGGCCAGTGATGTAGAGCACTTTTTCCTGTGTCTCTTGGCCATTCTCTTTTCCTCATCAGAGAAGTCTTTAGCCCACTTATTGAGGGGACTGTTGGTTCTTTGCGGTTTTGTTTTGGAGGAATTTAATCTTTTTAATTCTGCATATATTTTAGATATGAGGCCTTTGTCTGTTTTATGTGTGGTCAAGATCATTTCCCAATCTGTGGGCTTTCTGTATATCTTGCAAGCTATGTCCTTTGCCCTGCCAAAGCTCTGAAGTTTGATGCAGTCCCATTTGTCCAATATTTCTTTGGTTTGTTGTGTTTCTGAGCCTTTGTTAAGGAAGTTTCATCTTGTGCCAAGGAGCCGAAGTGTTTCTTCTATTCCTTCTTTTAGTGTTTTCAGGGTATCTTTTAATTTCAATGTCTTAGATCCATTTGGAATTGATTTTGGTACAGGGTGATATATAAGGATCTAGTTTTAATATGTCGCAGGCATTGAACCAGTTACGCAAGTACCATTTGTTAAAGAGGCTAACTTTCTTCCATCCTATTTTTTTAGCTTCTTTATCAAAGATTAAGTAGGCATAGTTCTGCGAGTTCATTTCTGGGAAAATTGGTCGTCCAAAGCTAGTGTGTCAGCAAACAAATACAAAAGGAAATGTGAATGTACTTTCAAAAAGTGAGGAAGCTAAGTATTACCTTTAGGTAAATAAGTGCATCCTTAGCCTTTAGATGTTGGGTGCCCTTATGGGAAAAGCACAGAATGAACCTCTGAATTCTGTACATGAGTAGATATTCCTATAGGAAGAGGTCTTAGGATTGCATATCAATGGTCTACTCCACTAGCCTCACTAAGAAATATGTTTGGCTTCTATGCAAGTATTACCCATTTTATGCAACACAACTCGACTCAACATATTTTTTTCAGCTAGAGGTAGCCAGTGTCATGGCCCTTACTGACCGGTTTGTCTTCCACTCATGTTCCTCAGGTCTTTTCCCTGACTAGCCAGGATTACGAGAAGGAAGCACTGACACTGGGCATCTGTATTTCTCTTAAATAGCTTATCAAAAATTACAAAATAGTACAGGAAAATCCTTGGGACCCTTAAGCTGGGACAGGGTCCAATCGTCTAGTTGTAAAAAAAGAAAAGGCTGATAAACTCTGATAATAACCATTACCAAACTGGAAGTAACATTGCACATACTGCAATCAGTTATACTTAGTGATATAATAAAAAATAAACATTTCCTGCTGGGAATATGGCCTAGTGGTAAAGTGCTCGCCTTGTATACAGGAAGGCCCTGGGTTTGATTACTCAGCACCACTTATATAGAAAAATCCAGAAATGGTTCTGTGGCTCAAGAGGTAGAGTGCTGGCCTTTAGCAAAAAGAAGCCAGGGACAGGGCTCAGGCCCTGAGTTCAAGCCCCAGGACAGGCACAAAACAAAAATAAACATTTCTAAATACAAAGTCACAGTCTTTTGTATGGTTATCCATTTTATTCAAGAAAGAAAGCATTCATAGTTTAATTTTTTTTAGAAAATTGGCTGTCATGTCAGGAACTGGTGGCTCCTGCCTATAATCCTATAGATTCAGGAGGTTGAGATCTGAGCATCACAGATCTTAGCAAGCCTGTGCAGGAATTGGAGACACATCTCCAATTCACCCCCCAAAACCTAGAAATGCAACTATGGTTTAATCAATCAAATGCTAGTCTTTAGCAAGCAAAGTTCAAGGACAGCACCATACCCTGAATTCTAGTTTCAGAACTAGCACACACACAAAAAGATAAATATTTAAGTTAGCTCTCAATGCTGACTTTAAATTACTATTTCATATTTACTGAAATATAATACCATATCTGTCATCTACCTATGGGCATGTCTACATTTGTACACGTTTATATACATTTTTATTCCAAAAATGTTACTTGTCAGTCTTTAGCGGTATTCAGCTGGGCAGGATGCCTAAATTATTCAAGTACTTTTTTTTTTTTTAAGAAAAGACAGTTTCTCATGCTTTTAATCCTAGCTACTTGGGAGGCTGAGATCTGAGGATCATAGTTCAAAGCCAGCTCATGCTGGAAAGTGCCAGAGACACTAAATAATCCCAAAACCAAAAGTGACAGTATGAGTCAAGGGGTAAATCAATAGCCTTGAGAAAAAGAAGATCAGGGACAATACCCAGGTCCAGAGTTCAAACCCCAGGATTAGCAATACCAAAAACAAGACAATACATAGTCTCTCTCCCTCCTTCTCTCTCTCTCTCTGCCTCTCTCTTCCTTTTCCCTCTCTCTTCCTGTTTTCTTGTACATGTCTCCCCACAGACCCACATGAGAAGAAACTCAGGCATGCTCACATCTCCAGGCAAGGTTCCCATGCACCCCTCTTCATGTCACTACCCATGGATTGAGAAATATGGAGAACAGGAAGGAAATCAATTCCAGGAACCTCCTCTGGCCAGTAGGACAATAGGTGTTCACCAGGTGACCATCCAGGCCAAATCCATACATTGCGGGAATTCATTGTGAAACCATCTTCTTTCCACATTCCCGTTGTTAGGGCTGACCTGAAAACTGGAGTAACTAAATATAAGTTTTAGTGTTAAAATTATAACAGCTTCTAAACTCTGGTGAAGACTGCATGATAGAGGGCTGCACCCCCACCCGTGAGACTAGTTTCTTGTAGTTTGACATTTAAAAATGTAGGGAGCACTTGTTCACCTCTATACCTGGGTAGCAACCATGGTAATGGACAGTAAAAATTGATCATAGTCATAGACTATAGAAATAACCATAATAGTAGTAGAAATGCCATGGCAACTGTTGGGTTGGTTTACTTATGATTGAGTACTGGATTGTTTTAGCCCGCTCAAGCTTGCTTAGTGGTAATGGGAAAACATGGTCATAATTGTTCAAATAAAGTTGGTACTAGGTCAGCCTGACCACAATATTCTGCTTCTGTAAACGGCTTGCTTAACACATTTGTGACTCGCTCTACCCCCTTCATCGGTGCTACGTGACCACCTGTTGTCAATTCCTGATATCGAGGCCAGTTCCTGATATCAAAGCCAAAATAGGTAACTGAAAGGGTAGATAGCCAATGGAAATAGGACAAGACTTGCTTGATTAATCAAGTATCTGCCAAGTTGGAAATACCCTGCCCCTGTTGTAATCACAATAAAAACCCTGTCCATCTGAGGGTTGGGGCTCTCAATCCAGATCCACTGTGTCGGTGATGGTTGGGAGTCCAGGCTCGAGCCTGCAATAAAGACTCTCATGCATTTGCATCAGTATCGGCTTCTTGGTGGTCTTTGCAGACCGGAAATCTGGCATAACACCATCAACTAGAACTCTGTTCTACTTCCACATCCCAGCAAGTAGCTCCATAGTTCACCTGGAAATTTTTAAGAATCTTTGCTTTTTTTTCTTCCAAGCCCTACTCACCTCATCTATTCATTTGATTTAATTCATGAGACTAAGTTTCAAGTACAATGCAAACATACCCAAACCATTCTTGGGAATTAGGGAGAATGAAACCATGTCATTTGCAGTAAGGAAGACAGCACTAGAGCACAGTATGTGAAGGGACATGTACCACACAAAATGACAAACACAGCCATTCTCTCATATGTGGAGCCTGAAATACTGGCTTTGGTATTAAAGGTATGGGGAAAAGTGGATGTCCACAAAGGAAGGTGATATTTGGTCCCTGGGAGGCTCTATGCATAGGTGAAAATATCTCAGTCATTTCTGTGCAGTAGGACAATAAGCCTACAATGAAACAAAGGTGAAAACAGAGAAGCTTCTGGAGATTACAGTCCCTGTGTGGCTCAGTGTTGGATTGGTTTTGAAAGGCTTTAATGAAATCTAAAACACAAACATGGATTTCTGGCTTCTCCTAACTTCTCCAGGAATTGGGCAGCTCGTCTGCTTGCTTTGACTTGTCCATTCCAGCTAGGTTGTGCTGTGTGCTTCTTTTTTGGTCTTGAAACCTGGTGACTGAATCCATGACTCTGTGGGCCAGAGCTTCTCCAGCACTGAACCCCTTCAAGAAGCGTAACTGCCAGGGATGATGAGCACCAACCAAGGTCTGTCACGTGGGGATGACAGTGCCTGCCTGGGTGGAGGAAGATGTTGAGAGCAGCTTCATTTTCAAGAAGCCAAAGTAGAAGCAACAACAAAGTCCTACAATGGACACGATGACAAACATACTGTCATGGGTCCTTGAAGAAAATTGTCTGCATGCAAGAAAATAGGATAAGGGAACACAGCCAAATGAGGGGAAAGGGATTTAGAATAACAGAAAATATATGCCCAAAGTGCATTATATGAATGTATGAATGAATCCAGGATGAGATCACTTTCTGAAAAAAAACTAATGAAAAATTAGCTGGGTGACAGTATCTTATTTACATAATCTTAGCTACACAAATGTAAGATTTTGAGGATCATGGTTTGAAGTTCAGGACACTCTGAACTCCAGGAAAGTACCAAAAAGATGGAAGTAGTTTCTGCTCAGTAGGTGCGATTGCTAGCCCTGAACGAACGTCATGAAAATCATCCTGGCCATGAGTTTAAATTAAACGACTTGCAAACAATAGAGAAAGCAAGCAAGGAAAGAAGAAAAATACAGCCCACCCTCCACATCCCTACACACAGAGAGACAGAAACAGAGAGAAAGAGACAGAGAGAGAGAGAATTAAAAAAATAGGAAGTCAGGCATGAAGGATGGAAGGAAGGAAGGAAAAAAGGAAGGAAGAAAGAAAAAGAAAATGTACTAAAGGCTATTACTAAAGTGATTTAAAGAAGTGAGCTTATAAATGCCTGCAATATTAAGGATGGATATGCACTGATGAAAATGAAAGGAAAAAGTAAAAATGATTTCTCTTGGATGGTCCAGGTCATGCAACAGTTTCCAGGAGATAGGACCACAAAGGTGGAGACCAGATGAGCACTAGCTAGGCCTGGGGTGGTGAGAGGCTTGGGGAAGCAGTGGGCATGGATACGGGGGCATATACCCCAGGTGTCTGCAGTACAGTCACCCTGGGGGCTACAGTGTCTGCATAAATGTTCCACTGCTTTGCTCTGGCTTGGTTTAGCACAAGAAGATTCTTGATGAAAGCCGTGCACCAGCGCACACCGTGGAGAGACGTTGGGGTCTGCAGGAACAGGAAACCCTGGGAAGATGCTCATGACTGGGGAGCTGCTCTCTGAATGAGGAAATCTCTGGAGATCCCCTTGGTTCTGAGAGGACTGTACTGAAAGCAGAACCTCTGCCCTGGCAACGGTGCCCATCGTCCTGCCTCAGCGTAGGCTCTCTCCACAGTGTACCAGGTAACTGAGATATGACCCAGTCCAGGGCCCTGATCACAGGACCAGTTTCACAATGCCATGAGTTAGGACTTTCAGCCCTCCTGATTATGAACTAAACATCTTTTCTTTATTAAATATCCAGACCCCTGCATTTGAATAGCATAGAAATTTTAGCAAATAGACTGGCTTATGATGCGTTGTAGCACAGTCTAAGGCTGTTAAAGTGAAATGGAAAATATGTATAGTATGTGAACTCTTTCTCACAAAGGCAAACAGATAACCATCTCAAAGAGATTATATTAAATCTGCCAGGAGCCACTCAGGAAGGTAGAGGCTCTGTCATCGTGGAAGTTTGGGCATGAGCCTTAGAACCGTGACGTCACAGAGAGAGGAACTCCCAGTGCTCAGATTCCAGGCAGTTGACTGCTGTCTCTGTTGGAGCTGCAGCCATCGCTGCTATCCATAGCCTGTGACCACCACACCCTCCATGCGTGGCTTCCCTGCACCAGGTAGTCTGGAAAACACCTGCTTTAAGGTTCCTCCTAGGGGTGGCCCTGGCCAAGGTTCTGTCTGTTTTCTCCTGACCTTTGTGAACTGCCTCTGACCTTCAGCCCTGTTCATGAAAAGTGACCCCTGTTCACACTGTGCAGGGATAAGGTGAAGACCATTTTCTTCACATTGTCAGAGGAGACAGAGCAAGGCTTCACGAGCAGTGTGGAGGAGGCTGTGCCAGTGCCTGAGCAGTGAGCAAAGCTGTCCACATTCTTCCATGCTGTCACCATACCCAACAGAGCCCAGTGCTGCCCACCGGACCACAGTGCGGCCAGCAAACCTAAGTGCTTCCTCTAGGGGCATCATGTCCTGCTCAGTGTTCTTTCTCATCTGTTCGCTTCCCCAAAATAGAATATTGATATAAATAAGATGGGAATAACATTTCAAGGAGGTTCAGTTGTGTCACGATTCTTGTTAAAACAAAAGCAATTTGGAATTGCTTCTTTAATAATATTCATGGTATGCCATAAAAATGCTTTTCTCAAGTTGACCCATGACATTTGGTCACTTTGCGGTGGCTATTACCTTAGCCTTGCTCTATCATTTCACCTCCCTTACCAGATTCTTCTCCTTTCCTCTAACAGGTGCATTACCTTCTGGCCTTGTTCTTTCCCCATCTCTTAGAAAAGAAAAGGTCCAGGACTCTGTTCCTATATCTGACCTACTCATGTCTTAAAAAGTGATACAGCTTTTCTGTTGGTGTTAAAAAATCAAATAACCAAGCTCCTTGGGTGTGAGTGATAGAGTCAGGCTGGGATTGGGAGGGCCATGTGTGGAACTGTGTCCCCATTACACTTTGCACAAAGCTCTACACCATGGTGGAGCCTATGTGTAGTGTTGTGCGCAGCAGGAGAGACTTCTTCCTGAGGAAGATGGTCAGCTTCACAGACCTGTGTGCTCAGAGTTCAGCAGCACAGCCCTGCTCATCCACATCCCGGTGCACATGAGAACAGGCTGGAGGAGGAGCAAGTGGTACCTCTTCCTGTTCACTGATGTGATACTCGTGTCTAATAACAAGTACATGTGGACCACCCACTCTCCTGCCCACCACAATATGCCCTTCCATTTGTTTCCACATGGTTTTAGATCCCCTGATTTTCTAAGTACACATGCAGCTCCTGTGTTGGCTCCTGCAGAGAGCATTGTCAGGAGTAAAGAAGACCATGTGGTCTGCTGTCCCATCCCTGTAGTCCCAGCACAGAGGGTCTGAGGCAGGATGATCCAGAGCTTGAGTCTCAGCTAGGTTACATGAAAAGGCCCTGTCTCCAAAAGCAAGTAAAACAAGCAAAATAATAACGGTGATTGGCTTTACCTGAGTTAAATATGACAAAATAGAGTGATTAGATAGTAATGTGTTCAGTTAACCTTAGCCAAATTTCCCAATCGGTAAGTAACAATAACAAACTAAGAAGCCTAAGGCAGTATTCTCACCCCTGTAATCCCAGCTACTCAGGAGGCTGAGACCTGAGGAATGTCAGTCAAAGCCAGGCTGTTCAGGAAGTCCATAAAACTTACCTTTAATTCCCTCCCAAAAAGCTGGCAGTAGAGCTCTGTTCCAGGTGATAGAGGTCTAGCCATGAGAAACAAAGCTCAGAGATAGCACTCAGGCAGGCCCTCAGTACAAACCCTATGACTCTGAGAAACATGATAACAAAGTAAGAGTGATGGAGTTTAATTCTCTTTGCAGATATAAGAATTGCTTTAGGATAAAGCATATGATCCTACTACATATCCTGTCTGTGACCAAATGTGGGGAGAAAGTGGGAAACAGGAATCGGAATTCCAGAAAGTCCTTTGTCTTGAACTGGCCCCAGGAGAAATTCAAAGTCACTTTCTGGTAAGACTAACAGATATCAGGTAGTTGTGGATCCACAAAGCTATATGCAAAATTTCCAGAAAAGATGAAAAGTATGATGCAATTTCATCTAGAATTTACTATAAAACAAAAATGTTGTGATATGATTGCTTTCTTGGCTCCTCTCTCACCTTTGACCTTCATAATGACATATGCACACACCCCACCATGTTCAAATGGGTTAGTATTGCATTGGCTGTACCAGTGGTTTTCAGTAGGTTTAGAGAACCTTCTTGTGGGGAGGGTGGATTCTCAGACTGGGGAGGCCAGGTGTTACCTATGTACTGCATCACAGTAATTGAAATTAGCGAGTATTAGTGAACTCTGCAAGTATGCTTGACAATTTTATTTCACACTCCCAATAATTCCCTGTGGAGATAGATTTTAATTCCATAAATATAATTAGGTCAGCAAACAGCAAAGGGCTTGAATTGCTCTGAAATGGGTTTTACTGATAAAGTACAGGTTAATTTTCCAACACACATCCCTAAGCCTGCATGAAGATGGAGAATGGCCCCAGACAGGTTGAAATACATGGATTCTCAAAGTGGTGTAATGTGTATCATCCATGGTCTCAAAACCATACCCCTCACTTCCACCTGTGTATTCATTGGGTACACGTTGAGCATGCAGTTCAACTTTCCTCTCTTCAGAGACCACACATATCCTCAGAAAATTGAGACAAACAATACAATAGTTCTCACATTATCTATTTGTTAATTCTCTGATGAATGCATCTTGGAAAAAATTATCAAAAATGATTGGGAAGGTGGACGTGTGTGTCTGTCTCTGCAGGTCTTCTCTATGGCAGATTCCATGGAATGTTCTGGGTTCTTATTGCTCTGTGGGTACTCAGGATGCAAATTAAAGGAAACTGACACAACTCAGAGAAGAGTAGACATTCCACCCAAACTACTCTTTAAGGAAAACTTCAAATGTAGATATTAGATCATTTTAAGCTCCACTAGTTCTAAAGCTATTGCGCTGTCCAGCCTCCTTGTTGTGTGGTAGATGGCTGTTATTACATTTCCACCACATGGCCTCAGTAAACAGGCATTGTGTGTATATAGATAGGAAGGTTAGGGGCGGTCTAACGTGGGCTTCACTATCCTGGCAACAGTTTCAGGACAGCACAGCATTGGAAAAGAGAAGAGCTGTTATTGATGGAAATAAAAAACAAGCAGACATAGAATAAAGTCTGGTGTTTCAAAAGAAGACAAATATTGGATGGCCAAGTGCCCACTGATTCCACTCATGGTGTTTCTCTCTCTCTCTCTCTCTCTCTCTCTCTCTCACACACACACACACACACACACACACACACACAATGCCTCCACACAAAATTCAAATATTAATGTTAAAAGTCATCTGGTTTATAATACCCAGGTAATAGTTGTAAAAGTGTAATGCATGACTAACGAAAATATATGCGAGATTGGGAGGAGTAATATGTACATACATTGATTTCCGATCTTTTTAGAAAAGGAGAATATAACAATACAAGGTGATGATGACACACACAAATATCGCAAACATTCAAATATTATAAATAAACTCATATTCATGGTGATTTTTATGTATGTATAAATTACCAGATTTTTAAAACGTGCAAGGTAGAAAATCTCATTATGTATATGTAAACATTGGAGAAATTAATCATACAGTAGAGAAACTGATGGGAGTAAATTAGCTCTTTTTTTTCAAATTTTTATTATCAATGTGATATACAGAGAGATTACAGTTTCATATGTTAGGCATTGGATACATTTCTTGTACTGTTTGTTACCTTGTCTCCCACACCACCCTCCCTCCTCCCCCTTTCCCTTCCCCCCACTCCCGAGATGTTCAGTTCATTTTTCACCAAACAGTTTTGCAAGTATGCTTTTGTAGTTGTTTGTCTTTTGTTACCCTGTGTCTCTCAATTTTGGTTTTCCCTTTCAATTTCCTACTTCTACTACCAATATACACGGTTTCCAATATACTCAGTTAAGATTACAGAAATAGTGTAGGTACAACCACTGGAAGGTGATACAAGAACCTCATCAATAATAAAAGCTACAGATACAGATGGGACGTTGAAAGTAGTTAAAACTGTGATATAACAATCATTTACATAACATGGAGTTCATTTCACTTAACATCATCTTATGTGTTCATAAGGGTATAGGTATTGGGCTCTTGTGATGCTCTGCTATGACTTGCCTAAACCTGTACTAATTATTCCCTATAAGGGACACCATAGAGTCCATGTTTCTTTGGCTCACTTCACTTAGTATATTTTTTTCCAACTCCTTCCATTTCCTTACAAATGGGGCAATGTCATTCTTTCTGATAGAGGCATAAAATTCCATTGTGTATATGTACCACATTTTCCTGATCCATTCGTCTACTGAGGGGCATCTGGGTTGGTTCCAGATTCTAGCTATGACAAATTGTGCTGCGATGAACATTGTTGTGCTGGTGGCATTACTGTGATTTTGTTTGTGGTCTTCTGGATAGATACCCAAAAGTAGGGCTGCTGGGTCATAGGGGAGTTCTATATTTAGCCTTCTGAGGAATCTCCATACTGCTTGCCAGAGTGGCTGAACCAGTTTACATTCTCTGCTGAGAAGTCTGGGGTAATTCTGATTGCTTTTCCTTTATATGTGATTGTTTTCTTTGCCCTAACAGCTTTGAGTATTTTTTCCTTGCACTCTGCTGAAGCTGTTTTGATCACAATATGTCGGTGAGATGTCCTATTCTGGTCTGGTCGATTTGGGGTTCTAAATGCTTCTTGTATCTGTATAGGCCTTTCCTTCTGGATATTTGGGAAGTTCTCAGCTAATATTCTGATAAATAGGTTGCCTATCCCATTAACCTCTTTCTCCAAGTTTTCCTCAATACCTATTATCCTTAAATTGGGCTTCCTGATCATGTCTTGAATCTCCTGTAGTGATCTGTTTTGTTGATTGGACTGGATTTGTATTGATTTTTTATCTTTCTCCATAGAATCTAAGGAATCTTCAGCTCCTGAGATTCGATCCTCTGCTTCAGTTAGTCGGGACTGTAGGCTAGCTACTTGATTTCGAATCTCTTTTGCTTCTGACTGGTCTTTCCTGATAATTTCCATTTCATTTCTTAGGTCTTGTATAGACTTCTTTACTTCATTAACTTCATTACTTTGGTTTTGAGAGTTGTCTCTCAAATCTTTAAGCTGGTTAGCTATCTTTTCATTTGACTCTTGAAGTTCATTTATCTTTCTATTTGTGGATGCCATGAAATTCTCCATTAATTTTTGCTTTGCCGCCTCAGGCTCTAGAATAATTGACTGAAGAGATTCGAACTTTTCATTTATCATGTTTATCAGTAGACTTTGTAGAGCATTTTGAGGGTTCTCTTCTATGTCTTTGATTGACTGCTCTGCTTCCTGCTTGTTTTGAGTGGGAGATAAGACTTCATTGTTTGACATCTTTCTTGTGTTTCTTCTGCCCATTTGAATTGGGGATGCCAGTCTACCAGCACCTGTGAGCACCATTTAAGACCCAACGCAGCCCTTACCAAGCACTGTTGTGTAAAACGTACAAATTCACAATTATGTACAGATACCCTGTATACCTGGCTATAAAATTAGATTTGGTGTTCCTAAAGAATACAATTTCAATATAACAACTTATCCTGGGCCCTGTATTCAGTAGTTACTTATTTACTGTTACAACCCTATACGCAATTCTTGTTTTTATTTTAAGATCTTTTAGGACTGGCTTTCTTTATGAACCCCTTTGATTCACTCGTATTAAGCTGGGATACCCTCTGTCCAATAACCAGGAGACATTAGAGACTGGAGGTCCAGGCAGTAAGTCAGGAGGGTAAGTTGGAGGTAGTAAAGAGAATAGAGTAAAATGTATAGGGGAGGGGAGGTGGTGATTTTGGTTTAGTTTCAGTGACGTAGAAGTGTCGAGAAGAGTAGAATCAGTAGAGAGAATAAGGTTGCAATGATAGATAATGGAGAGTTAGCAGAAAAGAGTGGAGGTGTTCTTCATAGGAAAGTAAGTTTTAAAGAAAGAGAACGCAGAGAGAGAAATAAAGTAAGAGTAGTGGGAGACAGACACACACAACAGAGAAAAATTATTTTAAAAAGAAGATAAAATAAAAAGGAAAAAAATCAGCAAAGGAACAACCCAAACAAACAGAAAAGAAAAAAAAAACTTGATAAAACAAACTGGTAAAAATAGAAAACATGGGGGGAAAAGAAAGACGACGTTTCCGAATTGAAAAAAAAAAAATTTTTAAAGTTTAAGAAATGTTGAAAAGATAAAGAAAAATAATGGATTCTTCCTTGTTTGGGTTGTCTTTCCCCAGTCTCTGGTTTCCTTAAGATGGTCTGCAGTCTATATTCCTGATTTTCTGGGTTTGGCAGAATTCAGCTTGCTCCTCTGTTTGCTGCAGGGCCGCGGCCTTTACAGCCTGCCTTTGAATAGGCTGTGAACCCAGCAGGGAGGGGAGACTCTGGCCTGTTTTACCCAGCTGAGAGGTGCTTGCCTGTGCAAGGCTTCTGCCTCCTGCACCGGGCGGAATCCTTCGCGGAGGTGGCTTTGGAAAGCAGCTCCTTTTCAGGCTGGGAATTGGGCTTCCTCTGTGACGGGACCGTTTAACTGTCTCAGGTTCCTCCGTCTGGAGTTTCCCTGCCACTGGGAGCTGGTGGCTGTTTTCACTTTAAATTTAGAAGTTCCAGCGGGCAGGGTGGGGCACCTCTGGCTAAGCCGAGGCCCAGGGTACACCTCCCACCTGGGCAGGGGGCGTTCTCCTGGGTGGAGTTGACTCTCGCTGATTGGTCCCTCTTGCCCTTTTCAAAGATGGCTAATTTGACCTCACTTTTCCCAGGCCCGCTTTAGTTCCAATCTGGTCTGACCCTATGCCAGTGGCAAAGATGGCGCTTTGCTCTGGCGGTGGGGGAAGGGCTGCCTTGCCATAGTTGCTCTGAAACCACAGATCTTAATAATTGCATAGACCAACTAGACTTAACCGACATCTACAGAATATTCCACCCAGCAACAACAGAATACACATTCTTCTCTGCAGCACATGGAACATTCTCCAAAATAGATCACATCGTAGGGCACAAAGAAAATCTGTACAAATTCAGAAGTATCAAAACCATTCCCTGCATTCTCGCAGACCACAATGGAATAAAATTAGAGCTCAACTCAAACAGCCACCACCGAAAATCCTACAATTCATGGAGACTAAACAACACACTGCTGAACCATCAGAGGGTCATTGAAGAAATTAAAATGGAAATTCAAATGTTTATGGACTTCAACCAAGTTGAGGACACAAAGTACCAGCTCCTTTGGGACAGAGCAAAGGCAGTACTCAGAGGAAAATTTATATCTCTGAGTACATACATCAACAAACTGGAGAAACAGCAACTCAGTAATTTAAGGAAGCACCTTAATTTTCTGGAGAGAGAACAGCAAGCCAAACCCCAAGTCAATAGATGGAAGCAAATAATTAAAATCAAATCAGAATTAAATCAATTAGAGACGAAAAACCATTGAAAGAATCAACAAAACAAAGACTTGGTTCTTTGAAAAAATCAACAAGATAGACAGACCCCTGGCAAACCTGACCAAAAAAAGAAGGTAGCACACTCAATTAACAAGATAAGAGATGAAACAGGTAACATCACCACAGAAATAACCGAAATTCAGAAAATAATAAGGGACTATTTTGCAAACTTTTATGCCAACAAATTCGAGAACTTGGAAGAAATGGATGATTTCCTAGAAAAAATTGATATCCCCAAACTCAACCATGAAGATTTCAACCTTCTAAACAGACCCATATCCAGTATAAAAATAGAAACGGCAATAAATGATCTCCCATCCAAGAAAAGCCCAGGTCCAGACGGATTCACTGCAGAATTCTACAAGGCCTTCAAAACAAAACACACACCAATATTTCTCAAACTCTTCAATGAAACTGAAAGAGAACGTTCACTACCACACTCATTCTATGGAGCCACTCTAACCCTCATCCCAAAACCAGGCAGAGACTCATCACGGAAAGAGGACTACAGACCGATCTCCCTGATGAACATAGACGCAAAAATTCTCAACAAAATTCTGGCCAATTGACTTCAACAGGTCATCAAAAAAATCATACACCACGATCAAACTGGATTCATCCCAGGCATGCAAAGTTGGTTTAATATATGCAAGTCAATTAATGTAATCCACCTCATCAACCGGAGAAATGTAAAGAACCGCATGATTTTATCTCTGGATGCGGAAAAAGCGTTCGATAAAATCCAGCACCCATTTATGCTAAAAGCCCTGGAAAAACTGGGATTCCAGGGAACATTCCAGAATATAATCAAGGCAGTTTATGACAAACCAACAGCAAGCATAACTCTAAATGGGGAAAAACTAAAGCCATTCCCTTTAAAATCAGGAACAAGGCAGGGATGTCCACTCTCTCCCCTGCTCTTCAACATAGTACTAGAATTCCTAGCCCGAGCAATTACGCAAGAAGAAAATATAAAGGGGATCCAAATAGGAAAAGATGAAGTTAAACTTTCTCTCTTCGTAGATGACATGATCCTATACCTAACGAATCCCATAGACGCTACCCCAAGCTACTAGAGCTGATCCAAAACTTTTGCAAAGTTGCAGGCTATAAAATAAAACTTCAAAAATCAACGGCCTTTCTCTATGCTAATGACCCAAAGACTGAGGCTGAAATCAGGAAAGCAACTCCTTTTGCAATAGCCCCCCAAAACATAATATGCCTGGGAATAACCTTAACCAAGGAAGTGAAAGACCTCTTTGAAGAGAACTTTAAAAGCTTGAAAAACGAAATTAAGTCAGAACTACGGAAATGGAAAAAACCTCCCATGCTCCTGGATTGGGAGGATTAATATAATCAAAATGGCTATATTGCCAAAGGCTATCTACAAATTCAATGCAATACCCATTAATATCCCAACACCATTCTTTAATGAAATAGAGGAAGCAATCCAGAAATTCATATGGAAAAGTAAAAGACCTAGAATAGCAAAAACAATCCTAAGCAGAAAGAACAGTGCTGGAAGAATTACAATACCAAACTTCAAGCTGTATTATAAAGCTATAGTAATAAAAACAGCTTGGTATTGGCACCCGAACAGGCCTGAAGACCAATGGAACAGAATTGAAGACCCAGAAATGAACCCACAGAACTATGCCTACTTAATCTTTGATAAAGGAGCTAAAACAATAGTATGGAGGAAAGATAGCCTCTTTAACAAGTGGTGCTGGCAAAACTGGCTCAACACATGCAACAAACTAAAACTAGATCCTTATATATCACCCTGCACCAAAATCAATTCCAAATGGATTAAGACCTTGAAATCAAAACAGACACCCTGAAAACACTAAAGAAAGGAGTAGGAGAAACATTTGGGCTCCTTGGCCCAGGACGGAACTTCCTTAACAAAGACCCAGAAAGGCTACAAATCAAAGAAAGGTTGGACAAATGGGACTGCATCAAACTGCAGAGCTTCTGCACGGCAAAGGACATAGCTTGCAAGATAAACAGAAAGCACAGAGACTGGGAGAAGATCTTTACCGGACATTCAACAGACAAAGGCCTCATCTCTAAAATATATGCAGAACTAAAAAAACTTGCCTTTTTCCAAAACAAAACCGCAAAGAACCAATAGCCCCCTCACCAAGTGGACTAAAGACTTACAAAGAGACTTCTCTGATGAGGAAATGAGAATGGCCAAGAGACATATGAAAAAATGCTCTACATCACTGGCCATAAAAGAAATGCAAATCAAAACAACATTGAGATTCCATCTCACCCCAGTAAGAATGTCATATATCAAGAAAACTAACAATAACAATTGTTGGAGGGGATGTGGCCAAAAGGGAACCCTACTTCATTGTTGGTGGGAATGTAAACTGGTTCAGCCACTCTGGCAAGCAGTATGGAGATTCCTCAGAAGGCTAAATATAGAACTCCCCTATGACCCAGCAGCCCCACTTTTGGGTATCTATCCAAAAGACCACAAACAAAATCACAGTAATGCCACCATCACAACAATGTTCATCGCAGCACAATTTGTCATAGCGAGAATCTGGAACCAGCCCAGACACCCCTCAGTAGACGAATGGATCAGGAAAATGTGGTACATATACACAAAGGAATTTTATGCCTCTATCAGAAAGAATGACATTGTCCCGTTTGTAAGGAAATGGAAGGACTTGGAAAAAATTATACTAAGTAAAGTGAGCCAGACCCAAAGAAACATGGACTCTATGGTGTCCCTTATAGGGAATAATTAGTACAGGTTTAGGCAAGTCATAGCAGAGCATCACAAGGCCCAATAGCTATACCCTTATGAACACATAAGATGATGCTAAGTGAAATGAACTCCATGTTATGGAAACAATTGTTATATCACAGTTGTAACTACTTTCAACGTCCTATGTCTATCTGTAGCTTCAGTTATTGATGATGTTCATGTATCACCTTCCAGTGGTTGTACCTACACTATTTCTGTAATCTCATCTGAGTATATTGGAAACCGTGTATACTGGTATTGGAAGTAGGAAATTGAAAGGGAATACCAAATTTGAAAGACACAGGGTAAAAAAAGACAAACAACTACAAAAGCAATACTTGCAAAACTGTTTGCTGTAAGTGAGCTGAACACCTCCGTGGTGGGGGGGAAGGGAAACGGGGAGGAGGGAGGGGGGTATGAGGGACAAGGTAACAGTACAAGAAATGTTTCCAATGCCTAACGTATGAAACTGTAACCTCTCTGTACATCAGTGTGATATTAAAATTTGAAAAAAGAATTCTATGGAAGTTTTCCTATTTTCCTGCTCGATAGAAAACATCATAGAAACTCAAGTCAATATTCAGGCAATAGAGGTTTGGCAGGCAGGCAGGCTGGCAGGCTGGCAGGCAGCATTTTCAATAAAGGATACAACATTCCCCCAAATCCTTTATACATTGTGCTTAAGGGCAGCCAGTTTGGGTAAGCATATAATGTCCATAATGACATAAAAGTAGCTATGTATTGTTGTATTTTTTTCAATTGTAAGTTATAAAAATTCTAACAAAATTTTTCAATTTGCCTGCTCAATAGACAACATGGTAGAAACTCAAGTCAATATTCAGGCACTATGGACTAGGAAGGCATGTAGTCAGGCAGGTAGGCATTTTTAATAATATATACAACATGCCTCCAAATCCTTTATACATTGTGCTTAAGGGCAACCAGATTGGTTGAGTAAATAATGTCCATAATAACATCACAGTACCTGTGTTGCTTGTGAATTTTTTCAATCCTAAATTTTAAAAATTCCATGAAAGTTTTGCTATTTGCCTGCTCAATAGACAACATCTTAAAAACTCAAGCCAATATTCAGGCACTGAAGTTAGGAAGGCAGGTAGGCAGGCAAGCAGGACGCAGCAGAAAGGCACACATTTTTAATAATGTATACAACATGCCCCCAAATCCTTTATACATTATTCTTAAGGGCAGCCATAAAGGTTGAGTGAATAATGTCCGTAGTGGCATAATAGTAGCTACGTTTTGTCATAAATTTATTCAAGTCTTATTATAAAAATTCTATGAAAGTTTTGTTACTTCTCTGCTCAGTAGACAACATAGAAACTCAAGTCAGTATTAAGGCACTAGTGGTTAAGCAGGCTTGCATGTCAGCAGGGGGCAAGCTGTCAGGCAGGTATTTTTTAATAATGTATTCATTATGTCCCCCAAATCCATTATACATTGTGCTTAATAGCAGCCAGATTATTTGAGCAAATATTGTCCATAATGTGATAATAATAGCTATGTTTTGTTGTAAATTTTTTCAGGTCTAAGTTATAAAAATTCCATGAAAGTTTTGGTATTTTCTTCTCAATAGACAACATCATAGATACTCAAGTCAATATTCAGGCACTAGCGTGGATTAAGAGAAGCTCAGGAGGAGTGGCTAAGGTGTCTCCTATGACATGCACAGATACCATGATAGAGCAAGGTCATACCATTGCCCCCGATGAAGCTGTGTGTTGGGTGCTGGGTGCTGGTGGCTCAAGCCTGTCATCTACACAGGAGGCTGAGATCTGAGAATCACAGTTAAGTCCTCCCAGAAAGGAAAGTCCATGAGACTCTTGTCTCCAATGAAACACCAGAAAAGTGGAAATGTGGCTCCTAGTGGTAGAGGGCTACCCTTAAGGAAAAGAGCTCAGGGACAGTGCCCAGGTGGCAAGCTCAAGCCCCAGGACTGACAGAAAAAAATGAAGCTAGTCTACCCAACCAACACCCCTGAGATGGATTTCTGAGACCCAAAACCCATTCAATAAGAAATGCATTTTCCCCCACTTTCTCTCTTCACTAGTCTACCCCTCCTCCCTTAGCCACACCTCATCTCCTGAAGGTACTCATTTCCTGGTACTTATTTTGTTGGGCTTTGACTTCATCTTTCTAAAGTTATATTTTTTGAGCTTTCCATAGATTCTATTGTAATTCATTTGTAACTACTTGCTTACCACCCCGTGTGCTTACGTGTAGATTTATAGGCTCACACTTAGCTACCACAAACCAAGGAAACCATGCAAACTTTGTGTAGTCAAGAATTCATTGCATATACTACAACATGAATGGGAAAAAAGGGGGGTAGTTTGAAGCAGGGGGAGGTTTGCAAATATTCTGGAGACGACACAGATCAAGATGCACTGTGTACACAAAATTACTTGTTAGATAGCCAAAGAAGAAAAATCTAATATGTATCCTACAAAATTAAGAAAAGGGAGGGAAGGGGGTGGTGTGGGAAGGTTGAAAAGGGTGACATGGATTGAAGTTCATGGTATTCATAAACTGCTTTATTGAATGGCAAAGCCTTTGGGCAACTATTTAAAGATAATATAAGTATTAAAAAGAAGGAAAGAAGGAAGAAAGGAAGAAGAAAATGGTTTTAACTGTAACAACCTTGTTGTAAGTATCCTGAACCTGTTTGTGGCGCTCCACTGCTCCCTAGTGACCGCTGGCTCCAAATGAATGGAGCTTTGGTTTCTTCAGGGTTGTTTAATAGGCTTTCAGCCCTGTCAATGTATTTAGCAAAATTAAGTCCTCCCACACCCACCCCTCAAAAAAAAATTGACAGAGTCTACAACTCTGACCAAGAAGACACTAATTCGTATATTACAGGGTTAGGCTGTCACGAAGCCTATGAGATTTGTAAAATAAATATGGCCGAGTTGCTAGCCCAGCTCCATTCCAAGGCCCCCCATGGATTCTCCCAAACTATTTCTGCTCTCCCCAAGATATGTGCCTCTGAGAATACCTCAAAGAACTTTAGACATCCATTCCAAAATGCGTACAGACACTTCTTTTCATCCAGAACTTGCATTGCCTGTACGTATTTCACTTCAGGAAATCCCTGGAGAAAGATGGTGATATCTCAAGAACATCCATTGTGGTGTTTTGTGTTTTGTTTTAAAATAGAATAACAGACATGGTGGAATGAATCCCTTTTCCAACACAAAGGAAACTGTTTCATGGTTTTAGGATAATTCTGTCTAAAAGAGTGATTCAAATCCATAAAATAATGAAGTGCTCAATCATATGAGAAAAATATCCCAGTTGGGCAGTGAATA
Source organism: Perognathus longimembris pacificus (assembly GCF_023159225.1). Lineage (NCBI taxonomy): Eukaryota > Metazoa > Chordata > Mammalia > Rodentia > Heteromyidae > Perognathus > Perognathus longimembris. The sequence goes on from NC_063178.1 coordinate 46,916,847, forward strand.
GAAAAAACCAAGTTGCCTAACAACATTTCATATAATAGAGTGTATAGAAGTGTATATAAGTGTGTGATCATAGACATATTGGTATTATTTATTCCTCTAAGTGATCACATAACATGTATTTGTTTATTTTTGTTCCGTTACTGGGGCTTGACCTCAGGGCCTGGGTGTTGTCACTTAGATTCTACACTTAAGGCTGCTGCTCTACCACTTAAGCCAAAGCTCTATATCTGGCTTTTTTGCTGGTTGACTGACAAGAAGAATCTCAGGCTTTCCTGCCTAGGCTAGCTTCAATCCATGATCCACAGATCTCAATTTCCTGAGTAGTTAGGATGACAGGTGTGAGCCACCATAGGCACCAGCTTATTTTTACTTGCAAGCCTGTCTGTGTGTTCATGTGTATGTCTGTGTCTGTCTGTGTGTGTGTTTGTGTGTGTGTGTGTGTTTCTTCTGTCTTTCCAGTGTTTCCACACTGATTACATAATCCAATGGAATGTAGATGCATATTGTTAAAGATCATCTGCCTGGGTTTCTGGGCAATTTAGCAGTGGGGATTGGAAGGCTGTTGAAAGGGAAGGAGACTGGAGGCCTCAAGCCATGGCTCCTGTGACAGACCAGGCTGGACATATTCACTGGACTTTGCCTGGGGGAGAATGGCCTGCCATGTGCCTGAATGGTGTATGGTCTGTCTTGTCCCAGGAGCTCACATTCTGTGCAATCCTGAGCATGGTAGCTCGGGTCTCTACACAGAGGCGGTGACTCCCTTACTGCTGAGATAATTAGGAACAGGCTGGCTTCACAAAGATGAAATTACATCATGTCTGTGGATGAATTGACCATGCAAATTAATATTCTCTTGTGGTCCCAGGGAAATCAAAAGAAGATTGTTTGGGTTGAGAGGACACAAATAGAATCATCACATCAGTTTGCAGAGAGACCCACGCCATCTCCGGAGCCCTGATTTCAGGACAGCTTTCAGTCCACGGATACCGAGGCCCTCCCTGTCCCAGCCTGAGGCTGTGGTCGTGGGCCAATCAGATCATCTGACTTTACCTCCTTTGAGGTTAGGTTGTTCCCAGAGGCTCCTGGGCCTTATTGTGTGCCCTGAGTGAGCACCCTAGAGGGAGCACGGTTCCCACTCTATAGAACTGACAAACCACCAGGATTAGGTACTAGGGAGAATGGGGGACCACCCATATTTAGAGTTACCTCCCCTCCTCCATATGGAGAATCCATTTCACTGCTGTTTTCTGGTGGCTCATTGGAGAAAAGTATCTCATGGACTTTCCTACCCAGGCTGGCTTTGAACCCCAGTCCTTAGATCTCTGACTTCTGAGTAGCTAGGATCACAGAAACAAGCCACCAGTGATGCTATCTCTGAGGGTACTTTGTTTGGTCCTGTTCTGTGTTGTTCAATGCTAGTGCTCTATGACTTCAGCCTCAGCTCCACTTATAGTTTCTTGGTGACTCCTTGGAGAGAAGAGTCTCACAGACTTTCCTGCCTAGGCTGGCTTCAAAGTCCAGCTATGGGGTGTAAAGGGTATATCACAAAAAAAATCAGTGAACCTGATAGACAGGTTCTTGGGTCATACAAGCTGCACTTGAGGAAAAGAAACTGATGCAGTAAGTATAGAGATGTTAAAGACTCTGGGCCCAAAGTTTTGGTGCCATGGCTCAAGGAGGCCTGAGTATACCCAGATCATGGGGAGACATGGCTGTCCACTGGAAGAGTGCAGGAACATCACATCCTGAGGTTTGTGTTGAGTGTGTTGGAATGAGTTTCAAGTCACGTGATCTGACTCTTACTGTCTTACTGTCACTAGATAGTGACCTGAGTTAGAAATAATACACATATTATCACTTGTGATTGCCTCCCATGATTCTCCTTGAGGCCCTGTATACCATATTTCCCTTCTTCCTTACTCAGTGTTTTTCTCAGCAATTTCCTCCTAAATAAATTACTCTCTGTAGAGGAGGCATGAGTGCTATTCATTGGAAGAGTTGCTTTGGAACACCAGAGATTCTCACAATTTATGACCATTGCAATGTTTTTTTTTTCAGTTATAAGTGAATTCCTTAGTAATTCTTATTATAAATCAATTCCTCAATTCAGGGCACATCTGGTTTTAGAAGAAAGCACACGAGAAATGGCTCAGTTAGGATGATGGAGTGGTAAATTTGAACAGGCTATTCACTCATCTATTTAATCATCATCCAAATAAATGGTAGAAAATGTATTTTTTTTGTTTCCAAAAGACCAATAAGGCTATTTCATTTTTGCCATTTATTTTTCCATTTAAATCTACATGAGTGAGGAGAGAGTAAAGATAAGCAAAAAAGTTTGCTGCAAGATTCTTATAATTTGGATTGACTCAGCTGCGTGGAATAGAGATTTTTTAAATTATTAATTTGCTTTATTGTTATTGTAGAGGTGATTAACAGAGAGGTAGCAATGACATGAGTCTGGTAATGAGTACATTTCCTTTTGTAGCATGTCTTCTGTTCGCTCATTCTCTCCCAGCCCCTACTTCATCTCTAACTATAAGTTGCATAGTTGATTTTCATCAGTGTCCAATGAACACTGTTTCTTTTTCCATAAATTGGAGTTTGTTTTCATATGTACAGTATTTTATCTAAATATGAAGGGGCACTCAGGCATTGTACATTTGAGTTGTTCTCCTAAGAGTAGCCTCTTTTGGTCTCACTGTGAGTCTCTGGAATACTGTAAAATGTTATCAGATCCCAGTGCATTTTAGATCTAACTTCTGCATTTCATAGAGAATATGTCTCTCAGAACTTGGTTTATCTTACTTAATGATTTGTTCTAGTTCCAAAAGACACCCACACAACCATGTTCATGGCCACACTATTCACAGTAGCCAAGATACAGAAACAGCCTATAGAGGATTCACAATAGATGAGTGGATCAAAAAAAATGTGGTACCTAAACAGAATGGAATTTTCCACAGCCATTTGGAAGGTAGAGATTGTTTTCTGTTTGTCCTAATCCTGGGAAAGAACCATCTGGATGTCCTAATAAAACTTGTCCTCCATCTGTGGTAGCTTTAGGCTAGAAAAGGATCAATGTTTACCATTTAAGGGAATCCTTTATAGGCAAATATTTTTGTTGGCTTTCTTGATCCCAACTTGAAAAGCCACATACTGGTGGTTTGGGATTATGTATAATATGTAAGAATATAATTTTCTTTGGCTCTTGATGATGTGTCATTAATCAGGTTTGTTGCAAAGAACTGTCATGTGTGTGTGTGTGTGTGTGTGTGTGTGTTTGTGTGTGTGTCTGTGTGTGTGTGTGAATGGATCCTGAGGCTTGAACTCAGGCGTGGGTGCTGGCCCTGAGCATTTTATTTCTCAAGGCTATCACTCTGCCACTTGATCCACAGGGCCACTTCCTGCTTATTGGTGTTAAATTAGAGTGAAGAGTCTTATTGGGGTCTTTTCTGCCCAGGCTGTCTTTGAACCACAATCCTCAGATCTCAGCTTCCTGAGTAGCTAGGATTATGACCATAAGCCACCGGCATCTGGCTCCAAGATATTCTGACTTAGAAATCATTTATTCACCCTTTTCTCTTCTACAATTAAGTCCAGGGAGGGGCAGAGACGCCAGGAGGGAACAGCAGATCTGGGACTAGAAATTGGTCTTAGAATTGTCTTAGAAATTGCAATAAACTTCAAGGAAAGATGGGGGGACAAATCACTCGGTATTGCAAACTGGAGTTCTCAGGATTAGACACTTAACATAGTACTCTCATTGCAAGACCTCTGGGAAACTGAGAGAAGGCAAGAAATACCTTGGAACATTTCTCAGAGCCCAAGAAGGCTCCTCAATGAGACCAATGGCTTCCTTACAGGGGAAGTAGAGTGAGAAGGATAGACTCAAATCTTCTCTTCACTAACTTAATTGAAAGCACCTGGGAATTCATTAAATGACTGAGTGATGGCAGATGCTTCCTCTCTCTCCAGCCAGGGATGAGAACAAGTAGCAGCTGACAGGAGATGAGGGCGGTGCAGAAGGTCTATATGCATATTATGTGTGCATGTGTGTACATACTGACTAACTGAGATTATAGATATGAGGTACCTTTACTGGCTCTGAGGTAAATCTTTATCTGTTAAAGTGTTGAGTCATTTAAATGCGGTTCACCATGGAAAACTTGCCCTGAGGGTACCATAATTTAGTCTGTGTATATATGCATAGAGCCCTGTGTTATGTGTTTTCATAGATGTTTATAAGGTAGACCTAACTTCCACAAATAGGAAAGGAACATGGTTCTTTCATAGCTAACCGTCACAGACTCATGTCTATATTTGTATTTTCTTGATCCATTCTTCTGTTGTACGGCATCTGGGCTGTTTCCATCAGTTGGCTGTGGTGCATCAAGCAGTGGTGAACGTGGGTGTGCAAGTGTCTTCATTGTATTGTGACTTGGAATCTTGTGTGTTATCACTGGATGAGAGGGTAGTTCTATCTTGAGCTTTTGGAAGACTACACAGTTCCCTCCACAGTGGTTGCACTAGTTTACACTCCTAACAACAGTGTCATTTGGTTCATTTTCCTCACATTCTGGTCAGCATTTATTGTTTGTATTTTTGGTGATGGCCATTCCAACTAGGGTGAGATGAAATATCAAGTTCTTTTTAGTAGTTTTTTTTTTTTTTAATCTCTTCTCTCCCCTTGACTGCTGGGTGGAAATCTTTGTCTTGATAGTATTTAGGGTTGAGTTCAATCTGTCTTGTTTATTATAATCAGAGTAAAGTCTACCACATCATTTTTAACAAGCAGCCAGTGGAAGATTTTGTTCTTCTTCTTTTACACCATTCTGAAACGACAGCTCCAATAGATTAAAAAAAATGACAGGGAAGCATTTAAGACTAAATTCTAAGATGTTCTTTCAATCTGAGCCTGAGTCAGTTTGTATTCAGGCCATTTGCTTTTTAATCTCTATGCGAACGCATTGTCACCTCTACTGCATTCCCTATAAAGCGTGGGTATGCATGTAAGGAATACAAATGAATTCTACAGTGAATGAAATTTGAAACAACAACAAAAAACACCCTATTAATGGAAAACCCTTCAATGCATTTGCTTAAGTTTCATTTTTTGAATAACTCCGGTGCGAGTGCTGTTCATTCATGCCGAGGCAGGGAGTTGGAAGGGAAGATGTGAGCTCCCAGGAAATGACCTAATCCAACTCAATGTGCCAGTCATCGTTTGATCCTGGACCAAGACCTCTTATCTGCAAAAGAGGACATGCCCTTGGGTAGGATTCTTGGCTTCTGACTTTTAATACTAACAAACCAATCTCAGACACTTAGTTCCCCAGATGACTGAGGCTGATGGACTTGAAGCTAATTAGTATGCCTAGCTGTGCTTCATAGCCCAAGCTCAATTTTTTTGGTTGACATCATAACTATCATAATATTGATTAAACTTTCATGTAACAGAGAAGCAATCTTGAATACACGTTCCTGCCATCAGTTAGTTATGAAATCCCGAGGCACTTATGATAGAGTTGTATTCAGCTGGCTTATTTCGTATATATGAATAATAATAATTTTATATGCCTGGCAAATCTCCTAATGTGGAAATTTTGCATTTGTTGCCAACCAGAAGAATAACTGACCGCCGGGCACTGGTGGCTCACATCTATAATCCTAGCTGAGAGCTGAAGATCATGGTTCAAAGCCAGCCCAGGCAGGAAAGACCAGGAGACTCATATCTCCAATTACCTACCAGAAAACCAAGAGGGAAGCTGTGGTTCAAAGTGGTCAAGTACTGGCCTTGAGTGAAAGAGCTCAGAGACAGTGCCCAGACCCTGAGTTCAAGATGCATGAACAAGAAAACAAAAAATGTATTAAAGATGTATCTTCATGATTAATACTGTTTCTGTTTAGAACTTATTCAGGAAATTTCTAAATGTCCGACACTGACCTTAGAGTAATAGGGTAATATGTTTAAAATTCACATCTATAGCATTATAGTGCTCATGTTCTTCATTTTACAGACATGGAATCTGTGACTCAGAGAGATGTGGGAACCTGCCCGAGGGACACATAATGAACCAGTGTCCCAGCCAGGATTTGAACCAAGGCATCTGGGCCTAAGTCTCTGTCTGCCGCCGGATCTGCTCATGAAGGATGCTTCAGGATGACTTGGAGCTGGAGAAGTACATCAGGCATGTTCATCAGATCAGCTCCAAGGTGGGCATTGTGTAGAAAAAGTCTGCCTGGGGCTTAGTAGGGCAGTCTCAGTCAGTGCAGAGTGTTCCAGAACCATTCTTCCATGCTGGGTCTCCTGGACTTCCAGCTTGGTCACAGTGTAACCAGTTCAGGGTATCGTGAGTTCTGATTGGCTCTGCCCTCCCAGTCATAATCACTCCCGTCTCTATTTGCTTCTGTTGCCATGGTGAGGAGGTGGCTGCATTTCCAACTCTGCCCTTTAGCTTGGGATTGGCCATGGGACTTGCCTATCACATAGCTCAGGTGGCCTCTTCCTCGTCAAGCAGCAATAGTCGTCCTTCATCATCTTTTCTTCTTCTTCTTCTTCTTCTTCTTCTTCTTCTTCTTCTTCTTCTTCTTCTTCTTCTTCTTCTTCTGCTTTTCTTCTTCCTTCTTCCTTCCTCCTCCTCCTTCTTCTTCCTCCTTCTCTTGCTTCTCCTCCTCCTCCTCCTCCTCCTTCTGTATCTCTCTCTTCCTCTCTGTCTCTCTCCATCTCTGTCTCTCTGTCTTTGTCTCTGTCTCTCTCCCCTCCCTCCTTCCATCTCTCTCTTGCTAAGCTGAGAAATTCAGCTCAATTATTAAAGGACAGATAGGACACCAGGCTGTATGCTAGATCTGCATTTAACAAAGGAAGGAAGAAAAAAAGTAGTGGAATTACACTAAGATAGTCTGGCTGTTGAGAAAATATAGAGCTAAGGATTTATCTGAGCTCCATGGAGATGGTACATGTAAAAATATTTACTTAAAAGTCATTCTTGTCTATTCATGGCATGGGTTTTTAGCCTGTGGTTATTTCTTGCTCTTGAAAAAAGATGAAATGCTTTATTTTTTTCTCAAATAGTTCTCTTATTTATTTTACTGTTTTGGTCTTTCATTCAAACTCCAGGACACACACACACACACACACACACACACACACACACACACACAACAATGAATTAATTTCGATGTCAGCGATATGATATAGGCATAAACAATGATTGCTACCCTATTTGAAGGTTAAAGTTCCCAAGCTTTCACATTATTTAGAAAATCTGTTTTCAAAGTATGTCACCTATATGTCTTTGTAGAGTAGAATCTGGGGCAAATATAGGCATGATCATGTTACATATGTGAAAATGGAGCCAGGTCACTTGGGGGAAAGGGTGGGGTGGGAGAGATGGGGGAGGGTGATGGAGGGATGACACGGATCAAGATGCATTGCACTCATACAATATGTTGAATTAACATCCCTTTGCACAACTACTTCATTATAATAACAATTTAAATATAAATTAAAAAGAAAAAGTGTGTGTGCCATAAAGGGATCTAAAAGGGGGAAAATTGGATGACTTTTGGTGTTTGCTTGGCATAGTTTTGATCATCTTTCCTTATATGGCCATACCCGGATTTGAACTCAGGGCTTTGCATCTGCTCAGCTAAAGTTCTCCCATTCGAGTCATGCCTCTATCTTTACTTTTTGCTGATTAATTGGAGATGGAGTCTCTCAAACATTTTTACGTGGGCTGACCTCAAACCTAGAGCCTCAGGTCTCAGCTTCCTGAGTAGCTGGGATTATAGGTGTGAGCCACCAGTGCCTAGCTAGGTTCTGTTGACTAAAACATTCGCACAATGTTTTAATAGCACATTTGCATATATTAAAAAATAAAGAAGTCTCCAGCCAACCAAAGATGAGGAAAATGAGCATGTCTTTTAAAAACCAGGATCCTATGGGATATGTAAAAACAGCTGTATAGAAAAGATAATTAGATCTGCAGGTTTGCTTCCTGATATTAATGAATAGCCTCCAAGTATCATTCTTACACTTTGTTATAAAATGTTGATGAGGCTTTCAGGACATAATTAGCATGCTTCAGACTATTTTATCTAATAACTCTAGGTCAAAAAGAGGGCTTGTTGACTATTTTATAGTTTCCATGCATTGCCCACAACTTCAAGCGATCTCTAATTATGACAGTGCTACTGAGAATTGATTCTCAAAGCATTACAGGATGGCAAGATGCCAGCTTATGACTAGCTAGTGTGTTGATAAACGGACTCGAGGGCCTACCAAATCCCTGAGTTAGTGTTTGCTAATTTCCTTGGAACAAATATTTCCAGTGAGACTGATTGCAAACTATCCTTCACTAATGTTGCCAAGTTCCTGAATATTTTAATAGTAAGGTTTTTGCAAACTAATCTGAGACCGCTAGCAAATGCAATGCCAAATAGCTCCTAGCTATACATCCTGGCTTCATGACTGTTTCGTCATTTTGAGATGCCTCATTTGATTATACCTCAGCCATTAAGAGACAACCTTTATACCAAGCTCTGGTAGGCTCACGGCTGTCATCCTAGCTACTCAGGAGACTGAGATTTGATGAATGCAGTTCAAAGTCAGCACCAGCAGGAAAGACTCTTATCTCTAATCAACTACTAAAAAAAATGCTGATAATGGAGCTGTGGTTCAAGTGGCAGAACATTAGCCTTGAGCCAAAGAAGCTCAGGGACAGGGCCCTGGCCCTGAGGTCAAGCCCCAGGACCAGCACACAAAGGAAAGAGGAGGAGGAGGAGTAAGAAGAAGAAGGAGGAGGAGGAGGAAGGAGGCAGAGAAGGAGAAGAGAAATAAGAGGCAGGAGTAATAGAAAGGAAGGGGAAGAGGGGGAGGTGGGAGAGGAGTCATCAACAAATGAATGGTACTTGGTGATTATTTATTTATTTTTATTTTTATTTTTGGCCAGTCCTGGGGCTTGGACTCAGGGCCTGAGCACCGTCCCTGGCTTCTTTTTGCTCAAGGCTAGCACTCTGCCACTTGAGTCACAGCGCCACTTCTGGCCATTTTCTGTATATGTGGTGCCGGGGAATCGAACCCAGGGCCTCATGTATATGAGACAGGCACTCTTGCCACTAGGCCATATCCCCAGCCTGGTGATTATTTTTTGTTTTTTGTTTTTTTCAGGCAGGAGCTCATGTTTTTGTGCAGGGATGGCCTCAGATCCCCATTCTCCTATGTCCAGCCTGTGGTGTGACTGAGATCACAGGAATTAATTCACCGCATCTGACTCATTTGCGATGAATCTCTTTAATATTTCAGCCCAGGCTGGCCTAGTGGTATGATCTTTTGGATTACCTCTCTAATATCTGGGAATACAGGCAGAAGAAACTGTGCTCCGCCTCTGACATACATTTTAAGAGACCAAGATAAGTGAATGAAACCAATAAACCCAAGTTTTAGCGACACCTTTTTCCCTGCGCTTGCTGACGCTGGTGGTTACTTTATTCCTGGCACTGATAAGGAACCTGGCAGATTCTCCATTCAGTGTGCTTCCAAAACCACAGCAAATTTACAAGGGAAACTCATTCCTGAGATTTCTCTTGTGTATTGTGGCTTTTCAGCTTCCTCTGGAGATAAACCACAGAACTGGGTTCATCCACATCAACGACCATATCACAGGAGAATTCCGGTTCATGAAAGGTGGATTGTCATTAGCCATGGAATACCATGACTATGAAAAGCCACAGTAAGTTCATAAATGATGATGTTGGAACCCCAGACTGCAATTTATCACTGGGATGGCTTATTCAATTCAGGGGGGAATAATTGGAGACCAATGCCAGACTCCACGTTTCAGCCCCAGTAAACGCCACTCTGGAACCTCAGACACAGCAGGCATAACTCAGACAACTCAAAAGAGCTGAAAGTCAGAAACCCCTAACAGAATAATAATACTACTATCTTTAGCTCTTAGCACGATTCCATTTGGAACCATTATTTCGCTCTGTGCAACAGAATCAAAAGCCAGGTCACTCTCCATTTATTTACTGAACATTCCCATCGAGGCAGATACATTTGCAGAGTTCCAGTCATGGGCAATAAAAGTAAACACAGAACTGCATTCCTTGGACAAATGTACATTCTGGAAAAGCAAGAATTGAAGCCACAGGGAGAAAGCAAAGTAAAATAAGAACATAAGAGAGATGGACAAATGGAGAAGTCAGATACGGCAGTGGTTTGAGTAAGCCAAGCAGGCTCTCTGGGGACAATCCCATATTAATTTGAACATCCAGGTACATATATATATATATATATATATATATATATATACATATATATACATATATATATACACACATATATTTAGTTATATGTAACTATATAAAGACGTAGAAATTAGAAGATATGTGTATGCCAAGATCTGAAGATGGTAAAGGACATGGGTCATATTTTCACATGAAAAGCCAGCCACTAGCCGGGTGTGGTGGTGTATACCAGTAATCCCAGAACTTGGGAGGCTGAAGAAGAAGTGTTTGGGGTTCATCTCCCATCTGGGTTATAGGCAAGCCCCTATCTAAATGAAAGAAATGAAGATCAAAGCAAAGAAATAAAGAAGAGAGATGAAGAAAGGGAGGGAGGAAGAAAAAGAAAGAAAGAAACAAGTAGCCCAGTTTAAATATAGCACAGACTACTTGTGATTATTTCATAGAAGCTAAGTCTGAAGGTCAATTTTACTCATATTTCATGTGTAAAGGACTTTATATAAGTGATGAAAGACAGCCCATCAAAGTCATGGGTTTGAAGCCAGTAGTTGACACTTCCCTTTCTTCCAAGACAGATGACCACATTTCTGTCCTGTATGAGAGACGCCATTTAGAAATTCAAGCTGGAATGCAATTCACGAAGTGACCCACACTGTGTGTGTGTGTGCGTGCACACATGCGTGCATGTGTGTGATCTTGACCCAGATCCTGTCCCTGGTGAGAAATGACTGACTGATCTGGAGGCTGGAGAAGAAAGAATTAAGAGCACTAAGATGCATTCCCAATTTAGCCATGTTGCTGCAATAAGAAACATCCTCAACACCATTCCTGGGCCTTGATGGGCAGCAGGGGCTTTTCACTGAGCTCTGAAAAGCCAAGAGGTGAGTGAGATGGCCCATTTGTTAAAATGAGGATGCATTATGCTGTTTAGCCCCAGGAAAGTTTTGCTACAGAGAATACTCCCTGCTTATAATTTCCTGTTATGGTTGGCTTTGCTCACATCTGATTGTTCCCCTAGAGGACTGGCTTTTCTTGAGTTTGGGCCCTCACCCAAAACATGTGGTGTTTGCCCTTCAAAGCTCTGTGCAAGCAACTGCCTGGGGTGCAGGGTCTTTGGAACAGAAGTCTACTAGCTTTCTAATAAAGAATTGCAATTGGACCCCTCAGAATGTGGCTTCTCTGTATCTCGTGAATGTTTCCCTTATAACATTAGAATAGCAGGTGATGGAAGAGATAGGAGATATAGATTGAGGCATTTTAGAATCACAAGGCCTAGAGAAGCACCCCAGCACCTTCGTCCCGTGGCTCACTGTGCTTTCTATTTGTAATAGCACCATGGTTTGGACACCTCAACACAACCCATTCCTAGGAGTGGAAATTGCTCCGTCTTCAAGTCTACTGCTTTGCCAGCCAGTGAGGTGGCTTTTTAGAACTTGTGATCGGACCTAATGTGTTAGAATAGTGGAAAGATAGCTTAACAGAAACTCAACAGGTTCTGCATTTTAGACCCAGATCTGATTTTTGACTCTCCATAGTTGTTTAAAATAACATCAACAACAACTAGCTAGGCATTGGTGGCTCACACCTGTAATCCTAGATATTCAGGAGCCTGAGCTCTGAGGATTGTGGTTCAAAGTCAGCCAAAGCAGGAAAGCCCGTGACATCCTTTACCTCCAATGAAACACCAAAATGCTGGAAGTGGAGCTGCGGCTCAAGTGGTATAGCACTAGCCTTGAGCAAAAAAGCCCAGGGATGGCCTCTAGGCCCTGAGTTCAACGCACTAGGATGAGCACCAAAATAATAATGATAATAACAATAATAATAATTAGAAATATATACATGAGTTCTAAAAGCACTGCATTTCCCTAACATTGCACAAGGAGGTGAAGATTCCAGGCTGACCCTTCCTCTAGTGTTGAGTCCTGGAGATATTTTTCACCTCCAAGAATCAATTAGGCCTCTTCAAGGTGGTACCACTGGAACTTTCCTTCATGGGGTGGGATCAGCATCAGTACAGCGGGGTCTGGGTGCCAGTGAGTGGCAGATGGATGATTCACAGGGGAAAGGGGGCACTGCCTTTTTGGTCAGCTCCACAGGTGGCACTGTCAGGATAACATCCCTGTAGGCACATGGCACTGGGTGATGATTCCAGATGCACCCCAGTTTGCAGGAGATGACATTCCAAAATGCTGCCAGGAAGCTATGAGACAGGAGGTTATAGATGATGGGGTTGACAGCTGAGCTGAGGTAGAAGAACAAACCTGATACACAAAGAATCAACCAGACCCGCTGCAGAGAAATGGGGAAGCAGACATAGTATGGAGAGGCCTGTGTGTCGCACGCAGGCCTGGACTTCCTGCCATGGAGGCTTTTCAGAAAGAGGCATGTCTCCAAGACTAAATGGAAGCTACAAAGTGCTCTGCAAAGATCTAACACCTGTGCACTCCGGGATCAAACAAAGGAAGATTAAAGAGTCTTGGGGAAAAAATAAAATAAAATAAACATAGGCTGGCCTGGGATCTGAGATCAGAGGTTCTGTAACTTCCTTCGATCTATGCTTGTTTAAATTAAAAAACATGTTCTTGCAGCTTGAACAAGATATGTTTACGTATCAGAGGAAAGAAGTGTTATTTTGTTTTACATTCTCCTTATGATTGGAATTTTACTTGAATGCCTACTTATGTTTACTTAAACACACTTATAATCCCTTCTCTGTGGAGTACAAATTTCACCCCCCAAAGACATTCCCCAAACTCCTTTTCCTTGCTGACCTTTTCCTCCTTGATGATGCTTCCACTTTATTTGACTAATTGCATTTTATTTACTTTACCCATCAGATGCCTGGAGCCCTGTCAAAGCCCCATTTGTTACACACTCTCCTGTTATCACCATACTTCCTTCCTTCCTTCCTTCCTCCTTCCCTCCCTCCCTCCCTCCTGACATCCCCTCACTCCCTCCCTTCTTTTCTCCCTTCCTACTTTTTCTTTCTTTCTTTCCTTTATTTCTGCCTAGCCTGGGCCTGAATTCAGAGCCTGGCACTGCCCCTGAGCCTCTTTGTGCTTAAGGCTAGTGCTCTACCATTTGAGCCACAGCACTACTCCTGGCTTTTTTTGAGTAGTTTATTGGAGATCGATGTAACTGTCTGGGATGGGCTTTGAACTATCTTCCTCAGATCTCAGCCTCCTGAGGAACTAGGATTACAGGTGTGAGCCACCAGTGGCCAGCTAGCAATTGCACTTTGACTGTGGTTCAGGATCATCAAGCCATTTAGCTAAGACTAAACTCAATAACAAACACCACAATGATACAAGACAGTTTCAGTTAAAAGCAAAATAGGTCTCACTAAGAGATGCTTCATGGAAATTCCCATGATGACAGTGCCCTAGTGTTTACCAGGACTGTGATGTCACAAAGGACTCTGTAGGTGGGCATGACATCTGGCTACATATACTAATGGGCTGGAGATCATTGAGGAAGGGAGCGGTAGCACTGCAGGTGTGATGTGCAGAGGCCATAGGTACAAGAAAAGTATGCAGTACCCTCTATTGATAACATGGCCAGGTAAAGAGCCTGCTAATGAAAATGATAATTTGTTTTGCTTTGGTCTTTTGGAGCCAGTCCTGGATCTTGAACTCAGGACCAGGGCACTGTCTGTTAGCTTTATCTTTTCCACTCAAAGCTAGCACTCTACCACTTGAGCCCCAGCCCCACTTTCAGCTCCTTTCAGTGGCTAGTTGGAGATAAGAGTCTGCTGGGGCTGGCTTTAAACCACTGATCCTCAGATCTTGGCCTCCTGAGTCACTGGGCCTGCAGGTATGAGCCACCAAGTGCCTCACTAGGGTATTTCTCTGGTGGTTTAAGAGGTTAGAGTTCATCTATTTGCAATGTGGGGCAGGGGAAGGAGTGGTGGTGTCTTCATAGGAAAATGCCATTTTTTGTAGCCTTAGTTGTCAACTTTTCTCTCACCTTGATACAATTATGTTGAAGTAGTTGAACAAAGGTGTTTCAAGTCAATGTGTCATTTTGTGTACAAGGCATCTCAATTGCCATCACCTCCTTCATGATTCCCCCATTTCTCCCAATCCCCCCCATCCCCTCGACTTCCCTGGTTCTATTTGTACTTAGGCACACTGAATATTATGACTGTGTTAGCCCACCCTCCCTCTCTCCACTCATCTGCCCTTCCCCAAAACTAAATTAAGGTGATCCTTTGCTACATCTGGAGAGGTAATCGGCTAGTCAAAGTGTCTCCGGCATCATTTATTTATAAAAATATTCTACTTTTGTCCTATGAACCGTAGGATAAGAGCTGGAAACGGTTTTGAGATTTAGCTCTGTAAAAGAAATGGGTCCATAATGACATTATTTACATGTGGTGTGATCTATGCACGTGTGGATTGAGTATAAAGGCAGGTGTGGTGGTTCATGGATCTCAATGGGCATTTGTGTATTATTGTCTTTTGATCAATGTTTATCTAAAGTCATTTTTTCTGGAACTGTTTCTATGATTATAAAATATTTAATGATAGTATTCTTTTATGGTTATTATAAATGGTACCATCCCTTTATTGTGGTGATGCTAGAATGTCATGGTAGTGACAACTTACAATCTCTTCCATGCTTTTTATTTCATCTGCTTTTGTGTGTGTGTGTGTGTTCATACTGGGACTTGAACTCAAGGAATCCCAATTCCTGCTTAGCGTTTTTTCTGTACCACTTGTGTCATACTTGCTTGGTTAACTGGAGCTAAGAGCTTCATGCAATTTTTCATCTTCAGACTATGATCCTTAGAGCTTAGCCTCCTGAGTAGCTAGAACTCGAGAAGTGAGCTACCAGCACCAATCTTGTTTGATTGGCTATTTTCCATCAGGCCATGGCTAACTAGTGCAAACTTGACTGCCAGATATGGCTGCGGAATTTTGGACATAGAGGAAGTCAGTTTTTCCTTTGACTCATACCTGTCATCCTAGCTACTCAGGAAGCTGAGATCTGAGTGAGGATCACAGTTCAAGGCCAGCATGAGCTGGCCACACACACAGAAAAAGCTGTAAGTGGTGCTGTGGCTCTAGTAGTAGAACATTAGCCTTGAGAAAAAGGAGCTTAGGGACAGTGCACAGGCTCAGAGTCCAAGACTCAGAACAGGAAAAAGGATAAAAAATATTAATGGGGTCCAAATCTAGGTCCCTTGACTTAACGTTCCCACACGTGGTTTCTACCATATTCCATGGCCCCTTGAACAAAATCAACATCCAATTAGAAGAAATACAGGCCTCAATCAGCCCTGAGTTCCCTTCATAACAGAGTATGAGATTTCTGGGACATTCTTTGTGCTAAATCAACACCATGCAGCTATTGGAAGAGAAACGAAAGGATTCTCGATGCCGTCACCATATTTTTGCTGTGGTTCTCTCATGACAGTGGGGGACTTTTTGTAGAAAATGGCCTCTTGAGTAGTGATCTGGTCGATTTCTTTTGGCCAAATGACACACCTCTCTTTAGTCTTGGAGTGAAATAGGACCTCAAATTCCTTCGCCCCAGGGGAACATATCTGTGTTAGATTTTGGGATTGGGAGACGTCCATGCAGAATGAAGAAAGAACTGACGTGTCCCACTTACCTTACAACACATGGGTGAGATTGAAGGCCACTGCCAGAGACTCAGTCCACTCCTCCACAAAGCTTTAGAACAGCCCATCAATGTGGAAGGTGGTCCAACACACCGCGAACACTAGGACCAGAATGACTGGAAGAGAGCGCGAAATGAGAGCACAGAAGGCAGGTGAGACAGGCTTGATGAAGCACTCTCTGTGTCTGTAATTCCTTCTAGAAGTTTCTTCCACTGCCTCAGTGAAGCTAGAACCATTGTAGGCACACTAAATTCCAGAGACTCAATGTAGAATCTTCTAACAGAGACGTTCAGTATATAGCATCTAGGTCCATTTCTGTATAGATGTGTTTGTGTGTGTGTGTGTGTGTGTGTGTGTGTGTGTCTGTCTGTCTGTCTTTGTGTCTGTCCTGTGGCTTGAACTCAGAGCCTTAGCATTTGTGCTCAAGGCTAGCCCTCTACCACTTGAGCCACAGCTCCACTCCCAGTTGTTTGCTGGTTAGAGAGTAGTCTATTACAGACTCTTCTGCCCTGGCTGGCTTTGAACTGAAATCCTCATATCTCAGCTTCCCGAGTCACTAGGATTACAGGTGTGAGTCACCAAAACCTAGCTTAGGTTTTCTGCATGATAATTTATCTCATGGATTTCCTTAGACTATTAAAAAATAAAAAGGAATCAGCTCAAGTGGTAGGGCAACCACCCTGAACAGTGACAGTGCCCAGGCTCAGAGTTCAAGCCTCAGGACCAACAAAAGAAAAATAAAATAATAATAATTTGACGTTCTCTCAAAGTTCTAAGGACATAATAATAATAAAAGAGATTATTATTATTATTATTATTATTATTGGAAGTGAAATAGGCTACAAGTTAGACTGTAGAAGCCACACAAACTGATTGCATTAATAAAGGGCTGTGTTGGAGCAGTTGGTGTTGATTAAAGTCACAGAGGAATAAGGAACTGTTAAATACATGAGATGCTCTCATTTTATTAGGATTGGAACTTACAGGTCCCATCAGCTCAGGATATGATGAGGAGGTAGGGAAATCTTTAGAAGATAGTTGGAAGAAGTAGGTTATGGGTGGTTCCTCTTGGGTAGAGATTGCTCCGAGACCATGTCTCTCTCTCTCTCTCTCTCTCTGTCTCTGTCTCTGTACTCCTCTGTTTCTCTCTGTCTCTGTCTTTATCTCTGTGTCTCTTTATCTCTCTATCTCGGTTTCTGTCACTGTTTCTGTCTTTGTCTCTCCTCTCTGTCTCTACCTCTTTTTCTCTCCCTTTCTTTTGTTGGTCATGGGGCAAGACTACTGCTCTACCACTTGGAGCCACAATGCCACTATTGGCTTTTTGGGTGGTTCACTGGAGATCAGAGTATCATGGACTTTCCTACCTGGGTTGGTTTTGAACCATGATCCTCAGTTCAGATTTCAAACTTCTGAATAGCTAGGATTACAAGTGTGAGCCACCAGCCTTCGCCTCCATATTCTGTTTGAAGTAACCAAATAACCTAAATATGTTAACTTTTTCAGAGGGGAATGGTGATGATGAGATTGTGGATGGAATTTATCCCAGATAGCTAAGGACAGTGCATTGCCACAACTGTCTGTATAGGAAACAGACTTTCAAATCCTGAGCAAGCTTGAGGAAGAAAGATGGATCATGGGATTGGTCACCTATCAGATCAGCTGAAGTACTTTGCCAGGAAGGACCACAACTCCTTTGTTCTCACAAGCAAGAAAAGAAGACTTCAAAAAAGCAAAAGGCAGAGCCTTACACAACATCTTGGTGACTGGTTTGTGGGAGGGTCTATGAATATTTATGTTCATTTCTTCAACCTCCAGGGATTTGTCTTTCTTCACCTGAAGGAGAAGTAGGAAGATCTGGTAACTCTAAGGTATATCACTGTGATGCCATCTCAGGATGTGGGACTCAGACTGCCCAGGCTGGCTTTGAGCTGGGATTGTCAGAGCTCAGCCCCCCGAGTAGCTAGGATTACAGGAGTGAGCTACTAGTGCCCATATCTTTTTCTTCTTCTCATCGTCTTCCTCTTCCTCCTCCTTCTCCTCCTGCTCCTCATTTTTGGAATGAAGAGGTGTGCAGCCAGATAAAGGAAGCTTTAATAATTCATAAATGATGATGAAATATCCAGAAATGAATGTCAAAGATAGTTCATCCTCTGGTATATGTTTTTTTTTTCCCTAATATCTCTTGCCAGATAGGACCCTAATTCTCTCTTAGGAAATGTTTCCTTCCTCTCTTACTTAGTCATTATTTTGGATGGAAATGACCCCAGTTCCAGCTCTCATGATTGTTCTTAAGTAACCTGGCAAACCAGATCCTCCGATTAGCAGGCAAAGTGGTCGGATAATGAGATTTCCAATATTGGACCAAAGAGATTTCTGATTTTTGCTTCTAGGTCTTGGGAAAGGAAATATTGTTTTCTGTTAATTGGGACTGACAAAGGGAGCCCTCCTTCCCCCTAATGTGAGGTCTACATTTACAAGAGCAACTTGTTTTCCATGGTGAGAAAAGAGCTTGGAGCCTGAGTGGGCTGCTAACTAGAATTTAAGGTTCAAAACAGCACCATACCATGCATGATCAGCAATGACACAGAAAACCATCCAGGCCTTGGATGACATTTTGAGTATTGCTGGAAATATCCTCACCAAGAGCCAACTGTACATATGGATTTAAAATGGATACCCATGTTCTACTAGATTGTATTGTTTCACCACTTGCCAAAGTGGTGATCAATTAAGATGACACACATAGTGTCATACCTAGACACAGTCTACTGTGCTATAAAAAAAAGATACATTCAAGCCGGGAGCCAGTGGTGGCTCATTCCTGTCATCCTAGCAAGCAGGAGGCGAAGATTTGAGGATCACAGTTTGAATTCTGCCCTGGCAGGAAAGTCCATGAGACTCTTGTCTCCAAGGAAGCACCAAGAGGACAAAAGTGAAGCTTTTGGCTCAAGTGCAATACCACTGGCTTGCATGCAAAAGCTGAGGGACAGTGCCCAGGCCCTGAGTTTAAGAAAAAGAAGAAAGAGGATGAAGAAGAGGGGAAAAAAGAGGAGGAGGAGGAGAAGGAGGAGGAAGAGGAGGAGGAGGAAGAGGAGGAGGAGGAGGAGGAAGCACACCAGAAAGTGATGGCCACAGAAAAGATTAATTTTAGCCAGATACTGGTGGCACACACATGTAATCATAGCAACTCAGGAGGCTGATATCTGAGGACCAAGATTCTAAGCTAGCCTGGACAGTAAAGTCTGTGAGACTCTTATCACTAAAAATACCCCCAAAAATCTAGAAGTGGAACTATGGCTCAAGTGGTAGAGTGCCAGCCTTGAGCACAAAAGCTTAGGGACAACACACAGTCCCTAAACTCAAGCCCTAGAACTGGCACACACACACTCACACACACACACAGAGTTGCCTCTAAAGTTCAACAAACACACAACCTATCTTTACCAAATATAAATACTCCTTTAAGTCAAATACCTGTTAGGACTACAAGGGTTCTGAGAACCCCCTGGCATAGTTAGTGCATCTGATCATCTCACTAGCTCCACTCTGCTCTCTGAAGCTGAGAGATCCAAAGGCCTGTTAGGTTTGGCCCCTTAAAACCACTTAGAGCTCTTAACAAGCAAGAGAATAGTGCAGTGATATATGAAGAAAACAGAAGGAAAGGAAATGTTATAGTAATGACACAGTTACACCCAACGGTTTTGGGGGACAGAAGAGGGCGCTTACCTTATCAACAACATGGGGCCAGCAGAGAATGTTAAATCGCAGTTATTACTGCAATTTTTCTTATGCTGAGCCCACTTAAAATATATAAGGGAACAGAATTATTGTTTTAGTGCCAGTATTGGGTCTTGAACTCAGGCCCTAGGCACTGTCCTTTAGCCCTTTTACTCAAGGGTGGTACTCTACTCCTGGACCCACCACTTCAATTCCAGCTTTGTACTAGTTAATTGGAAATAAGTGTAACTTGGGTGTGTCTGCAGAGGCTGGTTTCGAACCTTGATCCTCAGGCTGGAACCTCATGAGCAGTAAAGTTTTCAGCCATCATCCACCAGAGCCTGGCCAAACGTCACTTCTTGTGTTCTCAATGGTGATTTCCTCAAATAAAACATTAAGCATACACATCACAGTTCTTTTGTGGACAAGACCTCCTGTATGGGAAGAATTTTCACTGAAAGGAAATCACATATCAGGCCATTTATGTTGCCAGCAGTTGCAGTTATAATACAACTAGCTCATCAGAGGATGGATGAAAGACTAAATATTTATGCAACTGCACAGTGTTTTAACATAAGTTGAAAGGACTGACATAATAGAATGAAATCCAAGCCATTTGTCAGGTCAATATTAAATGCTGCTTTCGCATGAATAGTAATTTCATTTCCTTTTAGATGGTTAATGAAGATATTCGACCTTGTTTCTACTGTCCTCCAAAGTGTGTGTGTGTGTATGTGTGTGTGTGTACGTACACAGGTACTGGGGCTTGAACTCAAGACTTTGAGCTCTTATTTGGCTCATTCTGCTCAAGGCAGGCCATGTGGTACTCGATCCATACCTCCATTTCTGACTTTTTGCTGATTAATTATGTGAGAAGACAATGTGGGATTTGCCTGCCCAGGCTGGCTTTGATCTGTGATCCTCAGATCTCAGCTTCCTGTGAAGCTAGGATTACAAGTGTGAGTCACTGGTGCCTGACTATATCTTTCAGACTTTTATTGAGAACTCAGGGGGTGAAAAAGGAAGAATGAAACCTGTTAGCATTCAGAAATCTTTCTAGCTCATTCTGTCCCACTGAGTTACATGGAAAGCAACAGGGAGCTGGGCGTTGGTGCTCATGTCTGTAATCCTAACTACTAAAGATGCGGGGGAGGGGGACAAATATGACATCACTGTATGACTATCAGCAATGCTATGATGGCAGTACACAATAGGCACGTGAGTGGAAGTGCATCTGTAGTCATCTCCAACAGGAAATCGCTTTCTAATTTACAAATGGCTTACAGGTGACTTATACTTATTCCCAGTCTTGATAGTGACTTCCTGAAAATGTCCTTCACTGTATCTGAGTTTCTTGCTATTACTGTTATTGGCTAGAAAGACATGTGAGAAATAAATGGTACATGTTAAAAATGCAAATAGTATCATTATATGGTCATTTCCAAATTAGTTTCCTTATCTCCAAAGCACAATTTGTTTCCTGGTATTTAAAGACAACTCCTGTGAAGAGCACAAACCTTGAGTAGAACTGTGTATTCATTTCTTTGTATAACATGAAGCCAGGAGAATGCATTTCAGACATATGGAAAAAGCCCACAGAAGTCAAAGCTGAATAAACAGCAGAGAATATGGAGGACAAAAGGCACTGGAATACTGTGAAAATACTGAGAGGAAATGAATGTTCACAAAGCCGACAATTCAGTGAAAATGTCTTACAAGAGGCAAGGTCAAATAAGGACATTTTCAGGGAAGACCTGCCTGTGGTCCATGAGCATGGATGTGGAGACTTTCCACGGGCTGAACATCAATCCATAGGCAGACACTTGGCTCTTCAGGAGTAATCACATACCTCTGCAGCCTTCATGTCAGGAAATTTGGATCTCACTGAAGGACATTTAGAAATGCAGAGCTGACTGAACAGATGTATCTCTCAGCCCTGTTGGCACTAGAGGGAGTCAGGTAGAGAGAAGTGTGTGCTTTCCACACCAGACCTGTCTGCTGTCTTCTCCCTCCAGCCATGAATCGGGCTTGTGAAATGGCTCAGATCATTTGCAAGGCACTCACTACCAGCCATAGTGAATGAACAATACTATTTTGTGTCATGTAGAGCACCCTTAAAGACAAAAGTACCATTTTATGATGTGTTTTGTTCATCACTATGAACTCCTTATTACTCTACTACAATGTCAGCATATATATGTGACCCATTGTGGCAAGTATCAGTTGATATTCTCGAAGGCATTACAAGCAATGGAACGAACATATCCTGACTCATGGATTTCAGGTCAAATGAGTCCTGATTTTAACAAGAGTTGGACATGATAATTTAGCATAATTTCTAAAGCAATATTTGAATATGGAGCTTTCTGTTCTGGCTCAAGAACACTATGGGGGACAACTGAGGAAATCTAAATATGAGTATTTGGAAAATATGAAACAGCATGGAGTTTAGCTGATTAAGGCAAAACTGGACTAGCGTGTATGAGTCCCGGGTTCAATACCTACCATCATGCACACACACACACACCTCACACACAGAGAATACATATATATATATATATATATATATATATATATACATATATATATATGAAATGATTATGTTTATATTCATGTATACCTTAAATGTATCTTATGTGTATATAAACATTTGGATATTTTATGTGCACATACTTAGAAATGTGTATGTAAACATGAGTGTTATGTTTTATGTGTATATGAATAGCCACCTATATTTGTGTATAATTATATAGGCTTACGTACATTCTATTTATGTAACATGTATATGAATATATGTACAAATATATAAGTTGCACATACATATGTACATATACACACTAAAGTTAAGTTTAGTAGAAAAGAGTTAGTACAGATATAAAAGAATACCACTATTTTTCAGAAGTATATAAATTTCAGAATGAAGGACTATGATATTCGGTAAAGACTTTCAAAAATATGTATGCTGACACTGTTCTAGAACTAGTAAAAATAAAAATTATATGAAAAATTCTAAGAAACTTTGGGGGAAAGATTCTGATTTTCTTATTAGTATTTGGAACCTTTCCTTTCTTTTTAATTCCACAAAAATATATGAAATTAATGATAACTACTCCACATATAATAATAACAATAATAATAATAATAATAATAATAATAACATGAAAAAGTAGTTTAATTCCAGGAAGAATACCTCCCTGACTGATAGAAATGACGTTCTGTATGACAAAACTGTGACAAATTGTATATATTTAATATTAAAATTTGCTTCTGTTTATACATGTTAGCTATAATCAGTGAATAACGTTTCATAGTGTCTAGTACACAGCTTTATATATGAAGACATAAATGTATGAATGATGACACATTATTAAATGGTCTTACTTTCATTTTTGATGTTGTTGTTCTTATTTGGGGGTTGAACTCATGTCCTACACTCCATCCTTGGGTTCTTTTTGCTCAAGGATAGAGGTCTAGCACTTTGAGACATAGCTCCACTTCTGGATTTGGGGACCTTCATTGTCTATAAGAGTATCAAAGGGACTTTTCTGCCCTGCCCAGTTGGTCTTCCTTTCTTATGTTAAAAACATAAGCAAACACAACTCACTTAGTTAGGTTGTGCACCTCATGGAGCTTGAACCCACAGCCAGGATCTGTATCTGAGCATTGTCATTCAAGTCTAGCAATCTACCACGTGAGCCAAAGCTACAATTCCAGCTCTTTTTCCTGGTAATTTGGAGGTAAGCATTTCAAGGTCTTTCCTCCCAGGCTGGCTTTCAACTACAATGCTCAGATCTCAACTCTTGTATAGCCATGATTCCAGGCAAGAGCCAGCTGGGTGTAACAGGTATTGTATTTTCAAGAAAGATTCTCAATTTACACTAAAGTGATTTAAAAATACATAATACCCCTAGGAAGATTCAGCATGAATGCTGGAAATGGATTTTGAAATAAAGGAAGCTATTGTACAAAGAGAAGGACACAGAATTGTTCCAGAATAGAAGATAATTGTCAATAGCGTATAGTAATTGCACTAAGACACATTGCTATCACATTTACCTTCATAAATAACACCTAAGTGGAATCAAGTGGAATCAAGCTCATTGATTGTTGTTCTTTCCCAATTTTCCTCCTATCATTGTTCTTAAAATGTTTCCTTCCATTTGATAATTTTTAAACTCTCTCCTCCTTCCAGCCTCAGCAAGTAACTAGATATGTCCTCTCTGCTGTAATAATCACTTACAAGGCAACTGTTCTTGACCTCACTGGTGAAAATCTGGAGTGAAATGCTATCATCCGGGTCTTCCTCTTTTTCCAGGCTGGTATACCTGACCCATTTAATAAGAACCCAAAGTAATACATTATTAGCTAGTAATTGAGTTTTCACATCAGTCTTTATACTTACTATGTTTTCAATCTACATTTTGTTGTTCACAAACACTCATGGATCAGTTATGCATTTGCAGGATGGAGCCTCCAGTGCCTGATGACCTAGATGTATACTTTCAGAGAATGTTAATTCATCATTTAAACTGAAGGAAAATTTAGAGATTATAATCAAAGTGTCATAAAATACAGAATGTATGTTATTTATAATTGGAACAAGGATAAATAACAACCATAATGAATGAGTGAACATATATTAAGGATATTGGCTTTCAGATCTCCATTCACAAACAAAGTGAAATATTAAATATAAACACTTGCTTAATACCATTGCAGGAAAGAGTACCATTTTTCCTTTTCTTGGGTAGAACTGCAAATTAAAACAATAGACAATATTTAGTGGCATTTCATAAACATGATCTTAAGAAATCATGAAAGGTGAAAATACTGTCAATTTATAGGTATCCATGTGAACACAGACAAAACCGACCCTAGTGTTAACTGGGGTGTTGATGGACTATGGCCTGTATGGTGATCTTACTGTGATGTTAAGTAGACTACTGTAGAAGAGTGGATTTGAATAGAATCACTGCTACTTGTGATGAAAGCTCCCTTACCATGGGCCAGTCTCACACTTGCCTTACATTCAATTCTCTGTGATAATACCAACAAAGCTTGATGTGCTATTCAAACATTTAAAGAAATATAATCATCTAGACTAAGGTACACAGAAGAAACAAGTTCTTTAAATAGAATGTTCTTTATCCAGAAATGCATAGAAAAATTTGCAATTAACCAACAGGAAACATGAGAAAAACTAGAATATTTCACTTCCTTAAAGCGTTTTCTGAAGTGTACGATGTTGTCTCATATCCTAGAAAATTTATTTTACAGTAGCATGAACAATGATCAAGATTACTGTAAGTCATGGTAGTGTGAGCTGAATTAGCTAAGTGATGAATGCAGAATTACTCCTTTGCTATTTCACTGCAGGTTCAGGGGCGAGCCGTAAATCTTACCTGAAGGTGGCCTTGGAGTTCTCCATGGGCCAGCCCAAAATAAGGGACTTTCTGGAATGATCACCACCCTTCTCATTGTCCCCACATTCAGCCATCCACAGGGCATGCAGTGGGATAACATTCTTAATCTTAAAGCATTTCTTATACCTAAAAAGAGCAACAAACACCATACCTCTTAATTAACATCCACAATGTGTTCAATGTGTTGTGTTAAGAACTAGTCTCCCAAACTACTCCCTTGATTTTTTTTTTTTTTTTTTTTTTGCAGCGTGTTTTCTTTTTCCACTCCTGGCACTTGAACTCTGGGCCTAAACTGTCTCTGAGCTTCTTTGCTCAAGGATAGGCACTTGAGCCCCAGACCCACTTCCAACATTTTCTGTGTATGTGGTACTGAGGAATTGACCCCAGGGCTTCGTTCGTGCTAGGCAAGCACTCTCCCCCTAAGTGACATTCTCAGCTCCAACTATTCTTAGTTTTTTTTTTTTTTAATCGTTTTCAACTATGGACAGGGGCTCATCGATCTGTCACATTCTCAATTGTGTTGTTCTATCTGTGTTGGAGTCAGGGCCTCTCTGTGTACTGCAGCCTGATCCTAACTCTGGTTCCTACATCAAAGTCTGCACACTGTGGCTACAGGAAGGACAGCATGCCTGGTGGTGTTCTTCATTATTGACAATATTCTCAAAAGTAACACCACTTCAGGGAAATGTGGGAAACAAACAATGAATCCAATTCTTTGCAAACAAAATTGAAAAAGAACCTGTGGCATTAAAGTCAGGGCTGTGTAAATGCTATTTGCTAGTGAAATGCATTTTGTGCTGAGCAGGAGAGTGAGCAGTGCACACATACTTGGTATTAGACACAAGCAGTAAATCACTGAAGAGGAAGAGGTTCTGCTTCTTCCTCTTGCATCCTTCCTGTATCTGCACTGGGCCATGGATGAGCAGGATTCTGCTGGGGTCCCCTGGGGACTGGGATCTGTCCCAATGATCGTCCTTCTTAGGAAGATGGCTTTCCTGCTGCACAGAAAACACCACACATGGTCAGTGTTCAAACATAGGAGAGGGCTTCGTGCCAGACTTTAATGGTGCACAATGCTACCATTCTCAACCTTGACTTCATAAATAACATCCAACGGACTTTGTGGTATGGGTGGAAAAGCAAGTAGAAAGCTAGGTCAGTTTGAATATGGATGCAGGACAGATATGCAAACAGAGGCCTGGACCTTTTCCACTTTAGGAGATGGGCAAAAGAAGGAGGTCAGAAGCTGAATCTACTGTTAGAGGAGAGGAGGAGAGGGGCTGGTGAGAGAGTGGTGAGCCAGGGGAAATGAAAGAGCAAGGAGAAGCAATGATTATGGAAACTGACCACTCTTCTGTTTGGTATTTAACAAAGAAGTTATTGGTAAAATTGAAAAAAAATCTTTGGTATGCTGTGAATATCTGTGAAAAGAACATTCCAAATTAATTTTCTTATGCCATTATAAGTGACAAATGTCCATTCTACACATGTCCTTCACATCTGATTTACATCAATATTCAAATTTTGTAGAGAAAGAGAAGAAAAAAACATCAAGTAATACTTAAAACACCAACAAATTTCTGAAATATCAAGTTTTACAGTAAGGTGCACTATCATCCTACAGGTAAGAATAATTTTATGGGATCTTTTAAAAATCTTGATGGCTCAGGTATTTCTGGAGACAATCCAAATTATCATCCATGAAGACAAGCTCATATCTCTAAAGAAATCTTTCTTTAGCTCAACTGTAGTGCACAGACAAAAATCACTGAAGCTAATTTTTAATGCAAAGATAACCTAACAAATCGTTTGTTTGTTTACTGGGGCTTGACTCCTGGGCATGGGAGCTTGTCCCTGAGCTTTTTTTTCTTAAGAACTCTCATGGTTGAGCCACAGCACCACTTCTGGCTTTTTGTGAGTAGTTATTGGAGATAAGAGTCTCATGGACCCATGGTTCTCAGGTCTAGCCTCCTGTGTAGCTAGGTTTACAGGTGTGAGTCATTGGTGCCCGGCTGACCTACTACATTCTATCTCTAAACACTGTCACCATTGAAATGAATCAAGCAGAGACAAGTCTGTGATTTCCTATGTAAAGACTATCCAGACTCCTCTCCTAACTAAAAAAGAAACTTGATAATCCCTGCTTATTCTTAAAACTACTTACAGAGCCATCCTCCTGGAAATCATTGGCAGAGGGCCGCAATGGAATATTCTTCTGAAGTTCTTTCTCTTTTGGAATGTTGATATATCTGAAAAGTTCAACAATAATGAAAAAGAGCACAAAGAATGAGGGAGTAGTTTGAAAATGTAGACTATCATTTGAAAAAAAAAAAAGATGTTCAGAATGCAAGAGATAGCCCAAGGAAATTACATTTGGGAAGCATGCCTGTTGTAAAAAAAATTGCTTTGAGCAACACACACACACACACACACACACACACACACACACACACACACACACACACAGAGCCAGCCTTGGATCTTGATCCTTGGACCTGAACATTGACCCTGAGCTTTTTCGCTCAGGGCTAACACACTCTTACTTGATCTAGATTCCCACTTTCAACTTATTGGAAAATCATTTCATGACTGGACTTGTTTGGAACCACAGTCCTCAGGTTGTATCCTCCTGAAGAGCCAGGATGACAGTGACTGTGATCCTACATATGCACATAGAAAATATCCCCTTAAGTCTAACCTGCTGAAGTTAACAAGAACTTAGGGTTTACAACCAAAATCTCTTGCAAAATAAACAAATGCATTTTATTTCTAAAAGAAGCCATGATAAATAATTTCTATTACAAATAAGAAGAATCTATTGAGAACGTTGCTTTGCAGGGACTTTTATTTACTCACTAGCAAATTAAATTATTAAGTATGAACAGTTGGGAATTACCTTTGAAGTAAAAAGCACCATTTGTCCTTTAGCGGTGAAGAACTGCAATTGAAAATGAGAGACAATATTATAGTACATTTCACAGTCATGCTATGATTTTAAGTCTGTCCTTAGAGATAAAAAGATTGGCGGTCCATTAGTGTCAATGTGAGTATGGGTGGAATTAGAACCTGCTCATAACTGGGGTTTGATGGACTCTGGCTCTGACCAGTGATCTTACTGTGATGTGAATTAGACTTTGGTATGGAAGAAAAATTGGATTGAGAAACTTATTTTCTACTGTGTGCTGCAAGCCACCTCAGCATAGGTGAGCTCACACCTGCACTGCCTTCAGTGTCCACAGTGATCACACCAGACAGAGCAAGGTGTGCTGTTCAAATACAAAAATAGCATTATGTACACTAAATCATATGAAGAAATCATATGAACTTGGATGGAATATTTTCAATTCAGTAAGCAAGGATAAAAATTGGCAATAAAAATGAAAACATGGGAAAATTGCTGTATTTCATTTCTTTAAAGAAATTGCAGAACTGTAATGTATTGTGTTATTTCCTGGGAAACATCTTCTTCATTGTTACGATCAATAATCAATACCACACCAAGTCTTTAATGATGAATGCTAAGACAGCTAAGTTACTCCCATCAGTTTCTCTACTGTATGATTAATTTCTCCAATGTTTACATATCAGACATAATGAGATTTTTCTACCTTGCACGTTTTAAAAATCTGGTAATTTATACATACATAAAAATCACCATGAGGGCTGGGAATATGGCCTAGTGGCAAGAGTGCTTGCCTCCTACACATGAAGCTCTTGGTTCAATTCCCCAGCACCACATATATGGAAAACGGCCAGAAGGGGTGCTGTGGCTCAGGTGGCAGAGTGCTAGCCTTGAACGGGAAGAAGCCTGAGACATTGCTCAGGCCCTGAGTCCAAGGCTCAGGACTGGCCAAAAAAAAAAAAAATCACCATGAATAAAGTATATTTATAATATTTTGAATGTTTGCGATATTTGTGTGTCATCATCACCTTGTATTGTTGTATTCTCCTTCTCTAAAAAGATCGGAAAACAATGTATGCACATATTACTCCTCCCAATCTCGCATATATTTTCGTTAGTCATGCATTACACTTTCACAACTGTTACCTGAGTATTGTAAACCAGATGACTTTAAACATTAATATTTGAATTTTTGTGTGGATGCATTGTGTGTGTGTGTGTGTGTGTGTGTGTGTGTGTGTGTGTGTGTTTGAAAACACCATGAGTGGAATCAGTGGGCACTTAGCCATCCAATATTTGTCTTCTTATGAAACACCAGACTTTATGTTTGCTTGTTTTTTATTTCCATCAATAACAGCTCTTCGCCTTTCCAATGCTGTGCTGTCCTGAAAACTGTTTCACCAGGGTAGTTAGTGAAGCTGATGTTAGACCGCCCCTAACCTGCCTATATATACACACACAATGCCTGTTTACTGAGGCCATGTGGTGGAAATGTATAACAGCCATCTACCACAAAGGAGGCTGGACAGTGCAATAGCTTTAGAACTAGTGGAGCTTAAAATGGTCTAATATCCACATTTTAAGTTTTCCTTAAAGAGTAGTTTGGGGGGAATGTCTACTCTTCTCTCTCTGAGTTGCATCAGCTTCCTTTACTTTGCATCCTGAGTACACACAGAGCAATAAGAACCCAGAACATTCCATGAAAACTGCCACGGAGAAGACCTGCAGACACGGACACACACATGTCCACCTTCCCAATCATTTTTTGTCAGTCAAAGCCAGACTGTCCAAGAAGTCCATACAATTTACCTTTAATTCCCCTCCAAAAAGCTGGCAATAGAGCTCTGTCCCCAAATTTCTCCACGATGTGCACTGGTACACGGCTTTCAACCAGAATCTTCTTCAGCCAAACCAAGCCAGAGCAAAGCAGCAGAACATTCATGAAGACACAGCGGCCTCCAGGGTGACTGTACTGCAGACACCTGGGGTATATGCCCCCTGTAGCCACTCCCACTGCTTCCCCAAGCCCCCCACCACCCTAGGCCTAGCTAGTGGTCATCTGTTCTCCACCTCTGTTGTCCTGTCTCGTGGAAACTGTTGCATAACCTTGATAATCCAGGAGAACTCATTTTTACTTTTTCTTTTCATTTTCATCAGTGCATATTCATCCTTATTATTGCAGGCATTTATAAGCTCACTTCTTTAAATCACTTTAATAATAACCTTTAGTACATTTTCTTTTTCTTCCTTCCTTCCTTCCTTCCTTCCTTCCTTCCTTCCTTCCTTCCTTCCTTCCTTTTTTCCTTCCTTCATGACTGCCTTCCTATTTTCTTAATTTCCTCTCTCTCTCTGTCTCTTTCTATCTGTTTCTGTCTCTCTGTGTATAGGGGGTGGGGGTGGGGTGTATTTTTCTTCTTTCCTTGCTTGCTTTCTCTATTGTTTGCAAGTCCTTTAATTTGAACTCATGGCCAGGACGATTTTCATGACCTTCTTTGCTCACGGCTACCAATCTCACCACCTGAGCAAAAACTACTTCCATCTTTTTGGTACTTTAGTGGAGTTCAGAGTCTCCTGAACTTCAAACCATGATTCTCAAAATCTTGCATTTGTGTAGCTAAGATTATGTAAATAAGATACTGTCACCCAGCTAATTTTTTCATTAGCTTTTTCAGAAAGTGACCTCATTCTGAGTTCATTCATATATTCATATAATGCACTTTGGTCATATATTTTCTCTGTTATTCTAAGCCCCCTTCCCCTCATTTGGCTGTGTGCCCTTATGGTATTTTCTTGTATGCAGACAATTTTCTTCAAGGACCCATGACAGTATGTTTGTCATCATGCCCACTGTAGGACTTAGGTGTTGCCTCTACTTTGGCTTCTTGCAAACGAAGCTGCTCTTACCATCTTCCTCCACCCAGGCAGGCACTGACATCCCCACGCGACAGGCCTTGGTCAGTACTCAGGATCCCCAGCTGTTATGCTTCTTGAAGGGTTTCAGTGCTGGAGAAGCTCTCTGGCCCACAGAATCATGGATTCAGTCACCAGGTCTCAAGACAAAAAAAGAAGCACACAGCACAACTTAGCTGGATTGGACAAGTCAAAGCAAGCAGCCAAGCTACCCAATTCCTGGAGAAGTGAGGAGACGCCATAAATCCAAGTAGTTTTGTGTTTTAGATTTCATTAAAGCCTTTCAAAACCAATCCAACACTGAGCCACACTGGGACTTTAATCTCCAGAAGCTTCTCTGTTTTCACCTTTGTTTCATTGTAGGCTTATTGTACAACTGAATGGAAATGACTGGGATATTTTCACACATGCCAGTAAAACCCTCATCCCAAAACCAGGCAGGGACTCAGCAAGGAAAGAGAATTATAGACCAATTTCCCTGATGAGAATTGATGCAGAAGTTCTCAACACAATTCTGGCCAATCAACTTCAACAGGTCATCAAAAAATTCATACACTATGACCAAATGGATTCATGCCCAGTATGCAGAGTTGGCTCGATGTACGGAAGTCAATCAAAATAATCAACCACATCAAGTGGAGCAAGGTCAAGAATCACATGATTATTTTGCTAGATGAACAAAAAGCATTTGATAAAATGCAGCACCCATTTATGATGAAAGCTTTGGAGAAACTAGGATTCCAGGGAACATTCCTGAATGTAATTAAGGCTGTCTTCAATAAACCGACAGCGAACATTACTCTTAATGAGAAAAAGCTAAAGCCATTTCCTCTAAAATCAGGAGCAAGACAAGGTTGTACTCTCTCCCCTCTCTTCTCCAACATAGTACGAGAACTCCTAGCCAAAGCAATAAGGCAAGAGGAACACATAATGGGGATCCAAATTGGAAAAGATGAAGTCAAACTCTCTCTCTTTGCAGATGACACAATCCTGTATCTAAAGAACCCCACAGACTCTACTCTCAAGCTACTTGAGCTGACCCAAAACTCTGGCAAAGTAGCAGGATATAAAAATAAACCATCAAAAAATCAATGGCTTTTCTATAATCCTGGTTGTTGGACCTGGGTAACTGCAGCCTTAGTCAGAACATGGGGGATGCAGAGGCGAGTGGACCAATGCACACTTTACTTTAGAAGGGCCAGGATTTATATAGGGTTAGAAATCAGTTCACAACTTCAAGAGTAAAATTAATACAGAAAGGTATCCATATCAATACAAAAGTTGTGGATGTCGCTACTGCAAGGATGTAGCTACTACAAAGGTAGTCAAAGGTAGTCACTACAACAAAGTGTGTTGCTACTACAAAGGGGTCAGTATTACAACAAAGGATCAAACCAGTCAAGGCAGAACTCTATTACCTAGCTACTATTTCCTGAAGACTAATTATCTTAGACCACTGACTTCCCTATTTACTGTAAGAAGCTTTCACTGGAGCAGCTGGGCAAACAAGTCTCCCCAGGGAGGCTCTATACAGAGGGAAGGGGTGATTCTCATGACCAAGTGGCTTCCTTTGGCCAACAAACACAAGAGACTCTTTAATGGAGAGGTTTCCCCATAGGCCTATTAGTTTGCTAATAAGGCATCAGAATATCTGTGCTGAGGCTAAGTCCCCCACTGGTCAGAGAAATTATTCTCCCACAGCTGAAGACTGAGGCCAAAAATCAGGAAAGCAATTACTCTTGCAATAGCCTCAAAAAACACAAAATACTTAGGAATAACCTTAAGCAAAGAAGTGAAAGACGTCTGGATGAGAACTATAAAAACATGAAAAACAAAATTAAGCAGAACTCAGGAAATGGAAAAACCTCCTATGCTCCTGGACTGGAAGGATTAATATTGTCAAAATGGCAATATTTGTAAAGTCAAAGGCTATTTACAAATTCAATGCAATACCCATTAATATTACACCATTTTTTAATGAAATAGAGGAATTAATCCAGAAATTCATATGGAACAATGAAAGACCCAGAATAGCAAAAACAATCCTAAGTAGAAAGAAGAGTGCTGTAGGAATTACTATACCAAACTTCAAGCTGTATTACAAAGCTATAGTAATAAAAAGAGCTTAGTATTGGCACAGGAACGGTCCTGAAT
This sequence comes from Perognathus longimembris pacificus, assembly GCF_023159225.1. Lineage (NCBI taxonomy): Eukaryota > Metazoa > Chordata > Mammalia > Rodentia > Heteromyidae > Perognathus > Perognathus longimembris. The sequence continues at coordinate 46,949,830 of NC_063178.1, forward strand.
ACCAATGAAACAGAACTGAAGACCCAGGAACAAACCCACAGAACTATGCCTACTTAATCTTTGATAAAGGAGCTAAAAAAATAGGATGGAAGAAAGATAGCCTCTTTAACAAATGGCACTGGTAAAACTGGTTCAATGCCTGCAATATATTAAAACGAGATCCTTATATATAACCCTGCACCAACATCAATTCCAAATGGATCAAAGACCTTGAAATAAAAACATACCCTGAAAACACTAAAAGAAGGAGCAGGAGAAACACTTGGGCTCGTTGGCACAAGATGAAACATCCTTAATAAAGGCCCAGAAACACAACAAACCAAAGAAATGTTGGACAAATGGGACTGAATCAAACTTCAGAGCTTCTTCAGGGCAAAGGATATAGCTTGCAAGATAAACAGAAGGCCCACAGATTGGGAGAAGATCTTTACCAGCCATACAACAGACAAAGGCCTCATATATAAAATATATGCAGAAATAAAAAATTAAATTCCTCCAAAACAAAACCGCAAAGAACCAACAGCCCCCTCAACAAGTGGGCTAAAGACTTAAAAAAAAGACTTCTCTGATGAGGAAAAGAGAATGGCCAAGAGACATAGGAAAAAGTGCTCTACATCACTGGCCATAAAAGAAATGCAAAGCAAAACAACACTGACATTCCACCTCAACCCAGTAAGAATGTCCATTATCAAGAAAACTAACAATAAAAAATGTTGGAGGAGATGTGGCCAAAAGGGTACCCTACTTCATTGTTAGTGGGAATGTAAATTTGTTCAGCCACTCTGGAAAGCAGTATGGAGATTCCTAAGAAGGCTAAACATAGAGCTACCCTATGACCCATAAACCCCACTTTGGGGCATCTACCCAAAAGACCACAAACAAGAACACACTAAAGCCACTAGCACAACAATGTTCATCGCAGCACAATTTGCCATAGGTAGAATATGGAACCAACCCAGATGCCCCTCAGTAGAAAAATGGATCAGGAAAATGTGGTACATATACACAATGGAAATTTACGCCTCTCTGAATGACACTGCCCCATTCGTAAGGAAATGGAAGAACTTGGAAAAAATTATATTAAGTGAAGTGAGCCAGGCCCAAAGAAACATGGACTCTATGGTTTCCATCATAGGAAATAATTAGCACAGGTTTAGGCTAGTCACAGCAGAGGATCACAAAAGCCCAATAGCTATAACCTTATGCACAGATAAGATGATGCTAAGTGAAATGAACTCCATGTTATGGAAATGAGTGTTATATCACTGTTGTAATTACTCTCGACATGCCATATGAAACCATAGCGTCTTTTCTTGATAATCCTCTTGTATCCCCTTCCTGTGGTTGTCCCCGTGCTATCACTGTATCTCATCTGACTGCCCTGGATACTGTATATACTGGTATTAGAACTAGAGAAGTGAAATGGAATATCAAAATGGAGAGACAAAGGATAAAAAGACAAATGACTGCAAAAGCAATACTTGCAAAACCATTTGGTGTAAACCAACTTAACAATTCCTGGGGGGAGAGGGAAAAGGGAGGGGAGAGGGGGAGTGAGGGAGGAGTTAACAAATAGTACAAAAAATGTACCCATGTCCTTACATATGAAACTGTAACCCCTCTGTACATCACTTTGACAATAAGTATGTATTATTAAAAAATTAAAATAAAGGGCTGGGGATATAGCCTAGTGGCAAGAGTGCCTGCCTCGGATACACGAGGCCCTAGGTTCGATTCCCCAGCACCACATATACAGAAAACGGCCAGAAGCGGCGCTGTGGCTCAAGTGTCAGAGTGCTAGCCTTGAGCGGGAAGAAGCCAGGGACAGTGCTCAGCCCCTGAGTCCAAGGCCCACGACTGGCCAAAAAAAATAAATAAATAAATAAATAAATAAAAAAGGGAAAAATATGGTAACAGATTGCCTGTGTAAAACTCCAATGTTCACACACACACACACACACACACAAACACACATGCACACACTACAACTGGCATCACTGCTTTTACTGTAGCATGAGTGGAAAACAGGATTTGCATGGAATGAGAATCACCAGGAAGGGGAATCAGGAAGAAGAGGGAAATGAAGTTGAATTTAAACAAAGTAATTTATGTAAGGAAATGGAATAATGAAATCTGCTAAAAACTACCTTCAAAAGGGTGGAGAGGAAACCACTTCGTGGCTCCCACCTGTAATCCCAGCTACTCAGGAGGATGAGATCTGAGACCCAAGTTTCAAAGCTAGCCCAGACAAGAAAGCCCACTGAGAGTCATATCTCCAATTAACCAGCAAAAAGCTGGAGGTTGAAGCAAGGCTCAAGTGGTAGAGCACCAGTGATCAGAAAAAGCCAAGTGAATGCTGGAAGTTCTGATTTCAAGTGACATTACCTATGCATATAACACACATACACACATACTCATGCACACATGTATATACACACACAAGTACCACTACTGACTAATGATCCTATACATTGAAAATCAGGAATTCTTATATGAAATTACCTTGCCACAGGTTTACTTGTATTTTTTAAAAATAGATATGAAAGCCAGTTACCAGTAGCTCAAGTCTATGATCCTAACTACTCAGGAGGTTGAGATCAGAGGATCGCGGTTCTAAGTGAGCCTGGGCAAGAAAGCCCATGAAACACTTATCTCCAATTATCCACCAGATAACCAAAAGTGGTGCTGTGGCTTAAAGTGGTAGATGGTTAACCTTGAGCAAAACAAGCTCAGGGATAGTGCCCAGGCCCCACAACACTCACACACTCACACACACACACACAAACACACACACACACATACACACACACACACAAATAAAAAAAAGAAGAAGAAAAAGTAATCTATTCCCACTCTCTCTGTTCAGCATGGGGAAGGGGCAGAAACAAGGTCTGGAGAAGCACTTTGAGAACACAAGGGACCCCGAAACCCCATCTCCAAAGCAAAGGCAACATGGCCTCTGCCATCGCCAATCACCCAGTCAGGAGCACTCCTTCTCTCAGAGCACAAGCTGTGTCCTCCTCTTCTCCATCCACTGGACAGCTCCAACTAAACTCAGCAAGTCCTCCACACCAAAACTTTCAGCCAAAGCACAACAAAAATCTTCTCCCGGCCCCAAGTCCTTCCTCTTTCCCATATAGGCCTTGGGATTCTTCTCCATTTTCACGTATGAGAAACTCCCGTTGCAAAGGATAAAACATAACAACACATGAAAGCCAATCATGTGGAAGGACAGCACATGAAAACCAATGAAGCTCAAGTGGTAGAGCACTAGCCTTGAGAGAAAAGCTCAGAGGCAGTGCCCAGGCACTGAGTTCAAGCCAGAAGACCAGGACAAAAAGAGTAAAATGGGGGGGGGGAGCAATTAATACTGGTGCCAATAAATAATTTAAGACTGGGTATGATTCAATACTGTAATCTTTGCTACTTGAGAGGGAGAGACTTCAAGGATAACAGTTCTAACCCAGCCCAGGCAAAAAGTTCATGAGACTCCCAATGGTTAGGGGAAGTATTTTATATCCAGCGACAGGCAAGCCCTCCAAACTACATGTGAAGTAAAAACAGGCAGATCTTTTGGTACAGCCAAACATTCAGATTGTTTTCATATTCCAAATATTTTAAGAAACTGAAATAAATGTGTTCTGTGGAAAAAAAAAAACAAGCAGATCACAGTCCTGAAGTTAAAACAAAAAGGTGGATCACAGGCTGGCTGGATTAGCCATAAATCAATCCTATCTGAAATATAACCAACACACAAAGGACTACAGGCATGACAGTGGTAGAGCACCTGCCTAGCAAGCACAAGGCCTTTAATTCAAACTTGAAGACCAGCAAAAATTGAAAAAGAAAAACATACCTCAATGACAGGCACATTATCCTGGATCTCGGTGGTATGAGAGGCAAGCAAGGTGATCATCCGAGCTACCTTCAAGAATCTACACAAGAGAGCACAGAACACAGGCTTGGAAAAGCAGGCAGGGAGGCAGGAAGTGCCAAGGAAGGCCTTCAAAGCTAAGGATGTCCATGAGACAAAAGAGGGTGAGAAGTCGAGGCTGGGATTGGGGGGAATATAGTCATTTGGTTCAGTTGCAAAGGCTACTGGAACCTTCTAATGCTTGACCTTACTTGTTCTTTTCCACCTGGCATGCTGTACCTACAAAAAGCAAGAGAAGCCAGGCAGTGGTGGCTTTCACCTGCCATCCTACATTGTTCTGAGGCACCAACAAGCAGATCACAATCCAGGACAACCCAAAGAATACACTTAACATTTCATTCACAAACCAATGAATATAAAAACAGCTGCAAGTTTAGCTCCTGAGTCCAAAACACAGTGCTACAAAAAAAGTGGGTGGGCAGGGAGACCTGTAGATCACAATCCCATTAAGACTGTAAATAACACCTGTTCTGCTGGCTCATGCCTGTCATCCTCAAGAGGCTGAGATCTGAGGACCAAGGCTCGAAGCCAGCCCCAGGGAAGACAACTCTGAGAGACTTGTCTCCAAATTACCAGCAAAAAGCCAGAAGTAGAGGTGTGGCTCACATGTTCTAGTATGAGACTTGAATGGACAAGAGGTCCCGAGTTCAAATCCCACTTCTGGCACATAGACTCACTGATCTTTTTCACATCAAATACACAACCATTCTTCAAGTTTCTACAACTCCCCATAATCTCAGACTTGTATATTTAGAACATTCAGGATAATGACTCTCTTTTAATTTTTGAAGTTTATAATCAAGAAGTCTCCAGAAATGGCCCAAGTCAGAGTATGTGCTCATTTAGGACTGCACTTGTGGCATCACACAGGCTACAGTAACTTCTTAAAATGGTGAGCCACACTTTACATATACATACACATCCCAGTTTGGAGGGATCCTTAAATGCTGGGTGAGCAGGTGGAACTAGAATAAAAATTAAGCATTGTACATTCAGTCCACGAACCACCACTTAAAAAGGAACAGCTAAGCGAATAACTCAGACTAAGAGGTAAATGGTTGGCCACAGGAAGGAGCTAAGGATTTAAAAATAGGCTAAAAGCACATGCAGGATGCAGAGAAAGATCAAGACAAAACCTAGTCGCTCACACCTGTAATCCCAACTACTCCAGAAGCTGAGATCAAAAGATCCTGGTTCGAAGCCAGCTCAAGCAGACACATCCAAAAGACTCTCATCCCACATTATGCCACAAAAAAAGCTGGAAGCATAGATGAGGCTCAAGCAGTAGTAGTCCAGGATCAAGAAAGCCAAGGGAGGACATGAGGCTAAGAGGTCAAGCCCTAGTACTGGCACCAAAACAAGGCACTAGAATGTTCTTCCCAAGACCTACCAAGGGGGAGTGGAGGAGGTGTGTGACCATGTCCTGGTGAGTCACCACCACACACAAACAGCACAGGAGGTTGGGCTTGGTGGGGGAGGTCGCCATGGTCTTCTCGGTGGAGTCTATCTACAAGCAGCCTTGCTGCAGGAACTCATTCCAGTCCTGCTCTTTCAGACACAGCAACTTCTCTGCTGTGACAGGAAAGAAGCAGAGGAAAAGGGTTTAGAGAGGGGCAAAAACAATGCCCATGAATCTTCCACTCTTTATCATCACAACCACAGTCAAAGCCACCAGTGCTCACACCTGTCATCCTAGCCACCCAGGAGGCTGACATCTAGAGCACACTTTGAGGCCAGTCAGGGCAGGAAAAGTCTGTGAGACTATTTATCTCCCATGAACCATGCAAAACCAGCCAGAAATGGCACTGTGGTTCAAGTTGTAGAGTGCTAGCTTTGAGCAAAAGAAGCTCAGGGGGCTGGGAATGTGGATTAGTGGTGGAGTGCTTGCCTAGCATGCATGAAGCCCTGGGTTCGATTCCTCATCACCGCATATATAAAAAGAGCCAGAAGTAGTGCTGTTGATCAAGTGGTAGAGCGAATGCCTTGAGCAAAGAAGCCAGGGAGAGTGCTCAGGTCCTGAGTCCAAGCCCCAAGACTGGCAAAAAACTGTAAAAGCTGATAATATGGCCTAGTGATAGAGCACTTGTCTGGTATACATGCAGCACTGGGTTCGATTCCTCAGCACCACATATACAGAAAAAAAAAAGCCAGAAGTGGTGCTGTGGCTCAAATGGTAGAGTTCTAGCCTTGAGCAAAAAAAAAAAAAAAAAAAAAAAAAAAAAAAAAAAAAAAAAGAAGCCAGGGACAGTGCTCAGGCCCTGAGTTCAAGCACCACAACTGGCAAAAAACAAACAAACAAAAACAAATGTTTACAGATGCTAAGGTGTTGCCTATATCTCCCTATCCTTTTAGATTAAGGCATTCATTCCCTTAGTTGGTGGGAGTATTTCTGACACTGGGACATTGTAGAATAGCAAGGGAATGCTTCCTCAGAGGCTAACCTTCCTCCCAGTTCCCATGTATGGAAAACTAGTTTCCTTGTGTTTTGTGCTTTGTTTTGTTTTTCTCAATTACATCTTTATTAGCATCAAAAAAAAAACAAGAAAACAAAGAAGAAGCTCAGGGACAGCACCCAGACTCTGAGTTCGAGCCCCACAGCCAATTAAAAAAAAATAACTGGACAGAGATAGACATATTACATGGTAACCTTCTTGTATGACTTTCTTCTTGTATGACCCTGAAAAAAATGTTAAATGTTACCAAAACAAAAATCAACTATGAGTACATAATAACAATTATCAATCCTAATAAGAAAAACAATGAAGATCATAGAACAACTTTCAGTTTTATAACTATGAACATTATTTCATTCATTGGCTTACCATTACTCTTTTCTCAGTGCATATTTTTTTGTGCCAATCCTGGGGCTTGAACTTGGGGCCTGGGAGCTGTCCTTGACATTCTTTTCTTCAAGGCTAGTGCTCTATCACTTGAGCCAGAGTGCCACTTCCGATTTCCTCGTTGTTCACCTGAGATAAGAGTCTCACGAGGTTTAAATTGTAATCCTGAGATGTCAGTCTTCTGAGTAGGTAGGACTACAGGTGTGAGCCACAGTGCCAAGCTGCCTATTTCTTAAGCAGACAAGTACTCCTGAGTGCTCACTCACCTTGTTTAAAGGAGGGCTCTTCTGAGGGAGTTTAGAGCAAGGTCCTCAGGATTTACAGCCCCATTGCTGGTTCTTGGGGTCAGATGAAAACTTAAAAATATACAAGAGTTGATTTAGTGGTATTCAGTTTTCCAAAGTTCCAGCCTAAGCCCAGTACCAGTCTTGTGCAAAAAAGTCTTAGGGACAGTGCCTAGGTCCTGAGTTCAAGACTCAGGAACAACATAAATAATAATAATTATTATTACATTCAAGAAAATGTTAGGGTATAATAAGGATCTAGGTTCTCATCAAAATAAAAAAGCTTTTAGTTCATTTCTGCTAACATAACACTGTGATTTTGGGGTCACTTTAAGGTTATTCCCTGGCTAATTTATTGTATCTTTTATTTACAAATTTCAGGTTTTCTTTTTTTTTTGCCAGTCCTGGGGCTTGGACTCAGGGCCTGAGCACTGTCCCTGGCTTCCTTTTGCTCAAGGCTAGCACTCTGCCACTTGAGCCACAGCGCCACTTCTGGCCGTTTTCTGTATATGTGGTACTGGGGAATTGAACCCAGGGCCTCATGTATATGAGGCAGGCACTCTTGCCACTAGGCCATATCCCCAGCCCTCTTTTTTTTTTTTTTTTGAAGTCTCATTATTTTTATTTATTTTTTTTCAAATTTTTATTATCAAACTGATGTACAGAGAGGTTACAGTTTCATATGTTAGGCTTTGCATACATTTCTTGTACTGTTTGTTACCTTGTCCCTCATACCCCCCTTCCCCCCTTTCCCTTTTCCCCCCTGAGGTGTTCAGTTCATTTTCACCATAGAGTTTTGCGAGTATTGCATTTGTAGTTTGTCTTTTTTTACCCTGTGTTTCTCAATTTTGGTATTCCCTTTCAATTTCCTACTTCTAATACCAGTATACACGCTTCCCAATATACTCAGATAAGATTACAGAGATAGTGTAGGTACAACCACTGGAATGTGATACAAAAACATCATCAATAATAGAAGCTACAGATACAGATGGGACATTGAAAGTAGTTACAACTGTGATATAACAATCGTTTCCATAACATGGAGTTCATTTCTCTTAGCATCATATTATGTGTTCATAAGGGTATAGCTGTTGGGCTCTTGTGAGGCTCTGCTATGACTTGCCTAAACCTGTACTAATTATTCCCTATAAGGGAGACCATAGAGTCCATGTTTCTTTGGGTCTGGCTCACTTCACTTAGTATAATTTTTTCCAAGTCCTTCCATTTCCTTACAAATGGGGCAATGTCATTCTTTCTGATAGAGGCATAAAATTCCATTGTGTATATGTACCACATTTTCCTGATCCATTCATCTACTGAGGGGCATCTGGGTTGGTTCTATGTGTATTTTAAGTAGAAAACTTAAAATATTAGTTTTATTATATTGTACAAGTAGGCTTGTATAGGGAGGATGAACATAATAAAATAGATCAAGTACTTCATAAGTGATGAAAAATATGTACAGCTTTACTTCAGTAAACACTTGAAAGGGAACTTTCATATTTGCGCTTGGTGAGAATAAGGAATAAGGGAATACATTCATGATTCCATGGGCTTCTATACTACAATTTTCAGTTTTCAACATCTTAGAAATACAACCAAGCTGGGCACAATGGCTCACTCCTCTAATCCTAGCTGTCCTGAGAGGTTGAAAGGACTTTTGGTTCAAGGCCAGTTGGGGATAAAGGTAGGCAGGACCCCATCTCAACCAAGAAAAGCTGAGTGTTGTGGCAGGTGCTTATCATCTCAGGCACACAGGAATGTAAACAGGAGGATTAAAATCTAGGAAAACCCAGGAAGAGAAGTCTACAAGACTCCTTGGAAACAGAAGAAGCTGAGTATGGGAGTCAAAGCCTGTTATGCCAGGAAGAAAACATCAAGAGGATCCCAGTCCACGTCTAAGCAAGAAGTGACACACCCTAATCTCAAAATCAGAGTCAACAGAGCTGCAGGTGTGGCTTAGATGAGCAACCACCGGGACTTGTGTTTAAATCCAATTACTGCCAAGTGGAAAAAAAAACACATCAAAGACAAAGGACTGGGGACCTAGCTCAAGTGATAGAGCACCTGCCTAGCACACACAGGCCCCAAGTTCAAAATACCGCACTGTCATAGAAACAAAGATGAGATTTTCTTCTGTCATAGGCTCTCTTATAGATTTTCCATTTGCCATAGCTGAGGAGAAAAGTGATATGCTTAGGGCACAATTCAGTGGGATTTCTGTAGAAGGAAAATAACAATTCTCATGAGCAGAACATAAAGATTTTAAAATAAAGATTGAAAGCCAGGCACCAGTGGCTCATGCCTGCCATCCTAGCTGCTCAGGAAGCTGAGATCTAAAGATAATAGTTCAAAGCCAGCCCAAGCAGGAAAGTCTGTGAGACTCTTATGTCCAATGAACCACCAGAAAACCAGAAGTGGTGCTGTGACTCAGGTGATTGAGGGCTAGCCTTCAGCAAAAGAGCTCAAGGCAGCACCCAGGTCCTGAGTTCAAGGACTACAACTGACAAAAAATAAAAATTTTAAATGTTTTTTAAAAAGCTAACATAGTCTGAAAGAGCGGCACATTTGCTGGCCACTCCTTGGACCTTTTCTTGTCAACTGAGGGCTCTTCAAAATTACCTTGAAATCTTGGAGCTCAGAACATGCCATGATGGTTCTGCTACTAAACAGGAGGAAGCCAAGGTAATCACACATAACACCGAAACTCTCTCTCTGGTTATAAATGCAAATCACAACCTTAAACACACACAAAAAGTAGTAATAATAAAAAGTCGGGCACTGGTGACTCATGACTATCATCCTAGCTACTCAGGAGGCTGAGATACAGAGGATCACAGTTCAAAGCCAGCCTGGGCAGAAAAGTCCATGAGATTATTCTTTCCAAAGAACTCGCAAAATGCTGAAAGTGGCACTGTATCTCAAGAGGTAGAGCGCCAGCCTTGAGTACAAAAGCTCAGGGACAGAGCCCAGATGCTGTGTTTATTCCAGAACAGGGCAGGGGAAAAAATCTGTAATCTGAGAGGTAAGAAGTTAGGAAATGAAAATTAGTGGCTTATCTTGCCTGGAGAAATGTCACAAAACACAAAGCCCAGGGTGTGGAGAAGGTGTCATCCAGCAATCACATCAGCACCAAATGCTCAGACTACATCTTCCAGAAGGTTTTTGTCCTGAGCAATAACTGTCTCTCAGGAGCCAGCTGCAAGGAGTTGAGTAAAAGTCACCTCCATAACCCACCACCATTTTAAGGAAAGAGTGAAGCTGGGTACCACGGCTCACACCTATAATCCCAGCTACTCGAGGAAGCTGAGTTTTGAAGATCACAGTTCAAAGGCAGCCCAGGCAGGAAAAAAATAAATTAACTAATTAAGAGGCAGTTCCCAGGCCCTGAGTTCTAGCCCCAGGACTGGCAGGGTGAATGGGGGTGCAGGGGGGAGCCTCTCTGATTTATCTGCCTAGTCTGACTTTGAACCTCAATTCTCAGATCTCACGCCTCCTGAGAAGTTAAACTATCTAAACATTTGATGGTCCTTGATTATTATTCAATGTATGCATAGAAGGATGCAAACTTAATGCTTTGATTTTTGCTGGTCCTAGGGTTTGAACTCAGAACCTGGGGGCTGTCCCTGTGCTTCTTTTTTCCCTCAAGGCTGGTCCTCTGCCACTTGAGCCACAGGTCCCGGCTTCCAGCTTTTTCTTTTCTTTTCCTTTTTCTTTCTTTCTTTTCTTTGGGGGAAGTTTACTAGAGAATAGTGTCCTAAAGACTTTCCTGCCTTGGCTGGTTTTGAATCATGATCCTCAGATCTCTGCCTCCTGAGTAGCTAGGATGATGGGTGCGAGCTACTGGTGTCTAGTTCCATTCACCCCCCTCTATTAGTGCTAAAATATAAAAACTTTCAAGCTAAAAGCCGAGGTGGCAACTGACACACCCATCTTCTCCAATGGATTCCCAGCAAAGTGTGCAAAGAAACTACTGTGACAAGAAATGGCCACTAGGTGGTGACATTTGCTAGCTCAAATCTCTACAAGCTTTTCTCAAGTGCAATTCTCTTTTTGATAATAATAATAGTAACAAACTATAAACACGTAAGGTATGGGCTGGGAATGTGGCTTAGTGGTAGAGCACTTGCCTAGCATGTATGAAGCCAAGGGTTCGATTCCTCAGTATCACATATGCAGAAAACAACAGAAGTGACGCTGTGGCTCAAGTTGTAGAATGCTAACCTTGAGCAAAAGCAACCAAAGGACAGTGCCCAGGCCCCGAGTTCAAGTCCCAGGATTGGTGAAAAAAAATTGTAGGGTGGATGAGGCTCTGTCTTATAATTTTTTTTGGCGGGGAGTAATATGTGCCAGCACTGAGATTTGGCTCAGGACTTCACTCCTTTGCTTAGCTGTTCTGCTCAAGGCTGGTGCTCTACCCTTTGAGCCATGCTCAAACCAGCTCTTGGCTGGTTAACGGCAGATAGAGTCTCACCAAATGGACTTTTCTACCCTAGGCTAGCTCTGAACTGTGATCCTCAGATGTCCTCCTGAGTAGCTAGGATTTATAGGTGTGAGCCAACCAGAATTCAACTTGAAAGGACTTGTTCAAACTAAGAGGGTTGAAACTAAGAGGGTTGAAAGTAGGAACCATCCTCTTTCTTGGTAGACACTGAAGGTGTGAGATAGAAATTAATGATACATCTTCTCTGAGTCTGGTATGTGGGGTTTGAATCTTTCCCTCATTCCCTCGCTAACATTAAAGTTCTTAGAATCAACAGTCGTTTTTATTTGCCAGGCCTGGTGCTCGAACCCAGGGCCTGGGTGCTGTCCCTGGGCCTCTTTGTGCTCAAGGCTAGCACTTTACCACTTGAGCCACAGCACCACTTTTGACTTTTTCCGAGTCTCATGGACTTTTCTGCACAGGCTGGCTTTAAACCACGATCCTCAGATCTCAGCCTCCTGAGATGCTGAGATTAGAGGTGTGAGCACTGGCATCTGGCTCAATAGTACTTTAATTAATCACAGTTTCAATGAATATTTAAGTATTAGCTGCCATTATGATTGTTTCCTTACAAAACCAGTGCAGATCTTAATCAAAGGTGAGATGGATTTCTGACTATGCATGTGCCAGTACTGGGACTTGAGCTCAGGGCCTGGGAGCTATCCCTTAGCTTTTCCTCTCAAGGTTGGAGCTCTACCACTTGTGTCACATCTCCCTTTCCAGCCTCTGTTAATTGGAAGAGTCTCTCAGATTTATCTGCCTAGGCAGGCTTCAAACCAGGATCCTCAGCTCTCAGCCTCCTGAGTACTTGGGATTGCAGGCCTGTGCTGGGCTCCCATTCTTCTTAACCTGTTCACACATGAAGAATATCACAAGGGTCACTGATCTGCTCAAGGAATATGCTAGATTGTGCTATGACTATGTTCACAGCAATTCTTGCAACACATGGCACCCACTCTCACCTGTGCAGAGCTCTACCACGAGCCACAGGTGACTGCTGGTCTCGTACCATTCATGAAAGGTCACAATATTCTTGTGCTTAATTTCATATGTGAGACGGACCTACCGAGAAGAGGAGAGATAAAAAGTTCTTGAACTATTGATCATAAAACCTACTTGACTGTGTAATCAGGAGATTTTTTTTAATGATGTAATTTACTTATTTCCAGACATTAGAAAGGAGGGGGAGGAACATTGGCCATAGGGAAATAGGCTAACAATGCATGATCTTTATAAACATCACACCTGTTAGGATGGCTACTTGGGAGGTGGAGCTCTGAGGATCCCAGTTCGAACCCCGAGCACACAAATGGAAAGAGATTCTCCTCTCCCATCAACCAGCACAAATCTGGAAATGAAGGTGGGGTTCAAGTGATGAGCACCAGCCTTGAGTGAAAAAGTAAAAGAAAAACACAAAACCCTGAGTTCAAGACCCATGACCAACAACAATAACAAAATCTCCAGGGCTTTCTTGCCCTGGCTGGCTTTGAACCGTGATCTTCAGATCGCAGCCTCTTGAGTAGCAAGGATTATACAGGTGAGCCATACTGCCCAGCCCAATGGCCTCATTTATTAACTTGTTTCTCTCTCTCTCTCTCTCTCTCTTTCTCTCTCTCTCTCTCTCTCTCTCTCTCTCATTTTGTTTTGATGGTACCAAACCCAGGGTCTTGTGTATGATAGCCCAAGGGCTCTACCACTGAGCTACATTCCCAGCCTTTGGTTTATTAAGACAGTGTCTAACTAGATATTCTTGAACTTGACATCCTGTCACCTCCCAGCTGCTGGGATTACAGGTGTCCACTAGCAAACTCAGCATTTGGCTAGTCGCTGTTCTGATCAGAGTGCTGCCTCTCCCAAGGCAGATGGAAACACTGCAGACTTACCCAATTGGTAATTTCTGGTCTTTTGCACTTTTCCATACAAAAGATGGCCACAAAGTTGATTTTCCCTCCTGCTGCCCTTTATAGACAATTGTCTTTTTTCCCCTGCCAATCTCCTCACAGAGAATGAAGTTTTCCATTGGTGGGTTGACTCCTCACAGAGGGCAAGAAAGAATCTTTAGCTCCTAAAAAGAAAACAGAAATGACGCTGAGAGATACAAGGTGGATGAATGATGTGTGGATGCATATGCAAATTTGCAAATAAATGTGTGAATAGCACAATATGCAAATAAAGCATTTATAAATCCCATTCATAATTTTAGATAATAATTAACATAATTATAGATAAGGCCCGTATGTAATGATATAATGAAGAAGACTAATGAAACGGCAAGTCATAAATAATTCAATTTTCTTTCGATAAGATCTTGGGCTGCAGATGTAGCTCAGTAGTACAGTGCTGGCCTATAAAGATATAAAGTTTTGGGCTCAATTCAATTCCCCAAGACTAGAAGGAAGAGGAAAAAGAAACTTCTAACCAGGTGCCAGTGTCTCACACCTGTGACCCTTAGCTAATCAGGAGGCTGAAATCTGAAGCTCCTAGTTTCAAGCCACCCTGGACAGGAAAGTCCCGGGGATTTTTTTTTCTTTTGGTCTAGAATTGAACTGAAGGTCCTGCGTGCTGTCCCTGAGCTCTTGTGCTCAAGGCTAGTGTTCTACCACTTGAGCCAGAGCTCTTCTTCTGGCTTTTCAGTGGTTCACTGGCTCTGAACCATGATCCTCAGATCTCAGCCTCCTGAGTAGCTAGGATTATAAGCAAGAGGCACGAGTTCCCAGCTCCTGAAAGATTCTTAGGTCCAATTAACTAGCAAAATGCCAGAAGTGGAGGCGTGGCTCAAATGGCACAGCACCAAGCCTTGAGTGCAGAAAAAAACTGAGGGACACCATCTATGCCCTGAGTTCAAGTTCTGTACTGTCATGTGTGCACACATACCAAAAAAACCAACTGTAACTTCTTACCTGGAAAATTAACTCAAATACAGAAAACTACAGAAAATGAATCTATAGAGAGACACTCTACAGTCAGCACCCGCCATCCAAGGAACCCTCCCATGGTCTATCTCCACAACTCTTTCTGCTCCCCCGAAACAGTCACCCAGCTGGCTCTCCCTTTTTCTAGGTTACCGGAAACCCCACCATCTCACCCCACCCGCATCACCCAGCGGGCCAAGGCTCGGGGTCCACAGTGGAGCACCCCGCGTTTCTTCTCCCCAACCGCCACCCTGGTTTAGCCAGGTCTGGGGACCCGTGGGCCTCCACCCAGGCCCCTCGGAGCAGAGTTTGAGGAGAAAGGCCAAGACACAGGCCTAAAGAGCGACCCACAGAGTTGCACGATACCTGAGGCGGCTGAGGGAGACACCAAGCCAGGAAACAAACCCTTCCAAGGCCCCCGGGTGCCTCACCGGCCCCTGGGCGAGAAAGAAGCCAGAGAATCCACTTGAGGGCTCCCGGTGGCTCTGCCTCCTCCTGCAGGCGGGTCCACTGCTCCGGGATAGGAAGGGGGAGAAACCAGCCCGAAGGCGGGGACATCGACGAGCAATAGCCAACTTCGCACCCCTCACTCCCCTCCGTGTTTGGAATCACCTGGTCCATTTCCAAGGTAGCTCAAGAGACCCGAGAAGACGAGTGACGCTCATTGGCTGAGCAATTTCTGTTTCTATTGGCTGGTGCCCGGAAGTGTCCAGCAAAGGCGGCCCGCCCCTACACCCCACAGCCCTTCACACTACTGATTGGCGGGAAGAATGATGGGGAAGCTTGTACACTCAGCCCGGCCTCCTCATCCATGGCAGCAAACAGAAGGTCGGAAAGATGTGGCTCCACTTCCGACTTTTTGGTGATTATTTGGCGGCAAGGCTCACAGTTTCCTGCTCAGGCTGTTTGTGAACCGTGGCCTCCTGAGTAGCTGGGATGACAGCAGACACGAAGTGTTGGTGCTTCAGTAATTTTTTTTAAACAATTCATTATTATTATTTATATCGTAGTACTGGAGATCAAATCCACAGTGTCACGATTGCTAGGCAGTATATTCTACCATTGATCTGCAGTTCTCAGCCCTAACATGTCTTCAAGCTCATCAAGGCATTAAACATTAGATATTTGCCATTTTTCTACTTTCATTACTTCTTTTAGTTTTATTTTTGTATCAGATCTGGGGCTTAAATTCAGAACCTGCAAGCTGTCACTTATGTTTGTCATTCAAGGTTAGTGCTCCACCACTTGAGCCACAACTCCACTGCCTGCTTTTTTTTTCTAGTCCTGGGACTTGAACTCAGGGCCTGGACTCTGTCCCTGATCTTCTTTTGCTCAAAACTAGCATGCTACCACTTGAGCCATCCGACTTTTCCTGTTTATTTGGTGCTCAGGAATCGAAGCCAGGGTGTCATGCCTGCTAGGCAAACACTATGCAACTAAGCCATATTCCCAGCACACTGCTTTTTGGGCATGTAATTAATAGGTAGTAAGTCTCCTGGACTTTCCTGTCCTGGACAGGCTTTGAACTAGAATCCTCAGATAGCTGCCTGAGTGGCTTGGATGATAGGCATGAGCCATGAGCAGCCCAACTGTTGTTCCACCTTTTATAACGGATTATTTACCCCTCTGGAATTGATTCTGGTGAACACTGGGTATTATGGTAGCATTTTATTTTGGCTCAAAATAATTAGGTAATTATCCTAGCACACATGCATGCACAGACACACACACACACACACACACACACACACACACACACACACTGCTTTTCTTCAGGAATTTATGATATCTTTCACAATATAGGCCACACTTTTAAATAGTGTGTTAAAGTCTATTCCCAGCTTATTGGGACTATTCCATTTAGCTATTTTTGCACTACTTGGAGACAGTGCCTAATTTCAGTTTTAAATTTTTGTAATAAGAAAGGAAGGAAAATAACCTACACTGGCATGTGCTTTTACTTGTATGAAATCTTTTTCTTTTTCTTTCTTTTCTGGTGCCAGTAATGTAACTTGAACTTACAGCCTCACCCTCACACTTGACTTTTTTTTGCTCAAGGATGTCACTGTACCACTTAAGCCATGCCTCAACTTTTGGCTTTTTGCAGTTTAATTGGAGATAAAAAGTCTCTCAGAGATCTACCTGGAAAACTTAAAACCTGCCTCCTCAGATCTCAGCCACCAGAGTCACTAGGATTATAGGCATGAGCCACCAGCACTTGGCTTAAATTATTATTTTTTTTGTTTTGTTTTGGCCAGTCCTAGGCCGTGAACTCAGGGCCTGAGCACTGTCCCTGGCTTCGTTTTTGCTCAAGGCTAGCACTCTGCCACTTGAGCCACAGTGCCACTTCTGGCCATTTTCTGTATATGTGGTGCTGAGGAATTGAACCCAGGGCCTCATGTATACGAGGCAAGCACTATTGCCAGTAGACCATATTCCCAGCCCGGCTTAAATTATTTTTAATTAGCATGTATAATGAGGTGAATGATGGTTCTATCCCATTAAACATAGCTCCCTCTCAAACATTCTCTCTCTAAAACTCTCTCTCTCTCTCTCTCTCTCTCTCTCTCTCTCTCTCTGTCTCTCTCTCTCTCACACACACACACACACACACACAACTCAGGGCCTCTTCCTTGGTAGGCTAGCACTCTACCAGCTCCAGCCCTTTTTGCTTTACTTATATCTCAGAGTCACATGTTTGGACTGAAAGCAATTCCCTTACCTATAAAAACTGTGTAGCCAGGGTTGCAGGTGCATACCACTGTACCTGGCCACCATATTCCTCTGTGATTAAAGCACTCAACATCCTTTTACCTAACTTTTGAAATACACAGGATATTATGGTTAGCGCTAGTCATCTTACTATGCAATAAAAAACAGGAAATTTTAATTCTTTATCTGGTCTCTCTTCTAGGAATATCTGTGGTGTCAATTTTAGAACCCACACATGCCTGAGAGATCATGGAGTAAACTTTGCCTTGGTTCCAGCCCACTGCCCCAGGAGGAATTGTACTTTAACAGTTTTCATTAGCAGATGGTACCCAGGAGGCAGGTGCAGGAGTGGGCACCCAATCAACGTGGCTAAAGGATAACTGAAAATCTCAGGCAGGCTTCCCAGAGCCTCTGGGTTGGTTCTGGAAACTGATTCATGTGCCCCCCACCCCTAGGCTGTCCAATGAGCTTGAATGTGAGACACATGGCTGTTTCCTAGAGACATCCTGTTAACCCTTGCAGGACACAGGCTAGGGCAGTACCCTTCCTTGGGAGGCAACCATCCCATTTGGCTGCAGCTCGGCTGCTCTGGTCCATAAGTCATCTCCCTCCAGGCCTCTTGACTCAATTCTTGGAGTCACATCAAACAGTAGGTCCTAGGATCTGGATACAAAGACACAAAGTTTGGCTGACCCAGGGTAGGTCAGTTTTCCATTCCAGTAACCAGGCACATTCTAGATCCTTAGTCCTGAGAAAGATGGATGATGTTTGATGGAATTCTTTGGGCATCAGAGCCAGCTTCAGCCACAACTCTGAATTAACTGTGAAATGGGGGAAAGGATAGATTTGAATGTGTCTGTGAACAAGAGGTAGCTTTCTGTCTGCCCAGGCTACAGAGCAAAGTAGCTGTGATTTGGCCCATGTCATCATGGAGAGAAAAGCAATCTTAAGACCTACATAAACTGGCCCCAGTGGCCCACCACACCTGTCATCCTAGGTATTCTAGAAACTGAGGTCTGGACAAGGATGGTGGCTCAAAGCCAGCCCCAGGCAGGAAAGTCCATGAGACTCTAATCTCTGATGAACCACAACTAAAGTTAGAAATGGAGTTGTGGCTCAAAGCAGTAGAGCACTAGCCTTGAGTGCAAAAGCTCAAGGTCAGCACCCAAGCCCCAGAGTTCAAGCTTCACGACCAGCACAGAAAGTAATAATGAAAATAAAAAATATAAAACAGTTGAGGGGCTAGAGTTGCTAACTCATCAGCTGAACATCTGCCCAGCATGTGTGGTTCTAAGTTCAAAACTCAGTACTGTGGGTGGGAGGTGCAGAAGTAGGCATACTGGAAATATAAATATTCAAAGCTAGGTAGATCCTATATCTTTAGGCCATCATTAATGAGTTGTTCAAGCTGGGCACACTCATCTTTATGACAGATGGAATTCAGCACCCACTTCCTGATAAGGGGCTCCTGTCCCAAGAACATTTTGCACTCATCTAACCACAGCCTCTGACCAGGCAAAAATCTCCTTCTCAAATGGGCCTCCCTGCCAGGCTCTTGATGGCTCCCACTTGTCATCCAAGATACTCAGGAGGTTGAGATCTGGAGGATCATGGTTCAAGTCCAGCTGGAGGAAGAAAAGTTGGTAAGACTCATTTCCAGCAAACCACCAGAAAACCTGATGTTGTGCTGTGGCTCAAGTGGTAGAGTGCAAGCCTTGTACAAAATAACTCAGGGACAGTCCCCGGGCCCTAAGTTCAAGTCCCATGACTGAGAAAAAAGTAAGGTGGTGGTGATTTCCTAAAGAAGATAACCCATTTCAAATTCCTGGGACTCGCTCCTGTAATGGGCACTGACTGGGCTGGCCACAGGATTTACATGGGTCTCATATAAAACTTTATTTTTGATACTAGTCCTGGGAATTGAACTCAGGGTCTGGGTGCTATCCCTGAGCTCTTTTTTTTCTCCCCTCAAGGCCAGCATTTTACCACTTTGGGCCACTGCTCCATATATAGCTTTTTTTTTTGGTGGTTCATTGGGGATAAGGAGCCTCAAGGGCTTTCTTGTCAATACTGGCCTTGAACCATGATCCTCAGGTCTTGAGGATCTTGAGGAGATCCTCAGATCCTCAGCCTCTTGCATAGCTAGGATAACAGGTGTGAGCCATCAGCACCTAGCTCTGTATCCTCTTCCTTTAAGATAGTCTTTTGTGTGTGCTATTTGATCAGCACAAGGATAGGATTTTTGTTTTTGTTTGTTGTTTCACAAGAATAAAATCAACTGTATTTGCCTGTCACATTCCTTTAGTTAAGTCAGCTGCCTCACTGCCAAGTTCTTCTATTCTCCAAGGGGCTGCTTTTTGCTAACTGATTTCCTCCCTCAATCCTAGAAAAAGAAAGAAAATGGAGTCTATTCATCTCTGGTCCAAGGCTTATTTGGCTATGTGTGATCAATGTAGGAATAGGGAGGAAATTTGCCACAGTGTGCCATGTGAGAGGGCTAAGTTTTTCTTGGTTTTCATAGTGCAGGAAGAGCTTTCCCTGCCTCTCCACACCTCATATCCTGCTTACACTTGACACTAGGACTCAAAATTTATTCTACCTCATGCATGTGATCCTAGCCACTCAGAAGGCTGAGAGCTGAAGAGCACAATTCAAAGTCAGCCTGGACAAAAACGTCTGTGAGAACTTTGTCTCCAATGAACCACCAGGAAACTAGAAGTGGAACTGTGGCTCAAAGTGGTAGAGTGCTAGCCTTGAGTGAAAGAGCTAATGGACAGCATTGATGCCCTGAGTCAAAGTCCCACAACCAGCCTAAAAAAATCACAACAGAACTCTAGTCAAGATTTTTGGTTCTCTCACATTAGGGAAAAAATGGACAATAGCAACAATAATAAGGATCTAAACTGGGTGTCAGTGGCTCAAGCCTGTCATCCAAGCTCCCCAGGTGGCTAGGGTCTGAGTGTGCTTCAAAGCAAGATGGTGCAGGAAATTCTGCCCTTCTCTCTTATCTCCCAGGAACCAGCAAATAGGCCAAGATGTGGAGCTGTGGTTCAACTGGCAAAGCACCAGCCTTGAGGGAAAAAGCTAAGGGAGAATGACGAACCTTTGGCTTCAAACCCCAGTTCTGGCATCTGTGTGCACACACACACACACACACACAAACACACACATGCCACAAACACACACACACACACAATTCTGGGATCTACAAGCAATTTGTTTGATGGGCAGGTGTGGGAAAGGAGGGGCCAAACAGTGAGACAGAAAGGAAGAAAGGGGTCTGGGTATGTGGCTTAGTGGTAGAGTGCTTGCCTAGCATGCATGAAGCCTTGGGTTTGATTCCTCAGTAGCGCTTACACAGAAAAAGGCAGAAGTAGCACTGTGGCTAAAGTGGTAGAGAGCTAGCCTTGAGCAAAATAAGCTCAGGGACAGTGCCCGAGAGTTCAAGCCCCATGACTGGGGAAAAATAATTAATTAACAATTAAATTATGGGCATAAAGTCCTTTTTGGAGAAATGTAGCCACTGAGTAGATTAGTGAAATTGAGATGTGGTAAGCTTACAGCCACTATAGCAGATATTCATTCATGGACTTACTTCACTTAATAAAGGAACAATGTCAGTTGGGGAGAAATGAGACAAGATAACTTGTGGCTGGGAATATGGCCTAGTGATTGAGTGCTGTCGTTGTATACATGAAGACCTGGGATTGATTCCTCAGCACCACATATATAGAAAAAGCCAGAAGTGGCACTGTGGCTCAAGCAGTAGAGGGCTAGCTGAGCAAAAACAAGCCAGGTACAGTGGCCAGGCCCTGAGTTCAAGCCCCTGGCCTGGCAAAACAAAAAACAAAACAAAACAAACAAACAAAAAGATAACTTGACAAAGAAGTGCCATCTTTGCTTCAAAGAGAGTCAACAGAATGCATTCCTTCATTCCAGAGGGATGCATTTCTCATCCCCTCAATCCCCAGTAATTAATATTTGTCTGACAGAATGCATGCCTTCCTGAAGGGAGGGAGGGGAACCTGGGCCACTGCCTTCCTTATCTCAGTTCTAAGGGTCTGTTTCATGGCAGGCTGCATAATACCCTTACCTGGAAATCACTGCCCCCCCCCAAAGTGTCTCTATCTCTGAGAGACAGAGAGAGAGAGAGAGAGAAGAACAATTCTTCAGTTGGAGGAAGGATAGATAGTAACTAGGCATCACAGGAGGGGTAGAGTTGCAGAGCCCGGGGCTCAGAAATGCCAAGCACCCCATTCCATTAAAAACAAAAATGAGGGGTGGGGGATTAACTCAGCAGAAAGGTGCCTGCCTGGAAAGTGCAAGCCCCAGAGTTCTATCTTCAGCTCTAGAAAAAGAACAAAACAAATAAAGAAACAAAAACGACAACAAAAAATATACTGATATATATATATATGTACATATATATGTATATATATATATATGCACAAGGGAAGTTCACCCATTCATTTGGCAAAAGAATAAAGTTATAGCAGGGGGAGGACGGCAATCGCCTTCTATGAAGTGAATTCTCCTAGTTGACATGCTTGCCGGCCAGCTCTGAGCTCCTGAGACAGAGTGTGGAAAGAAATCTCCAGACTCCACATCCCCATGGCTCGCAAGGCACAACATAGGTCGGAACCCACAGCCAGCCCCCACCTGGAACACCCAGAATGACACCAGCACCACTAGACACCTAGGCTTAGGTCTATCTTCTGCCTTCCTGCCTTCCCGCCTTCCCGCCTGCCTGATTGCCTGCCTGCCTGCCTGTTTCTATAAAGCCTATAAAGATGTGACTTTAACTTGGGTGCTAAGCTATATAACCATGGGGCTTAAAGGATTTTCTGAAATGTGCTGAGCTGCCCCACTGCCTGTCTAGGCCCTGCCTGAAGCTAACATGGGAGAGCAATGGCCTTGCCTCCCAAGGTGGTCCCTGCCAAAGCTATGTACTTCTGTACCTAATGTTATTCCCAAGTCTTTTATTATGTTACATGTGGCAAATACAACTGTCGAATCCCTCATCTTGGGAGTTCCAACTCCCTCCCCTGGGATTGTGGTAGTTATTTTCTGACTGCTCCAGGGCCTCTGGGTATACAATGTGTTTATAACTGAAAAGAACCCTCCATTGTGCCCCAAGTCTGTGGAATAACAGACTGACAGTCCCCCTCTAGGCCTGAGGAGATACTAGATTAATAGCATTCATGCAGCTGGAGACCCCACTGGCAGTCACAGTATAGAATCCAGACTCCCATCCTGGCCCATTCTAACTATGGCTTCTGAAAAGCCATAGTTTCGACCCACATGGATCCTGGGTAGCAGATTTGCTTACCCTAGCGTCAAACTTTACATTTGTCCTCATCAGTATTCTCTTTACTTGGTGGCTACCCATGATGGAAGTTCTGAAGCATTCCTTTAGGATAACAGTAATCCATTTCCAGCAATCTTTTGTATGCACTAATCTGGAAAGACATCTGGTGGCACCATCTATAGCCATCAGTTCCACCTTCTTGCCTGTGAGAATAGCAAGGGGCATGCAGCACCAACTCAATTCTGCCTAAGGTCAGTAGGCTGGGTCTCCCGGCTAATCCTGGCCCCAAAAGGACACCAAGCTGCTCTCATCTACAGATCAAGCTGGATCCTGGAAGCATGACTTCCTTTTGAAGGTTTCACAGACCTTTCCTTCATCTGTTCAAAACACCAGTTCACACTAAATAGAACTCCAATTTCACTTAGAACATCTAATGGGAGAGCTATAGGAACATGTTTTCAAGCTCTTCTTTTACTCCCATACCTGGTAGTTTCATGGCTTGTTACTGAGCATTTATGTATACTGAAAACTAGAAGTTCCACACTTGGCCATAAATGTTGTTTCTTTTGGAAAAAGTCTCATATCTATACTCTGCCCCAGGTCAATCAGCACCAAGACAGCAACTAAATCATCATCATTATGTTCCAAAAATCTAGATTAAACAAAAACAAGGACCAAGATGCATTAGTACAAACTGAAAAAGCTACTAGAGAAGTGTGAAAGAGGCCTGTCTCATTGCACTTGCCTGTTTCCCTGGATGAAATTTTCTGGCTTAAAGTCTTCATGAATGATCTCACCGCTGTGAACTTGCTCAGTCATGTGGAGCATTTCATAGTAAAAGAGATGACAAGACACTGGGACCTCACGTTTTCAGGGGTATTTTTATAGAGAACAATGGCATTCTAGAAACAATGAAAATGGTATCCTGAGATGGGATAAGTGGGCAGAAGAGAATTTGATAAACATGGATTCCATGGTTGGCTTCAGTCTCTCTAGCTGGGTCCCAAGCTAGAATTCCCAGGGGTTGGAAGGCTTCTGGACCTGCAATACAGATCAGATAATGGTATTCATATCGCATCTCACATTGTGGAAAGAATATCAAGAAAACAATGCCCATCCATCCCAATGAAGGACATGGTGTAGAAAATGATGACAAACTATGAACTGTTTTGCAACATGAGGCTTACTCCTACAAGATCATTTTAGTGGCAAGGCAATTCTGAGACTTCCCAGGATAGCTCTTATGTAATTGTTCACTTCAGATCTCAATGAAAACACAGTTTAAAGGGAAAAAAGGCAAATTCCTTTTGCTATGAAATTTAATTCTATATCGCTTAAATAATAACCTACTCAGATCATTTACCTTTAAAACATATTTCTGCTGATTTTTTGCCCCATTCTCATCTCCAAGGGTAGCTTTACAGCTATGGGCAAAAGCTCTTTCTCCAAGAAGATAATTGATGTGACTAGCAAAGAACCTTGGAAGACAGGTGTTAAAATGACAAAAATGCTTGAATTATTAATGACTATAGCACAATGAATAATCTGTAAAATTTTTCTTGGTGTTCAAGTGCTCTAATAAACAAAAGTAGATATAATACATTGGGAAAGGTCTAGACGAAAAGTGAAAAAAAATTCCTGGCACCAAAGAGGCCTCTTAGCAAATTTCTGGCACAGAGGTGCAAGTGCAGCTCTGATGTCTCAGAACACTGAGCTGTGTGGCCCCGGGCATGTGTCTCCTTCTCAGCAAGGTTTTCACATTTTACAAAGGGTACCACTGTTGGGGGAGGAGAGAAAGTGGGAGAAAAATGAGTGTGGGGGTGACAAGATTGACAACAATTTCCTCATTACCCTACGTATCTAACAGTAACCACTCTGTACAGCACCTTGGCAATAAAATTAAATTTAAAAAATAAGAAAGGGTACCCATGCTTTCTGCATTGTATGACTCTTGAGATGTCAGTAACAACATGTAAAAAATCTGTTATAAAGAGTCAATAATGTTTTGGGACCATGTATATGTTTTTACAACAAAGGACAAAGTTCTGTGCAATCTACATCTAGTTGCCCTGTGGTTACCTTTTTTGGGGAAGGGCAGAGGGGAGTGCTGATCCTCGGGCTTTAATTCAGGGTCTGTGCACTGTCCTTGAGCTTTTTTTGTTGCACAGAGATAGTTCTTTACCACTTGAGCCACAGTGCCACTTCTGACTTTTCTGGTAATTAATTGGAGATAAGAGTCTCCTTGGCTTTGATGCCTGGGCTGGCTTTGAATCACAATTTTCAGATCTCAGCCTCCTGAGTAGCAAGGATTACAGACATGAGCCACTAGAGCCTGGAATGTTGACTCTTTACATAACTAGAACAGACTTGTCACAAATAAAAACCCACAGTATGTTAGTATTTACTAAATACCACACTTCCTTCTGGTTTAACTGGTTTCGCTATGTGTTCCAGGATATATTATTTTTACCATCTCATATACACATTAATTTTGCACAAGCAAATAAGACTTCAAAACTATATTCTCCATTTTAATTCTCATCCAATTGGAATTCAGTCTTGGGCTTGATGGCTGGAAGTCTATACTGGTGTTCAAAAGCATTTGGGTAAGAACTCACTGGTTTAGAAAGCCCAGATAAAAGTTTAAGAATCAAGTCATCATCCCATGGGTTTTCAACTATAAACTCTAAGAGAAATAGGAACAAATAACCAAACATGAATTTTTCTAACAAAACTTTACAGAAAGCAAGTTGAGACATTAAATAGTTTTCAAAAGCTTTGATTTTTTTTTTTTTTTTTTTTTTTGGGCCAGTCCTGGGCCTTGGACTCAGGGCCTGAGCACCATCCCTGGCTTCTTCCCGGTCAAGGCTAGCACTCTGCCACCTGAGCCACAGCACCCCTTCTGGCCGTTTTCCATATATGTGGTGCTGGGGAATCGAAACCAGAGCTTCATGTGTAGGAAGCAAGCGCTCTTGCCACTAGGCCATATTCCCAGCCCAAAAGCTTTGATCTTAATCGAGTATTAATTTGATATTAAAGTAGTTTCAAAAGTCAGGAATGATAGCTCAGCAGTTATTTGCTATTTTAAATTGACAAGTTTGGCAATATTCATTTGCTGACAAAGGGAATCAATTAGCTGCATCTTTCTCAATGTAGGGAGGTACTAGATCACACCTTTAATGATAATAATTGTGTGTCTAAAAGGACATTTGCATACTAGTTACTTCTAATGTGCTCAAACACACATATTTTTTAAATGTTTTTCCACTTATACCCACATGCATGTGTGTGCCATACTAGTATGAAACCCAAAGCCTCTCACCTGTTAGACTAGAGCAATTGAGCTACACCCTAGCTCAAAATATTTGACAAAATATTTATGCCACCTAGGCACAACTTGCATATATGAGATGCACTTTGGGTCCACAGAAGAAAAACAATTTTTAAAGAGAAGAAAAAGAGCATTAGGAAAATTCTGAAAGTCTTACCCAATAGACGGTTGCCACTTGCTTAGTAATTATTCAGAACACTTCACATTTATTAATGAGATAGAGTTCACTTGTTTTTTTCAACAATCCCATGAGGTAGATACTAGTACTACCTCTGATTCACAAAGGGAAAAGGGGTTAAAGATAACTGAAACAATCTTTGTTAAGATCACAAGTGGCAGATCTAGGATTATAAACCAGTTTAGAAACTAGCTAGTCTATCTGCAATCTGTGCTCTCAATCCCAAATGGAATGCTCTTTCTGGGTAAAAGGCCAGGGGGAGCTGATTCTTAATCTTGAGTCTCAGTTGACTTTTCTGTAAAATGAGAGGAAATAGTACTGTAGGCCCTTAAGCTCTAATTCCCTCTTTTAACGATAGTTACCTTGTTTTCATTTAAGATTAAAAGGGATTGACTTGCCCTTCAAGGGTAGTACCACTGAAATGAATTGCAGGCATTAGTTTTGTCTGAACATGATGTTCAACTTCACATTCTGAGGTTTTTCACAGAACAACTCTTCCCATGCCACTGTCTTTATAGCATTACTATAATTGATAATTGGTGCATACTTATAGCATTGACATTTCCAAGGGAACTCCTCTGTATCCATGGTGCCTGGAGTGCAGGGCCAGAATGTAATGGGTGATCCATGAGGTCAAGGTCACTACCTGTATGTTGGCAAACCTCGAGGACCCCCAAAGGTTCATGGGTGAGTGCATCATCTATGGCAGGCTGTCTAAGGTGACATACAGATAGATGCTGAATACACAACGTACTGCAATATTTGTTCTGGCCTTTTATCTTGAATTGGACTAGATATGTGACAAGTATAAGAGAAAAGAAAGATGATTGGAGGCCTATTTGATTTGATCACAAATTCTTACAAAACAGCTACCTTTTCATCCTAGGAATGTCATTTCAAAACTGCCTCAAAGACTGGGTTGAGTAAATCATCTTAGACAATTACATAAAATTAGTAATTAGTATATGAATAAAAATTAAATCAAAGACATGTAATGTATTAAACAAGTAAGGTGATATGCTGGGGTTTGTTAGTAAAAATTGGAAGGAATGAGTTAATTCCCTCAGACTGCATCTAAACAATGCTATTGTAATCAGGTCTAACTTCATTTTAATAATGCTTCCTTAGATAATATTGATAGAAAAATAAAATATTAACCATAATTCAACAATATCTTAATACATTCCTATAAACACACATGCACATGTGCATATGCACATGTGTATGCAGAAATACATGTATGCAAAGTTTTTCCTCATTTATCAATTTCACATTTGTGGATTCACCCACATACTAACACAAATATATAATTGCAAGATGAATACTCATGCGATTTTGCATTTTTCATTTTTAGACTTACAGAGAGCAATGAAAAATATGAGTTAACCAAAATATACATTCCCAACATCAGGTGGAAAAAAGGTAAGATTCTGCCTCACTGCTTCACTTTTGTACTGTCTTTTTTGTGGTATAGGGTCATGCGTTTTTGTATTTCTTGTGCCTTTTTGTTGGTGAGTTCACCACTGAAATGTGTTCAATTTATTGTAGTGCTGAGGTGCAGTCTGATACTTCTAAGTGCAGGAAGGATGCAAAGTGCCTTAAAGAGAAAATGTAAGAATCTGTTAACCCTCACTTGGGCAGGAGGATGTGAATTCAATACTAACAAATTGGTCACATGTATTATATAAGATGTCTTTAAAGAAAACATTGTGAACAGAGGCCCACAGAACTAAACTTGCTTTTCCCCAAAGAACAGTGGTACAGTACAGAGAACAGAGCTATGGAGAATATTGAGAACCACAGAGAAGAAAATTAACTGGATACCTCCACTGGCATATGCCCTTGCATCAATACTCACACACTCACAAATATACAAATGCATATGTTTACATGAGAAACTCTAATGGAGTTCAGAAGCTGTACAGAAGTTTTGACTAAGGAATCATGCTATATTTCCTACAATACTAATCTAGTATATTCATTTATATTTCTTTTCTTTTTAGGGGGTCAATACTATATTTACATTTCTTATTAAATATGAAGAAGTGGATTTAGTTGAAATGTGGACTATTACTAAATGCCATCACAAGCTTGCTACTAGAATTTTTTAATTAAAGTTTTTCCATTCATGAAAACTAAGCAGAGAAGACTCTTTCAAAATGTCAATATTGACTTCTGAGAATATTTGCCTCTCTGAACATATAAATAGATTAGCTGCCATCTAAGAATGGGAGTATCAAGGACAATAGATCCTTAGCCATGTGCATCAGGCTGGATTTTTATTCTATTTCTTTTAAGTTGATCTTTTTGCTGTTGTTGTAGTTTTCCTTTGGAGCCAGTCCAAAAGCTAGAACTTAGAGCCTGGGTGTCCCTGAGCGTATTTGCTCAAGACTAACATTCTATCACTTGAGCCACAGCTCCAAATCTGGCTTTTTGGTGGTTAAATGGAGATAAGAGTCCCAAAGACTCTCTTGCCTGGGCTGGCTTCCAACTGTGATCCTCCTGTCTCAGCCTCTTGAGTATCTATGATTGTACATGTTAGCCACTGGCACTGGGCTTATTTTAAGTTCAACTATGGGCTAACATGATCTTGGAATTAAAGGCTTGCCTGGACTTAGGAAAACTCCAGGTAGCAGTACAGAACACCATGCTGTGCTATCTCTTGTTCACACAATCCTCTCATGGAATAAATGGAAAGAAAACACATAGAAAAAGCCCAATTCACTAATTAAAAAATTAATGCAAAACTAACTCTGCCCTTCAGTTGAACATTATATCGTTGTTTTTGATTGTTTCTTTTAGTAACAGGCATTACAGGATAGCTTGATGGTGAGAACAAGGTCTCTGAAGTCAAAGAAATATGGGTAGAAATTCCAGTTCCATAAGCCATGACCCCTATGACTTTAAATCAACAATTTATTCCTCTGAGAAGTTATTTGCTCATTTGTAACAAAGAATAGTTCACACAACTCTAGTATTGTAAGGATTAACTGTGGGACACAGTATGTGAAAAGAAAATTTTTCCACTTTTACTTGAGTTAATAATGGTTTTAGAGATTCCTTATTTTTACAACAGTTCTACAAAATAATGCAGACTGAATCACCTATAGATATACGTTAATCTAGTAGCTTGGGAGTACAGTCTATGGGGTTCTTTAGGTATAGGATCATGTCATCTGTGAAGAGAGAAAGTTTACCTTCATCTTTTCCTATATGGATCCCCTTTATGTTTTTTCTTGCCCAATTGCTATGGCTAGGAATTTTAGTACTATGTGGAAGAAGGAGGAGAGAGAGCAGACATCCCTGTCTAGCTCCTGATTTTAAAGGGAATGGCTTTAGTGTTTCACCATTAAGAATTATGCTTGCTGTTTGTCATAGACTGCCTTTATTATACTGAGGAGTGTTCCATGGAATCCCAACTTTTCCAGGGCTTTTATCATAAATGGGTGCTGGATTTTATAGAATGCCTTTTCTGCATCTGGAGATATAGCCATGTGATTCTTTACCTTGCTCCAGTTGATATGGTGGATTACATTAATTGACTGTGCATATTGAAGCAACATTGCATCCGTGGGATGAATGCAGTTTGATCATGATGTATGATTATTTTAAGCTGATCAAAACTTTGGCAATGTAGCAGGATATAAAATAAACCCTCAAAAATCACAGCATTTCTATGTGCTAATGAACCAAAGACTGAGGCTGAAATCAGGAAAGCAACTCCTTTTGCAATAGCCTCAAAAAACATAAAATACTTAGGAATAACCTTAACCAAAGTAGTGAAAGACCTCTATGATAAGAACTTTAAAAACATGAAAAACAAAATTAAGACAGAACTAAGGAAATGGAAAAACCTCCCATGCTCCTGGATTGGGAGGATTAATATAGTCAAAATGCCCATATGCCAACGGCTATATACAAATTCAATGCCATACCCATTAATATCCCAAAACCATTTTAATGAAATAGAGGAAGCAATCCAGAAATTCATATGGAACAATAAAAGACCCAGAAGAGCAAAAATATTCCTAAGCAGAAAGAACAGTGGTGGAGGAATTGCAATACTGAACTTCAAACTGTATTATAAAGCTATAGTAAGAAAAGCACCTTGGTATTGGCACCAGAACAGGCCTGAAGACCAATGGAACAGAATTGAAGATCCACAAATGAACACACAGAATATGCTTACTTAATCTTTGGTAAAGGAGCTAAAAAATAGGATGGAAGAAAGATAGCCTCTTTAACAAATGGTGCTGGCACAAGTGGTTCAACACCTGCAACAAACTAAAAGTAGATCCTTTTATATCACCCTGCACCAAAATCAATTCCAAATTGATCAAAGACCTCAAAATTAAAACAGATACCCTGAAAACACTAAAGGAAGGAGTAGGAGAAATACTTGGGCTCCTTGGCACAGGACAGAACTTCCTTAACAAAGAACCAGAAACGCTACAAATCAAAGAAAGGATGGACAAATGTGACTGCATCAAACTGCAGAGCATCTGCAGGACAAAGGACATAGCTTGCAAGATAAAAAGAAAGCCCACAGACTGGGAAAAGATCTTTACCGGCCATACAACAGACAAATACCTCATATCTAAAATATATGCATAACTAAATTATTTAAATTCCTGCAAAACAGTACAAGAAATGTATCCAAGGCCTAACATATGAAACTGTAACCTCTCTGTACATCACTTTGTCAATAAATAAGGAAAAAAAAAAAAACCTCAAAGAACCAACAGCACCCTCAACAAGTGGGCTAAAGTCTTAAAAAGAGACTTCTCTGATGTGGAAATGAGAATCGCCAAGAGACACATGAAAAAGTGCTCTACCTCACTGGCCATAAAAGAAATGAAAATCAAAACAACATAGAGATTGTACCTCACCCCAGTAAGAATGTCCCCTATCAAGAAAACTAACAATAACAAATGTTGGAGGGGATGTGGCCAAAAGGGAACCGTACTTTATTGTTGTCCTTTCATTTGGAGCCTGTTTTTGTCCCTTGCTGTAAGATGGTCTCTTGAAGACAACAGATAGCAACTTTTTTGGGGGATCCACTCTGTCAGTCTGCTCCTCTTTATCGGAGAGTTTATACTGTTTATATTCAAAAAGATCAAGAATAAGAGTGGTTTTTCCCCTTCCATTTTCCTGTTAGGCTGTTTATCCTCTCCTTTTTTTCTTGTCTTTATTGAGCTGCTCTTTCTGTTGGGCTCTTGCTATTGTAGTTTCTTTCTGTTTCTATCTGGGGGTCCTGTACATTTTCTGTTGAAGGGGTTCCCCTCTTAGAATTCGCTGTAAGGCTGGTTTTTTATTCACATACTCCTTTACATCCTTTTTGCTATGCATAGATCTGTTTTTTCCCTCAAAGGTGAATTCTAGTTTTGCTGGATATCTAATTCTGGGTTGGCAATTTTTGGCCTGGAGGACTTGCATTGTGTTCTCCCACGTTCTTCATGCATTGTAGGTTGGTGTGGAGGGGTCTGGTGTGATTATGATCTTTTTTCCATTGGAATATAGCTCTTTCTTCATTTTGGCTGCATTCAAAATTTGCTCTTTATTCTTGAGATCTGAAGTCTTGATTTTTATGTGCCTTGGCGAGGATTTTCTAGGGTCTGATCTGCCAGGTGTCCTATAGGCTTCCGTGACTTGGGTGAGATCCCTCGTGAGATTGGGAAATTTTCTGCAATAACTCTATTGAAATTATGTTGTAGCCCTCTGCTCTGGTACTCCACTCCTTCATCTATTCCAATTATGCACAGATTATATCTCTTGTCTTTTTCCACCAGCTCCTGGATTAGTTTGCCCTAGAGTTTAACTGTTTCTTGGAGTGTGGTAATTTTCTGGTCCTTATCAGCTGCATCGTCATCCAAAACAGAGATTCGGGATTTGATATGGTCAATTCTTTGTGATGTGGCTTCAATTGTGGTGTTTATGGATGACAGTGAGCTGTTTATGGTTGCCAGATCAGCTCTCATCATGGAGATTTCTTCTTTTAAAGAGTTGTATTTTAAATCTATTTTTTCATGCATTTTTTTTCTCATGATGTTAAGTTCTTCTTTAACAGAGAAGTGCATTGTATCCATTTTTGCTTCCATTTCTTTCTTGATTTCCTGTAGATTTTTTGAGACTTCCATTCTAAGCTCCTGTTCTGTCTTCAAGATAGCTTTGTTCAAGAAATTTACAGGTTAGCAGTTTTTGCCCAAACAAGTCAGTTCCTGGAATTCATGCATGCTCTGGGCCCCTCATAGTTTAATATAAAGAGCAAAATGGCTACTGTCTCAAAATGGAGTTTACTTTAATTCTTCATTCCCCCCTTCTGATAGGTAACTCGAGAACCAATCATGGATCTCCTTGCTTATAAGTTAAATTCTGACTGAGAATTGGTAATCATACAGGGTCCCACAATCCAGACAAGCATAACAAATGCCATTTCAAGTTTATGAAATATGGGAGGGGATCCCAAACCTGATCCTAAGGCTACACATGAGAAAATCCAGGCTTTACGTACAAAACCGTCTCAGTGAGGGAGTGAAGTAGTTAAAGATATTTACATGAGATCTTTCTGGTTATCATTTAGATGACGTCACACAAGTCCCTTAGCCCTGCAGATGCAGGTACAGATAAACATAGTTTCACAATGAAGCCCCAACTCTGACCCTATTTATATTATGGCCAATTTGATTACATAACAACTTTACTCATAAGCTCTAATTTTAAGACATACTCATACCATTTGCTTCATAAACTTTCTGCGGATTGTCTTCCTCACTTTTAACATGCCAAAACCTTTTAATCTAAAGGAAATAATTTTGTTTCCCCAGTTCTCTTTCTGAAGTCTTTCCTTCTACTGTGTTATAAGCTGTGTCTTATAAAACTTAACACATCCCCACTCATACTCTCTTCTTCTTCTTCACACCATTAAAGACTTACTCAAGCATTCTTGACAGTTGAAGACAATCCTTACTTTTACACTGGCTCTTCCAGGCTGGAACCATACTGGTTTAGGCAGTGGCCTTTGGATTCATTTCTCTGGGCCTTGATCTTTAAAGGGGATCTGATGGGTGAGAATCATCCATCTTCTGTAACTTCTTCAGGCTGACTCAGGGGCTTTGGCCTTTCCTAGCCAGGAACCTACAGAACTTTGGCCTACT
Source organism: Perognathus longimembris pacificus (assembly GCF_023159225.1). NCBI lineage: Eukaryota > Metazoa > Chordata > Mammalia > Rodentia > Heteromyidae > Perognathus > Perognathus longimembris. The sequence goes on from NC_063178.1 coordinate 46,982,969, forward strand.
TTACCAAGTGGTTGCCAGGATGAGATGTCCATTGGGAGCTTTACTCCAAACTGAAAATTAACTTTTAACTTATTTTTGGGCTACAGCAGTGTAGCGTTCTAACATTCAAGTTTATAAAAGCTTTTTCCTGACTGGCTGGTGAACTTATCTCTGATGACGTAAAAAATGCCTACATTACCTTTGCAGGCCTTTAACAGATCTCAATATAAGATTTCTTTTCTGAACAGATGTACCAGCTCAAAATTCACTGCCAGTTAGGGCTTTGAGCAGATGCAGGGGGTCGGGATTTTTAAACTATCCCCCATTTAACAAACTTAGCTTTACTACCCACTATCACAGATAACTGGCAAGTTCCTGTCCAGTTGCAAAGTAGAGAGACATGGGAAATAAAAGGCATGCTTACGAACTATTCTTCTAGGACATCTCAGCTCTGATTAACAATTGAAAGGCCAAACAGGAGTGATTCTAGGATCTGAAATCATCTCTGCCATCCAAGAAGTGGCGTACTGCCTCTGGATGCTCCATCACTTTTGTCCTAGGAGTGACTTTTCCAACCTGGTGTAAATGCACCTTTGGCATTTCTCTTGGTCCGTCACTGAACTTGGACTCAGGGCCTGAGTGCTGTTCCTCAGCTCTCCAGCTCAAGACTAGCACCCTACTACTTTGAGCTTCAAAGCGACTCACGACTCTGTTCCCAGCATTCTGCTGGCCATCTATAGATGAAGACCCTCACAGGGACCTTTCTCTGCCCGAGCTGGCTTCGAACCACAGATTTCAGATCAATGAGTCTTACAAGAGGCCACTTTGCTCCATTTAAAAGCAACAAGGTGGTCCACACAGAAGTAGTTTTTAAGCATGCTCTTACCTGGAACTTATTAAGGTCCAATATTACATCTTGACAAACTTGTAAGAATCACCTGTCCTTTTCTCTGGCCCTGCTGGAAACTGTTACAAAAAACCTACAAACAAACTGGAATGGCAATTAAACACTCATTTTGGTAGCCATCATTTTCCTCTATCCAACTTAAAACAAACATTTACAACAAGTTTTATTTTCAAATCTCTTATCCAGAAATGCATTCTTGATCTGAAAAGCCTTTTATTAACCTCTGCTTTAACACTAACACTTTAGCTTTTATCTGGAACAACTCTGAAGCTTACAGGCATTCTGAAACCAGGTACCGCTCTTTGCCTATGGGCTGCCTGTTTAAAAGAGCCTTTTTTTTCTCTTCAGTCCCAGTTACTGCATATAGACCTTTGAACTCAAATGACAACTTTTCCTTAATGCAAGAATTTCAATTACTATTACATAACAGTATACTCATAAAGTTTAGTACCTGAATCATTAAACTGATACCCAAAACAATTGTAACAAAAGTACATTTAACATCGTGTTTTCACCAGAATTACAAAAACAAGAAATCCAGTCTCAACACCTTTGTTTTTTCAATACATCCACAGGGCAAAAATAGCACAGGAATCGAATCACATCAGATAAATAAACTTTTTAACCATTTAAAAAACTTTTCCAATTCTTAGTATCTCTCAAGGGGCAGTTTTAGAAATTCCAGTCAAATCATTCATTTTTACCACAAGGTTTCCAAAGTTCACCTAAAAACAAAAGAGACAAAAGAAAGGCCTCTATTGGCCTATCCTACCCAACAACCTATCTTCATCCTACTCCTCAGAGCTTGATGAACTGTCTTGGTGCTGGCTTGTCCTCTTCCACCATGAATGGACACCCCCTTATGGCTATCCCACCACGTGGATTCCCTCCAGGGCCTGTGTAACCACGTGGGCTGGCTAAGCTGCACCTTTGCCCGATCACCCCTCACTCCTGAGGATAGGCACACAGGCCCGTCCTAGGTTTTTCCTGTCCTTTTCTACTTGTCTCTGACTGAGAAACCCAAGCAGTTTTTTTTAACAGTAATAAACCTTTACATCCGAATTTCTGACACTTAACCCTGATTTTTTTAATTAAAGAAACATTTTTTAAAACTATGGTTTCTCTTTAAAAGAACGCAATAATCCTTTAAAGCATTTGGTAATGCCCAAACTTGATGACCATTTGAATTTAAACTTAAACTCACTGAATTTTACATCATACTCTTGAACATGTGTATATTCACACATGAACACTTACACATATACATATATTCAAAAGATCTTTAAGCACACAAAATAAACATCGGCTGTACATTTTCCAGTGGCAAGAGGTATTCTCGCCAATCTTATTCCTGTAACACCCAAATTAAGACAAAACTTTTAACAAATGATTTTAGCATTCTCCAGCTTCATTTTCCAGGGCTTGATAGTTCTAACAAAACATTTTTGCACACCAGATATTTTTCTGCTTAAGAAGGCTGGGTGAAGGTCCCCCAGAGTTCTTTTTTGTGGACACTCATACTCTGATTGTGAGCTGTCACCTGTACATCTTTCCAATGAGCTAAACATAAATCCAGGGGGCTAAGTGAGTCTGTCCCATTTTGTCCATCACAGTCAGGAGATACAGAAAACAGAGAACAGTCCAGATCAGTCCTGAAACAATACAGGAAATTTTTCCTTTTCCGCAACACAATTTTTTTCTGGTTTCCAATTGGATTTAATTTTACTTTCTTTCCTAATTCACCACTAGATCTAGTCTGCTCAGTACTCAATCTCGTCCTAGGCCCTTTTGCTTTCAATTTCTCTTTGTCTTTTACATCAAAGTCCAATTAACCACATCATTCAGACACCTCCCACAGTATTATTGTGGGCAATTTTGTTAACTTCTTTCCAGTGAGCTAAAGTTAAGTCTAGGGGAGTGGAAGGAATGTTCCCCATCGTCCATCTGTCAGTCAGGCACAGCACAAGAAAGAAACACAGAACAATAATTGCAGGTACAAGAATCAGACAACACTTACAAATAGACTTTCTAGAGAGCCGCGGCTTACTGGTTTGACTGTGCCTCTCCTGCCCCTGTGAGGGGGCAGACCACACAATCCCAAGACTGTCTCTCTCCCATTCCTGTGTAGGAGTGGATCAGACATCCCCGAATCAGGTTCAGTTTCAGGTTGGTAGTGGTAAGCTTCCTGAGTCCCCTGTGGAGGGCTTGAGGCGTCCCCCCAGTCCTCCAGGACTGCTTGTATGAGCACGTCCGCTCCAGCTGGTCCTTCACTCCCTACAGGTTCAGATTCAGATTCAGGTGGCCAGCCAAAACAGAAAATGAAAGTACAAAACACTTGGAAACAGACACACAAAATCAAGAGCACTGTTTCTTACCTTCGGGGTCTGGGGTCTCGGGGGGGGGGGGGTCTCTGGGGGTATCCCAGACGAGCCCCCAAATGTAATGCCCAAAGTCGCGAGACGACCTCCAAGAAGACCACTGAGAGCCAGATGTTCCGAAATGCAAAAGCAAGGCCTTATTCAGGCGGGCTGCTGCTCAGGCCTCGTCCTACACACCGATGCAGGGGAGCTTAGGAAGAAAGCCCTGAGCTGAAATCGTACAGGGTTTATAAAGGCAAAAACCATAAAGCTATAGCAACCAGGTGTTTACAGATCTGATTGGCTCTGGGCTAGGGGCATTCCAGGGAGGTCAGAGAGTTTCCCGGCTGTATGGGTTATGACGAGCTGTCCTGCTAGATGGAGTAATTGGCGGTCTGGGTTTGCTCACAGTGCCCATTTATCTTGGGTTTGCATGGTCATTTCCCAGAGTTTGTGCGGGCCCAAGGTCAGTTAGCACAAAGTGGAGTCTGACTTCAAGATAGCTTTGTTCAATAAATTTACAGTTTAGCAGTTTTAGCCCAAATAAGTCAGTTCCCAGAATTCATGCATGCTCTGGGTCCCTCATAGTTTAATATAAACAGCAAAATGGCTACTGTCTCAAAATGGAGTTTACTTTAACTCTTCAGCTGGTAGCTTGTGGACTCTGGACATGCCATCCAAGGCATAAAGCCTCTACTTCTGTTTTGTTCTGACTATTTCTGTTTTGTTTTGACTAGTTTTGTCTTTGAGGTGGGTACCAGTTTTAAATATAAACTTTTGTTTCCAATGTTTCTGTTGTCCATTCACACATCTATGGGGAAAACATCAGAGTCTACAATGTGCTGTGTCCCCTTCTGCAAGAGGGCAGTTGAAAAAGTGGAGGCTGCTAATAGCCAGGTTCAAACAGCCGGCTAATATTAGCATGAGAATAATTCAAAACTGTAAAATGCCCCAAGACAATTGGGCTCAACACTAGAGTCAAGTTCTAGGTGGGCTCAGTTATACTGCAGAGGAGCCCAACCCAGTTATCTTCAGCTGAAAAATACTTAGTATGCTAAAATTTCTTGCTAAAACTAGCAGCGCTGGTGATGAAAAGCCAGAACAACTCTTTCTTGTAGAAAACCTACCCTTAACGTAAACCAACCCTACTCCCCCCATCACTTCCCAGTAAAGTAACATGAGAAGCTCTGTGAGAGAGTGACTGGATGGCTGAAATTGATCAAGGGTTGGTCAAAAAAGAAAAACAAGTTCTGGAGTTTTTCCAGAACTCACCCACCCACGTGTGTTTTACAGTATCTAATTAAAAACCCTGCAGCTGTGCATGTACTCCATTGCAATACCCCTATAGCTTAAATCAGTCAACTTTAATTACGTCGGTCACTCGATGTAAACACTATCCCTTTCCAGACTACTTCCCACTACCAAATGTGCACCAAACATATTTTTGAATTGCTTTATGATTTTCCCGCGGAGTGTTTTGATTTGTTAAACATTGCTATGATGTATGCTAAGTCCCTGCCTTCTCCAAAGAATGCCTAAAACATCTGGAAGCCCTAGGCTCAGGGTGTCTTAGCGTCACCAGCATGCTGAGTGAGCAGATGACTGAGCTAGCTTGCAAATAATGCCCTTTTTGCTATTTGCATTTGTCTTGGTCCTTGGTGGTCTCTCTGGGGTCCCAAACTCGAGCATTTCAGTGATTGAGACTAAAAAATGCCAATTCATTAAAGGTTTTCATTAAAGGCCATTCATTAAAGGTTTTGTCTTAAGCTTTGGTCATTGCAAGAGTAAGATTGGCAAAAATACCTCTTGCCACTAAAAAATGTATGGCCAATAGTTGTTTTGTGCGCTTTAAGTTCTTTTACATAAATACTTGTATTTGTGAATGTATGTATGTGTGTGCATGCGCACGTGTATGTGGGTGTGAATGTGTTCAAGATTGAAACTGTATAATGTAAAAATGGGTTAGTTTAAAGTTAAACATCGAAAGGTCATCAAGTTTGGGCATTACCAAAAGTTTTAAAGATTATTACTTTATTTTAAAGAGGAACTATAGTTAAAAATCTCATTAATTCATGGCTAAAAATAAATAAATAAATAAATAAATAAATAAATAAATAAATAAATAAATAAATAAGAAGTTAGCATGGCCCAGTCAGGCCATGCTCAGGAATGAGGGGTAAAGTGACAAAGGTGCAGCTTAGCCAGTCCACGTGGTGGCACAGCAATAGTGGGGCACACATTCATGGTGGAAGAAGGCAAGCTGGCACCAAGGAAGTTCATCAAGCTCTAAGGAGTAGGATAGAGTTAGGCCCATTCTATAGGACAGGCCAGTGGGAGGCTTTTCTTTGGTTTTCACGTGAACATTGGGAACCTGGTGGCAAAAATGAATGATTTGACTGATACTTCTAAAACTGCAAGAGTGCTTACATCATATAAATGAAGCCCTGGGTTTGATTCCCCAGCAATACATATACAGGAAATGGCCATAAATGTCACTGTGGCTCAAGTGACAGAGTACTAGCCTTGAGCAAAGAGAAGCCACGGACAGTGCTCAGGCCCTGAGTACAAGGCCCAGGACTGGCAAAATAAATAAAATTAAAAAAATAAATAAAAGTGCCCCTTAGGATGGACTCAAGTTGGACTATCTTAAAGGAGAGTTAAAAGTTTATTTACCTGATTGTTGGGAGCCGAGCTAGCAGCTAAGCTCATCCTGACCTCTGGCTGTGCTGTTATCACAAGGAATGCGGTAAGATTTGGCTTAATTGGCAGCCAGCACTTACCAAGATGTTTTACTGTGTCCATAGGCGCCTGGTTTATGTTCATCATTCAGCCTTGTCTTGTTTCATTGTCTCCTGTTATTTACCGACCTAAAAGCTTTCTTATTTTCTTAAACTTTGGTAACCCTATGCCAGTCCCTGGTTCCCAAACTGCATAAAAGCTGGATGTTAAGAATAAACTGGGCTGCAATCTTGAGTTTCAATCTCAAGATGCAGACCTCCCGTACCCCATCTTTGCCTCTTGTCTTTTTTCTCTTGTCTTGTATTTTTTCCTTTTCTTTAATCCTCGCCCCCCTCATTCAGGATTCCTTTTCACTGCCGGCTGGCTCGGCAGGTGTGGCGCCTGGAACAGGGACCTGAACGCCTGGGATGATGGCAGAGGACCCCCGCTCAGGTAAGGACGTCCAATCACTTGGGAAGGAGAGCGGGAGAGAGAGAGTATTGTCGGGAGTAAGAAATTATGGGATAAAGTATAGGCTGCATGCTATACGTGCAGGCCCCCAAAGGCATGCTTAAGCCCGGGCAGTGAAAGTTGGCCAAAGTCACTTAGAACGTTTTCTTTTACTTTATTGAGGAAGCATGCCCCCAGTTCCTGGAGAAAGGAACCAATAACATAGAAACTTAGCAAAAAAAAAAAAAAAGGAGAGAGAGGGAGAGAGGGAGAGAAAGAGAGAGAGAGATTTGGGAACATTATGATGCATATGGCCCGGGGAAAACCCCAGTGGATGCTATTATTCTTTGGTATCTGGTCCGAGATTGCTTAGATCCTAGATATGAAGAGATTATATTCGTTCAGTCGATTGGAGAAACTGAACAGGTATCTGATGAGTGTTGCCCAGCCCCGGGAGCATATGCTGCTGCCCGGGAAGAGCTGAGAAAATTGACAAGACCTGAACCCACTGGGCTAGACATTAAGGAAGACTCAGATGGCTCAGACACTGAGGAGAAATTATGCAATGAGCCTACTAAAGATAGATTGACCCATGTTGAGAATATGTTGAAACCAGTTATAGCTCTATAATCACAGCTTCATGCAGAACAACAAACGCCTTTAAAGGGAGTCCTGGCAGAATTACAGCTCTCCTAGGTGCAGGCTACTCACAGCGGGGAGGAACCTGAGGCTAGGGAAATGCTAACACCACCCAGGTAACTTCTCCTGACCGAGCGCTTTATTTCCATCCACCATGACAGATTTGAAACCCCAATGAGGGTGAGTGACCATAAGCCTGGTGCTTACATTTTCCATAAAGCCACTGGGCTAGGTCAAGGAAATCAGCGATTGTGGGTGTTTGGAGACAACTGATCTCTAGTTCAGCACCGATGGTCACTCATCAAGTGGGGTACAGTCTAAATTGCTTCAGGAAAGCTGCTCAAGTTTGAGTCCAATCTTATATATTTGGAATATTTTTCAGGACTTACCTAACTTCTATGAGAGCTCCTTGGACAGTTCAAAGCCAGCCCAGGCAGAGAAAAATAAAAATCCCTCTTGGTCATATTTTGCGTCCTTATTATTTTACTAGTCAGAAATTACAGGTTAAGACTTCTCATTTGTGTACTTTGCATGATTTTCAAAAATTTCTGGGAGATATTAACTGGCTTCGCTCTTATCTTAAATTATCCACAGCTGAATTAAACCCCTTAATTGATCGATTAAAGGGGGACCCTGACCCTACATCTCCCAGAGAAATGACAACTGAAGCAACTAAAGCCTTAAGCATAGTAAATTCTGCCATTTATTCCCAACATATAAATAATATTGATTACTCAGCCCCTTGGGAAGCTTATATTCTAACTACACCTCATTCTCCAACAGCGGTCCTCTGGCAGAAGGGACCTCTTTTATGGCTTTCCTTGCCTGCTACTCCTTCAAAAGTGTTAACTCCCTATTATACATTGGTAGACACCTTAGTTCCATATGTGCCGTGTGGAATCTTGTAAGAATCTTGGACGAGATCCACAGGTTATTTATATCCCCTATACTTTACAACAAGAATGGCTTTATATTCATTGTGATTCCTGGGCCAATGCTTGGGACAATTTTATGGGCATAATTTCACATCATTCTCCCTCCAACAAATTACTTCACTTTGCCTCTTCTTACACCTTTATATTTTCTCAGATTGTATCTCTATCTCCTCTTTCCATGGCTGCCTTAGTGTTTACAGATGGATCCTCTAATGGAACGGCAGCTCTTACTATTGATGGTGAAATTAAATCTTGGGACACTGGTCTTTCTTCTGTCCAGGAAGTTGAACTTCAAGCAGTTTTAGAGGCCCTTACACTTTTACCTACTAAAGCCTTTAATTTATATTCAGATAGTCATTATGTTATTCGAGCCCTTCAGGTCATTAAAACTGTCCCTTTTCTTGGTACAACTAATTGCACTATCCAAACTCTTTTTTGCCCGATACAACTTCTTCTTCAGTCTCACACCTGTCCATGTTTTTTTGGATTTATATGTGCCCATACTAAGCTTCCTGGACCATTAAGTGAGGGCAATGCTATTACGGATGGGGCTACTCACATTTTTCTCACTCAAATTGACGTAGCAAAGCAATCACATGCTGCCCACCATCAAAACAGTCATGCCTTACGTCAGCAATTTCATATTACTCATGAGGCAGCTCATCAAATTGTAAAAACTAGTCCCAACTGTGCTACCTTCCTACCTGTGCCCTCCAATGTCATTAATCCCCGAGGCTTAGTGGCCAACCATGTTTGGCGAACGGATGTTACCCACATCCCCTCTTTTGGATGGCTCCACTTTGTCCATGTTACAATAGACACTTACTCTAATTTTATTATGGCTACTCCTCTTAGCGGGGAAGCTGGCAAGCATTGTATCTCCCATTCTTTACGCTGCTTTGCTAGTATGGGACTTCCTAAACAAATTTAAACTGATAATGGTCCGGGATATGTTGGATGAGCTTTTCAAACTTTTTACAAATCTTAGCAAATTGTTCACTGTACAGGAATTCCCTATAGTCCTCATAGTCAAGGAATTGTCAAATGGGCCAACGATTTGTTAAAACATCAAATTTCTAAATTAAAAAGGGGGGAACTATACCCCTTCTCTCCTGTTAATATACTTTCTCATGCTTTTATTCATACTAATTTTTTTAAATTTGGACTGCAATGGCCACTCCGCAGCACAGCGGTTCTGAGAAAAGAGAGAGCAAAGAGCTTTTGCCCAAGTTAAGTGGAAAGATCCTTTAACAAGTGCTTGGCACGGGCCTGATCCGGTACTGACATAGGGTCGAGGACATGTCTGTGTTTTTCACAGGATGAAAATGATGCCCGCTGGTTACCTGAGCATTGTGTTCGGATTGTGGAAACTCATCAGAACGGTACAAGCGCTGACCCACTGGGCTTACGTGCCAGATCCACTGATTGTGCACCCTGCAACCTGGGAGGGAGCTGAGGTGTGCGTCCATGCCAACAGATCAGCATATGGTACAGCTCCAGATCCTTTTGTCCAACACCTTAAAATGATAGATTTTGCAGCTTCTGACATTGGAACCCCTTTATGCTTTTCAACTGACTCCAACAGTTATATTCCAGGCTGTACTGTAATGCAATCCATAAATCATAGAATTTGGATTCCTAATAATAGTCAAGTATATAATATACGAATGACTTCATTGCCTACTGGGTTTCCTGTACATGACAATTCTACCTCATCCTTCATGATACCTCGCTGCATCAACTCCTCTCAAATTGTAGAATCCACGGGAGAACTGCACACCATAAAGTGTAGACATGATCATCCTTTTATAACCAATATTTCAGGAACTAATTCTCAGCTGACAGACTGGTCCGGAGCGAATCTCACCAACCAGTACAACCCAGGTCTGTGATGGATTTATGGACACCCTCAACGTCATGTCTGGATGTTAGTGGCTTTCCTGAACAATATCTCCTGGCCCACTTATACTTCTTTAAAAAATATTATATGTTGTGTAACACCCCCTTATGCTATTATGTATGGACCTTTTAATATTTCTATAGGAGCCATGTATTTCAACGTTACTTGCACTGTTATTTTACAAATTGCTTGTATAGTGGTCTTACTGATTATGTAATTGTTATTAAGCAACCACCATTTGTTATGCTTCCTGTATACTTATCTGTAGCTTGGTATGAAGAAACAGGTATTCAAGTGTTAAAACATTTAAAAGAGCTTATGCGCCCTAGAAGATTTGTAGGGCTACTAATAGCAGGCATTGTAGCCTTTATTTCCTTAACTGCCTCTGCTGCAGCGGCCACTGTGGCTCTAACACAAAATGTGCCAACAGCTCACTACTTTAATCTGCTTGCTCATAATACCACGCAAGCCCTGCACTTTCAAGGCAGGATTGATGATAAAGTAGAACAAAAATTAGAAGCATTGTATGAATCGGTGTTGTCACTGGGAGTACAAATTCGTGCCTTACAAACTTTGCAACAGTTGAGCTGTCATGCTGGGTTTGACTTTATGTGTGTGACCCTCCATAAGTATAATGGGTCAAGCTATTCTTGGGAACAAGTTGTAGCACATCTAAATGGTATTTGGCACCATAATAACTTGTCCTTAGGTCTCTTTCAACTCCATAGACAAATAGCCGGACTAGAACAAGCTCCGCCTTTGGACTCTAAAGTGGCAGAAACAGCAAAAGAACTGTTTGAACAACTTCAACAGTATGTCCCTTCCTTATCTAACGTTAAGGGGCTGCTAATGACATTGCTCGGCCCAGGGATCCTTTTGCTGATGGCTTTCCTATGCCCTCCTTGCATTGCACGCATATCGCAAGTCTTTGATGAGTTTAGCCAGCCAGCTGCATAAGATCAAGCTCCAAGTGAATGAACTTTCCCCTGAGAGGAACCGCAGCCAGAGACGGGTATGTGGCGGTACCAGCCTTGACCATCCTAAGACATGGGGCTTCAGCATTGCTGTAAGGTTTACCCTAAGACGGGTAAGGCAGGCTGGGGTACCCACCCCACCTAAGACAGGCAGGTTCGCTTCTTTAAGCAAAGACGGGGTGGATGTTGGGAGCTGAGCTAGCAGCTAACCTCATCTTGACCTCTGGCTGTGCTGTTATCACAAGGAATGCGGTAAGATTTGGCTTCATTGACAGCCAGCACTTACCAAGATGTTTTACTGTGTCCATAGGCGCCTGGTTTATGTTCATCATTCAGCCTTGTCTTGTTTCATTGTCTCCTGTTATTTACCGACCTAAAAGCTTTCTTATTTTCTTAAACTTTGGTAACCCTATGCCAGTCCCTGGTTCCCAAACTGCATAAAAGCTGGATGTTAAGAATAAACTGGGCTGCAATCTTGAGTTTCAATCTCAAGATGCAGACCTCCCGTACCCCATCTTTGCCTCTTGTCTTTTTTCTCTTGTCTTGTATTTTTCCTTTTCTTTAATCCTCGCCCCCCTCATTCAGGATTCCTTTTCACTGCCGGCTGGCTCGGCAGGCCTGATATAATTTGATTTCTGTACAGTTTTGCAGTTTGGATGTATTAAATTGCAAAGATGCTAAGTCCGGAATATCATGTTCATAACTCTGGGGCACACTGCTAAATATACTGTTGTTACAATTGTTTTGGGTATCAGTTTAATGATTCAGCTACTAAATTTTATAAGTGTAAACTGTGATGTAGTAGTAAGACTATCTTAAGGTACATATAATCAGGTAAATATTTTAAAGTAAATAAACTAATGGAGATAGAAATACTCAACTCTAATTAACTCTCTGTATATAGAAAAAGAATGGCTATTTAGAAACAGGCTGCCAGGAGGCAATGTGCCCTCTGGGCTTCAGTTTTTCCAGGCAAATAAAGGCTGAGGTGAAGGTGTGAAAGCCTCTATTTTAAAGGCTTTAGAATGCCTTTCTAGATAAGAAAACAAGCAGCCTGAACCAATGGGTGGCACCTAGGCTCCAGGTTTCTTTAAATGCAAGTGTTGAGAGATCGAAAATGGATCTCTGGATATGAGATCTGAAAAATAGACCTGTCCTAAATGGTTGTTTTAAGTTGGCTATATGAATATTATGGCTAGCAAGATGATTGTTTATTTGCTACTCCAGTTGGCCTTGCAGGTTTTTAGTAAAATGATTTATTATTTGCTGCACCTGATAAAAATATTGTATCAGAATTTTTGCAAAATTTGCCTTTGTACTTGCAATAGTATGGTTTAATAATTACCCCTGATACAATTCATTTAAACAGAATATCCATTTAAGTATCTATGATATTTAGTTAGAGACAAGCAGTTACCCACCAATTAATAAAGATTCAGACTGCAGAATTAAACACTTAATGATTTTCAAAAGTTACTGGGAAACATCAACTAATACCTACCTATGTTTTACATAATCTATTCTCTATTTTTCAAGGATGTTTTGCTTTAAATATCCCTCGTAAATTAACAAATCTAAAAATGATTGGTTTTATTATTATGCCAGGTCATGAAAGGTGCGTATAAATCAGGTGGCAAGATATATACTTCATTATCATCCCTATTCCTAAACAGCAATTAGAATTTGCATTACAAAGCTCTCATATCCTCCCATTGTCCTTGAATGGCTTTACTGGAGAAATTTTATACCATTTATCTTCAAGCCCTTTATGGCAATTCTTTCAAAAACAAATTTATGTTATTGATAATGTTTTACTTTCTGAGGCCATTCTAAATGCTTCAAATGTCTTTGTAGATGGTACTAAATATAACAAATGTACATTTTGGATAAAAGATAAATATCAAGTTTTTCTTACTCCAGCAATTGGTACAAAAAATGAGTTTACAGGCTATTATATATGCTTTACAGAATTTCTAAATGTCTTTTAATTTAATCACTGGCTCTGCCTATGCAGCACATGTATTGTGCAATACATATTCTGCTGTTATTTCTCAAATAAAACCCCCAATAGTTTCATTATTTAAACAATTACAAAGCCTGTTACACCAAAGACAGCATACCCTGTATATAGTTCACATTTATGCTCATTCTAATTTGTCAGGTCCTTTGGCATATGGTAATTCTCATGTAGATGCTTTAGTCTCTTTTTGCTCCTGGAAAAGACAACCATGCTATCCTTACAATTTCATAATATCTTACACGAATTAAATATAATCCTCAAGGTCGAGGTATAGTAGAACAAGCTCAAAAAAAAAAAAAGTAAATAAGGGGAATATGGATAGTACCGAGGGGTATGAGACTTCTATGAAAAGTATTTATGAAATAGCCCGAGCTGTTATTGAGGAAGCTATATTTGTTCTTAATTTATTTGTTCTTAATTTTTAAAATTTTCCTCTAGGAGATATAATGGCCACAGCAAAGTACAACTTCTTAGCCCCACCTTTGATAAACAAGTCACAGGCTGTCTGGACTTGATTGGATATGGGGGTTAGATTGTGTTCCACGCAAGATAATATCCCAGGGGCGAGGGTATGCTTGTTTTTACAGAAGACAGCCAATCTTTCTAGCACCTGCTCCAGTGGATCCGGCAATTAATGCCTCCTGTGCATCAAGACCAGGGTGATACATTCTCATCCAAGTGATAAGGCCATTCTAATGGACAGGTGTGCACCTGTAGGGGCTACGTCGGAGGTAATGTATTTGGCCTATATTTCTAACTCTCCTTTATTGAGTCCATATTTATGGACAGAGGCCCCTGTCCCTCTTTCTACATCTATTCATGATTTACTTTCTCCCCCTTATGGGTCTGGTATTCCAGTCTTTCCTACGGAAGAAGGATGATCTTTCAAGTTATCTTACTATCATTTCCCCCAGCCAGTCAGGAAAATACTTTTACAAAGTAGAATATTAAAAGGCTATAGTGCTGGAGCCCCACGAAAAAGTGTATGTAATTATTAAAAGTTAATGTAAGCATTGTTATTGAACTGAAAAAGTTATAGAAGATGGATGATCTTTGCCCATCACCTCCCCTTAAGAATTGAGCGATTATAGTTATTTTTAAAAGTTGAAGCAGGATAAACCGGAGGTATAAAAAGGAGTGCTAACAAGTGTACAAAAGTAGAGACTGCACTTTTGAGAGATGGCTATTTGCCAAACCTTCCATGTTGGCATAGAAAATCCTAGCCTTATTAAAAATGTCTTATTACTAAAAATTATTGCCGTGGCAAAATTACCCAAGGGCCATTTGTTGGGGTCCATCTTTCTCGCCTTGATGGAAGGGGCTTGATGCACCTCCCCCAGTCCTGGGGAATGTGGCCCTGCTACCCCCTCTAGATTGGAATCCAGAGAAACCGGTTGGGCCAACAGCCCTCCAACCTGCCAGCCAGCCGGGCGCCCACCAACCCCACCCGGGTTCGGTGCTCTCAAGTGACCTTAGCCCTTGGGGGTCAGGTGACAGCTCTTGGCCTATCGGAATCCTGGCCAACCCCCTTCCTTCGGAATCATCTCCCCTTGTCCTTCTCTCAATAAAGTTAGTTCGCTCTCAGAAGCCAACTCCATGGTCTATGTACGCTAGCTCCCAGGGAAGGATAGCGGCCACATTACCACGTAGGTCACGCGCACGCCAGGCCGGACCGAACCCCCACGTCTCACTCTAATTTATCTGCTGGTCGGGAGTTGGGGGAGAGGACGTTACGGAGGGCAGGAAGAGAGAAAAAAAAGAGTCCGAGCCGGGAGGGGAGAAAAAAAACCCCAACATTGTGGCGCTCAACGTGGGGCTGCACGAATCCACGCGAGGAAGCCTGGCTCCCGACAGGCCCTGACAGAAACAGGTTGGAAATCCTGAGATGCGTGATCCTCCCACCCCAGGTAAGAGGATGGGACAAGTCCAGAGTCGGCGAAACAGTTCGCCTCTTAAAATCCTAAAGTTCACCCTCCAAAACGCGGGGATTAATATCTCAGAGCCCTGCACCATACAAATTTGGGAGGAATTGACCCACAGGGTCCCGTGGCTAACTGGAGCCAACCCACTCTCATGGGAAACTTGGGACCGACTAGAGTGGGAATTACAAACGGCACAATGGGGAAAACTCCCACTGCGAGCCATTAAGACTCTCAAAGCTTGCCTCTCTTGGGACCTGGGCGGGGAGTCCCTGGATTCAGGAGAAGGAAGCCAGAGGGAATTTTGATCTGGAGCGGGCCCCGATGCCCTACTCCGAGAAGCCCTGGGACAAAAGCTCGTTCGGTACCCAGGAATCCAAGCCGTGGCAGGCAGGAGACAAGCAGAGCAGGCGCAGGCTTGCTACCCCTCCCCCATATGAGACTCAGCTTGATTCTATGCATATGCAGATTTCAGCAGCCCTGAGCCGCCGCTTTTTCTGCGGCGGTGGCGGCGGCAGCGGCGGCGGCGGCGGTGGAGGCGGCGGCGGCGCCCCACAGCAAAAAAAAAAAAAAAAACGGCCTGGCCACTTTTAAATTCAGAGGCCTTGAAACTACAGATTTTCATGAGTCCAGGAGGATGGTTCTTGAGAGAGGCAGGCCGAACACGTCCTGGACAAAACATCTGTTTTACAGCCTGACTTTCAGATTCCCCACCAACCAAGGCAATAAACAGCCTGAGGGCAGTCCCCATTGCCCCCGAGATAAGGCCAGAGACAATAATCATGATATTTGGAAAAAAGTTCCGATTCTTAATTAATACAGGAGCAGATCGGACCATATGCATTTAATTGGACAATATTATTATTGGATCAGCAGATGCCCATGTGCTAGATTTGGCCTATAGCAAGGCCCAAACACTCCTTCAAAGAGGAGGGCTGTGTATAGCGAGTGACAAGGTTCAGAAAGTATACCCTTTAAGATCTTGGGGGCAGAGCTTAAACTAGACTCTGTATGCCCACTCAAGCCCCAGTTATCCTTCCAGGCAACTTATACTCTGGTGGAGATGCAAAGACTGTTAGGTGAAATTAATTGACTAAGATCCTGGCTTCAACTGCCTACAGAGGAGCTGTTACTGCTCCATGACTCTTTGAAGGGCAAAGCGCCCACTGATGTTATTACAATAACTCCATCACTTCAAACAGCCTTCCAAAAAATCCAATTGGCCTTAAATAAGGCACAGCTGGCACGCTACAAGCCTGAGTGCCCACTTTGCCTTTGGATCCTCCCCGGGTCCGAACTTTCTTCAGCTGTAATTACGCAATCAGGCGAGTCCCTTCAATGGGTGCACGCATCAGTGGGAGGAGCTCCCAGGGTTTATTCCCAGCTAGACCAGCTAGCTGACTTGGTAATTAAGGGCAGAGACACCTCCCTGAGACATTATGGAAGTGATCCTGATGTGCTAACTATTCCCTACCGGTTGTCAGATTTTGAATGGGTCAGAAGAAATAATGCACGTGTGTCTAGTGCCCTGGAGGGCTTTATGGGTAAGATAGATTGCCACTATGGCACTTCAAGATGGGTGACCTCATTTTCCAGGCTACAATGGACACCCCCTGTGCTTTTCTCTACCAAGCCTCTTGTCAAGGCTGCCAATGTCTTTACAGATGGGGGACGAGCCGGCTCTGCCTTAGTGGTGCGCTCCGCCTCGCCCCCTGCCAGTGGGAAAGAGAACACCCATTACTTTGAAGCCGTCACTGGCTCTGCACAATTTAAAGAGTTGTATGCAGTCGCCTTGGCACTGACCCATGTTAAACAGCCAATGAACTTGTTCTCTGATAGTCTGTATGTGGTTAATTTGCTACCCAACCTGGTATGTTCATATATCAAATTGGATGAAAACCCAATCACTTCTCTGATGATCCAAGTCATGTCTCTGTTAAAAGAACTGAGTGAGCTTATTTTTTTACAGCACCTTCGTGGACACCAACTACTGCCCGGGGACCTGGCACAAGGTAATCGTATGGCTGACCAGCTGGCCACTAATGGAACCATCATAGCTCTGGCCATTGTACAACCTGAAAACTTCCAAATGGCCAAAGGACTTCATGAGCATACTCACTTAAATTGGAGAGGGTTACATCAGAGATTTCCTTCAATTCCTATAAAAGACTTAAAAAAGATTATAAGGACTTGCAAATCGTGTATGCCTTTCATGCAAGTCCCTCCCCTGCAATCTCCAGGGGTGAATCCAAGAGGTCTCAAACCTAACTCAATTTGGCAGACTGATGTGATGCACTACGCTCCCTTTGGAAGGCTAAAATATATATTTATGTCCATTGACACATGCTCTGGCGCGTGTTGAGCCTCTCTGCATACCGGGGAAAGAGCACGGCATGCTGAAAGCCACTTCTAACAATGTTTTGCTATCCTAGGGCTGCCTTTACAGGTTAAAACAGATAATGGAACTTGTTTCACCAGGAAGCCTTTACAGGCATTTTTCCAAATGTGGAATATTAAACATACCACTGGAATACCTTATAACCCAAAGGGTCAAGCCATAATTGAGAGGCATAATAAGACCCTGAAGGATCAATTATTAAAACAAAAAGGGGGGAAAGCCCCCAGGACCAGCTGAGGACAGCGATGTTTACATTGAATATTTTAAAATTTCTCTAAGTACCAACCTCTGTCGGCTTTCCAGAGACACTGGTCAAGCCAAACACCCTACTTAAAAGTGGAGGCCCGGTGGAAGGATCCTCTTACAGGGGCGTGGAGTGCCCAAGACCCAATTATCAGTGCCAGAAGGGGTTTCGCCTGTGTTTTCCCTACTGGGGAACCGAATCCAATCTGGATACCTGCTAGAGATGTAAAATATTGTCCATCAGAATGACCACCCAAGGGCACCTGCCCTTGAGGGATGTCTCCCCTTGTTTCCTCTCAGGAAAGCAAAGAGTGAGGTGGAATTTTCTTTTTCTTTTCTTTTTTTTTTTCTTGGCCAGTCCTGGGCCTTGGACTCAGGGCCTGAGCACTGTCCCTGGCTTCTTCCCTCTCAAGGCTAGCACTCTGCCACTTGAGCCACAGCGCCGCTTCTGGCCATTTTCTGTATATGTGGTGCTGGGGAATCGAACCTAGGGCCTCGTGTATCCGAGGCAGGCACTCTTGCCACTAGGCTATATCCCTAGCCCTGAGGTGGAATTTTCTAAGGAGAAACGGGAAAGCCTGCCTGCACCAGCGATGGACCTGGACCCAGTGTCAGCCCTGTTTCTTCCCTGGACCCTGCCTGACGCCCTTTGGAGTAATGTTTGCTGTGGTAGCGTGACCCACAGCCTTGCACAAGGACCAAAGGGAAATGTTGCACGGTTGTTCCTCCTTTTGCTCCCCCCTTTGCTGCTTATCTCGGGGGTCCCCATTGGAGGGAAATAGGAGCTAAAGGACTTGGACACCTTAATGTTTTATTATAAATGTTTATAATAAGCAAAGGATTGGTACCTTGCTGCAATGTTTACTATGAAGTGTTTCCTAACCTCAGTTGTTAAGTTACCAGCATCCTGGCTGCCACATCGCCAGGACCTGAACCTGCCCCTCTACCTCACCATCGAGGGACGGAAGAGCCATCTGCGCTACCTTGAGCGACACCAGACTGGACCAGAATTCCTCTGTTTTTTATGGACTGACCCAGATAAGAGACCCTTCATTGCGTTGTGCCTGTGTTGTAAATGCTCATGTGTTACAGTTGCTCATGTTTGCATTTGCCTTGTATTACGATTGCTTATGCTCATGTCTGCTTTATGCTCCCATTTACATCATGTTTACATTGCCCTGTGCTAGACACACGGGTCTCTTGTTTTAATCGATGGGCCAGAGCTGTCTAGGTACCAAGTGGCCTTTGGCCTTTGGCCATATAGGAACCCCAAGAGGCTTGTCACTCGACCCCTAGGACCTGCTGCTCACTGAGGTCCGCTGGCATGGGAGAAAATTATAAGGGCTTTCTTTCGAGTGCCAATCCTACTCTCCCCAAGGCCTCTCATCGGGCCCGCCAGCACGGCAGGAAGGTCAGCCTGAAGAGCTAGGGCGTTAGCCCAAGACGGGTAAGACTCCCCATGGGGGGGCAACCTAAGACATGGCGCGCTCTCGAGTAGGGCGCCTCCTGCTGTTCGAAGAAAAAAAATATAAAAGAGGCAGATGTTGGGGTCCATCTTTCTCGCCTTGATGGAAGGGGCTTGATGCACCTCCCCTAGTCCTGGGGAATGCGGCCCTGCTACCCCCTCTAGATTGGAATCCAGAGAAACCGGTTGGGCCAACAGCCCTCCAACCTGCCAGCCAGCCGGGCGCCCACCAACCCCACCCGGGTTCGGTGCTCTCAAGTGACCTTAGCCCTTGGGGGTCAGGTGACAGCTCTTGGCCTATCGGAATCCTGGCCAACCCCCTTCCTTCGGAATCATCTCCCCTTGTCCTTCTCTCAATAAAGTTAGTTCGCTCTCAGAAGCCAACTCCGTGGTCTATGTACGCTAGCTCCCAGGGAAGGATAGCGGCCACATTACCACGTAGGTCACGCGCACGCCAGGCCTGACCGAACCCCCACGTCTCACTCTAATTTACCTGCTGGTCGGGAGTTTGGGGAGAGGACGTTACGGAGGGTAGGAAGAGAGAAAAAAAAGAGTCCGAGCCGGGAGGGGAGAAAAAAAAAAAACCCCAACACCATTGATTGCCTAAAGCTGTTTTGAAAGTCACTGGGGTGCCAGCTTGCAAAATCCAGTGTACTTAGGCTGGGGATCTGGCTTATCGGAAGATCGCCCGCCTGGCGAGCACGAGGCCCAGGGTTCGGTCCCCAGCTCCGGAAAAAAACAAAAACAAAAACAAAATCCAGTGTACTTAAAAAGCAACCAGGAAAATATTAGATTTTGCTCAAGTCAGGCATTATAACCTATCTTCTTTAACCAGTCTATGCAGAAAGTTGCAGGCAGCCCAGCAGGAGGTGTAACATTCTATTGGAGACACTGTGAGACACTACTGCCTGCTGTTACCAGGGTCCCTGCTCATCCCATTTGGGTTAAGTTGGAGGATGGCCTGACAGTCATCTGGAAGAATCTACATCTTCACCCTGTGCTCCCTTACTGTGTCAAGATAGGATTGTGATTTTGACCCATTGCCACTCACTTTGGGTGCCTGTTCACATGCATCATCTCTGGACTGGAGGACTTGTACAGGACTAGTAATGTGCTTTTTCTAGCAGCTTTTGAGGAGGAGTCATTGTGCAATTGCACTGATTATTGCAGGACTTGTCAGACTGATTGCCATTGCTACTACCGCAGCGATATCCGGAGCCACATTGTGACAATGTGTACAAACTCATGACTTTGGCACCAGGACTCCCACAATTTATGGCAACATCAGCTGGAAGTGAATGCCCACCTTCAAGATGAGATAGAATCCGTCAATGCGGGGGTGTTCTGTCTTGGACAGAAATATCTGTCTTTGCAGCAACATTTTTTTTTTTTTTGGCCAGTCCTGGGGTTTGGACTCGGGGCCTGAGTACTGTCCCTGGCTTCTTTTTTGGTCAAGGCTAGCACTCTGACACTTGAGCCACAGCGCAACTTCTGGCCATTTTCTGTATATGTGGTGCTGGGGAATTGAACCCAGGGCCTCATGTACACGAGGCAAACACTCTTGCCACTAGGCCATATCCCCAGCCCGCAACAATTGTTTTTGAACTGTGATTGGAATTCTAGTCATGTCTGTGTAACACCTTACATATATAATGCCTCTAAATATGAATGGAATAATATACAAATGCTTATAGATGGAGCCATAGTAAATGGTTCTTTAAGTGATCAAATTTAAACCGGGAGCTTTTTGAAGCTTTTCAAAAGGAATTACCAATTGCCTCTTCTATTGATGAGATTGCCCAGGGACTAGCCCTAGAAGGATTAGACCCCAAGGGGTGGTGGCAAAGTATTACACATAGTGTTAGAAGTACTTTTATTACCTTAATACTTACGTGTTTTTACCATAGGATACTGTTCTATCACAGCAGTAATGAAGCACTTTGTTTAGAATAGATCTTCTGATATTTTACTCACTGCCCTTAAGCTTACTAGAGAAGCAGCTGTAGAAAAATAATAAATAAAGGGGGAATTGTGGGAGAATAATTTCTCTGACCAGTGGCTGACAGCCTGGGCACAGATATTCTCATGCTTATTAGCAAACAAATAGCCCTATGGGGAAACATCTCCTGTGTTTGTTGGCCAAAGGAAGCCACATTGTCATGAGACTCTTCTGCCCCCTGCCCCGTATAGAGCCTGCCTGGGTAGACTTGTTTGCCCAGATGCTCCAGGGAAAGCATTTTACAGTATATAGGGAAGCCAGTGGTCTAAGAAAATTAGTCTTGAGGAAATAGTAGCTAGGTGATAGAGTTTTGCCTTGACTGGTTTGATCCTTTGATGTAGTGCTGACCCTTTGTAGTAGGGGCATCCTTTGTAATAGTGACATCCTTTGTTATAGTGACATCCTTTGTAGTAGCACACTTGCAGTAGTGACATCTGCAACTTTTGTATTGATATGGATATCTTTTTGCCTTAATTTTACTCTTGAAGTTCTGAATTGATTTCAACACTATATAAATCCTGGCCCTTCTAAAATAAAGTGTGCATTGGTTCACTCGCCTCTGCATCCCACATGTCCTGACTTTTGGTTGCAGTGTGTGTGTATGTATATATGTAGTAATTAAAATTTTACCTCTTTATTGTTATTGTAGCTTTTTATTCTGAAGGAAAATTATATTATAATCAAATACCTTTAGGATGAATTTGTTTCTTTCAAACGCTTGTGGTGCTCTATTACAATTTGTTACTGTCATTTGGAAAAATAAGCAATTTGTCTCTTTGCTGTTCATCATCCTTTAAGAAGGAATATGACTAAATTGGACACCAGTAATTCATGGGTATGCAAAGTTTGACCTACAAAGCATATCACCTGCAACCACTATGCGGAAATAGGTATTGTGCAGCATTAAAATTCATTGGGCAAGGGCTGGGGATATGGCCTAGTGACAAGAGTGCCTGCCTCATATACATGAGGCCCTGGGTTTGATTCCCCAGCACCACATATTCAGAAAATGGCCAGAAGTGGCGCTGTGGCTCAAGTGGCAGAGTGCTAGCCTTGAGCAAAAAGAAGCCAGGGACAGTGCTCAGGCCCTGAGTCCAAGCCCCAGGACTGGCCAAAATAAAAATTCATTGGGCAAAATTTTATATTTATCTTGGTATATGAAAAATCTTATAGTAAATCTCATATACACACACACACACATACACACACACACACACACACACAAACACACTACCACCACCACCACCATCATCAAAGAGAAATAATCCTGTCCTCTGATACTTTTCTACAAGGCCACTTTGCCTTGGATCTCTCCACCTTTCTAAGTCAATTCAACTTTTGGCCTAGTGATTTTCAAAGTTCTTTGAGTTATTTTTTACAATTATGTTTTTTTGTTGAGACAGGGAGGTTGAGGGGAAAAATGCTAATTACCTTCCTAAGAAATTTAACTCAACTTCTGAGAAGCCATGTATAATTACTTCTTTTTCTAAGGTAAAGGAGAGTCACTGCTTTCCTTCCATGTTGGGTCGACTTTGAAATGTTTGAACTTGTCATTTTCCTTTGGGCTCCCTTCATGATTGTGTTCTTCCCTGGGTGTGAAGCTCCACATGGTCTCCTCTCTTCTAATGGGAGATTCAGCTATTTCCAAATACAGGCCTGGGAGGGATAGTGTGGCTATTTTCCTCTATATAGTTAGCCATAATGGTTTGTGATTTATCCTCAAAATATTTTTAAAGCATCTGAGTATAATGTTACAGTGTGATGTGAGGCAATGTATCATAAATCGAAAGAGGACCTTCCTAAGAAGGAAGTATATATCAGATAGTGTGATTTAAGAGACCCATAAAATGAGAAGTTTGAGGTGAACTATCAAAATAGTCATGAGACATCAAGAAGATTAAGTACAGCATGGAATTAGATTTTGTACATTTACATTGAACCAATAACATTTTTCCTTTTACATAGGGATATGGTCATAGGTGTACATAAGATATATTGTATATGATTCTGGTACACTGGATATTGTAAAAATGCTTATATGAACTGGGGAGGGGAAAGAAAAATGAAAGAGGGTGTAACAAATATGACAGGAAATGTATTCACTACCTTATTATGTAATTATACCCTCTATGCATATCATCTTATCAATAAAATTAATAATAAAATAAAATAAAAAATAATAAAAAAGACTTGACCAACAAAGAAGTGATTAAAGTTGAAATAATTAAAACTAAAAGTTCCCCCAATGGACAAATAAAATCTAGCTAAAACACCTCCATCTCTGAGTCATTAATTGTTAAGAAAATTAAAATAAAACAAGAATATTCAATTCATTGATTAAAGAAATATTGTATTTCCACAAACTTGGAAAAGCTTAGCTCAAACTCATACAATACTGACGGATCACTAAAATAAGACTTAAATTTTAAGAAAATAAAAGCTGTACTATTGAAAATGCAGACTTTGTTCACCTCTCTGTCATCTAGCTAAAGAAGAGTGTGATATTCTACTGGAACTAAATTAAAAGGTGTGGCTGATTTATCATATTTAGCAGCACTTTGATAAAGCACAAAAGCTTCTGGGCCTAGATTAAAAAAAAGGAAGAAACAGACAGGTACCCAGTCGTTCATGCCTGTAATCCTGTCTCCTCTCAGAAGACTGAGATCTGAGGATTTTAGTTCAAAGCCAAAGGTGCAGAATAGTCTATGAAACTACTATCTCCAATTAATCACCAAGAAGTCTGAAGTGGATGTGTGGCCCAAGTAGTAGAATGCTAGCCATGAGCAAATGAAAAAGCTCAGAGACAGTGAAAAGGTCTTGAGTTCAAGCTTCAAGATTGACACTAAAAAATTAAAGGAAGAGGGCTGGGAATATGGCCTAGTGGTAGAGTGCTTGCCTTGTATGCATGAATCCCTGGGTTCAACTCATCAGCATTACATATATAGAAAAGGCCAGAAGTGGTGCTGCGGCTCAAGTGGCAGAGTGCTAGCCTTGATCATAAAGAAGCCAGGCACATGGGCTGGGGATATAGCCTAGTGGCAAGAGTGCCTGCCTCGGATACACGAGGCCCTAGGTTCGATTCCCCAGCACCACATATACAGAAAACGGCCAGAAGTGGCGCTGTGGCTCAAGTGGCAGAGTGCTAGCCTTGAGTGGGAAGAAGCCAGGGACAGTGCTCAGGCCCTGAGTCCAAGGCCCAGGACTGGCCAAAAAAAAAATAAAAAGAAGCCAGGCACAGTGCTCAGGTCTTGAGTTCAAGGCCCAGTATTGGCCCAAAAATGTAAAGGAAGTTCCCTGTAAACTTTGTCTCTAGGCATTCTCACATAGTAAGCCCAGTGGAAGATATTCTTATGAAAGGAACACAAAGGTACAATATTTACATGCATCCTGTCATATAAAATGCTATTTACTGAAATGAACGCAAGTAAATGCAAACAAGAGTCTTTTTCATAGTTGCTGGTTTTGTTTTCTTTCCATTTGGTCTTGTTCTTTCATTTATTGTTTTTAGGAGTGTAAGTAGGAGCACAGAAATGGAGGGACCAAGGGTAAACAAATATAGCGGTGGTACTCCTTGTACACTATGTTGAAGAGGTAGGATAACAATTGTGGGTAAGTGTTGGAGAATTAACTTCTCTGACCATTGGAAAACGTAGCCTAGGCACAGTTACTCAGATTCCTCATTAGCACACTAACAGGCCCCTGGAGAAAAGTCCCTCCTAATGAGTTCCTTTGTGTTTGCGGGCCAAAGGAAGCCAGCTTTTGTTATGAGAATCTCCCTTTCCCCTCCTTAGAGTCTCCTTGAGGAGACTTGCTTGACCAGCTGCCTTTAGCGAAAGATTCTTACTGTAGATAAGAAAGTCTCTTCACAAGTAAATGGAGAAGTCATGATCAAAGTTAGTTAGTCTTGAGGAAATAGTAGCTAGGTGATAATTAGAATTCTGCCTCGACTGTTTATAATATCAACAATCTTTGTAGTAACTACCTCCTGTAATAGGAAAGCTTTTGTATTAGTTTCCTCTCTCACCAGAGTGAGACATCCTCCACTTTTGTATTTAAGATGGATATCATGCTGTATTACTTTTTACCCTTGAAGTTGTGAAATTGATTTCTAACCCTATATAAACCCTGGCCCTCCTGAAATAAAGCATGCTTTGGTTCACTCGCCTTGCATCTCCGGTGTCCTGACTACGGTTGCAGTTACCCGGGTCCAACAGGTAGGGATGGGAAGGAAAATGTGGGACAAAGAGATGCATGGGGTGACATTGTCCAAAAAGAAATTTTCTCTTTCTATGACATTAGTAACTGTAACCCCTCTGTGCATCACCATTACAAAAATAATAAAACAATGCAAAGACAACAGAAATAATATCTGCATAGGAAAAACAAATTCCTAAACTTTTACTGTCAACAATCTGCCTTCTGTGTGTACCCATAGGAACAATGCATCAAATCCCATTTCTCTATTTCTCTCTATCTCTGACATTTTTTTCTCTGTCTACCTGTCCCTCAACCTTCCTCTCTCTCCCATTCTTCATTTCCCACCTACAACTCTTTTTCTCGCTGTGCTTTTCTTTTCTCCATTTTCCCCTCACTTTATTCACAGTAAACCTACACTCCAGAATCCTTACCCAGGACTTTAGTCTGTGAGTTTAATGTCCTCCCCATTCCACTGTTTGATTTCTTGAGGCTATCTCCCCTTCTGAGTGCATGAACACCCTGCTGGGTTGGAAGCAACACAAGAGGAGAGAACTTACCAGTGTTATGTGTCATTATGTCTACACATAACTCTTCACCTAGGACCTAGCTCAAAAGGAACTAAGGGGAAAAAGATTAAGTACATATTATATAGAAGAAATAAAAAATGCTCAAGAATATTTGTAAGCAATAGACCCTCATTCACTGGACTTAATTTCCATAATATAAACAAATGTAGGATTGGAAAACGACTATAGATTTAGTTCAGAAATTATATACAGAAATCAAATATATGAATTAAGTATTAAAAATGCTTAGTTCTACTTCTGTGTTTTTTATCCCTGTAGCCATGCAGAAAAATTTTATTTGGACTTAATAAGATGACATAGCACTTGGGGGCAAAAATGCAGCAGAGGAGACCTGCACTGGAGGCCAAGATGGAGAAGACTTCCACAGATATCATGACCTTTCCCTTGGCACTGTGGTAGACAGGCAGGAAGGTGAGCCACACACTGCAGAACACCAGCATGCTGAAGGTCAAGAACGTGGCTTCATTGAAGGTGTCAGGCAGGTTCCTGGCCAGGAAAGCCACGGTGAAGCTGGCCAGGGCCAGGAAAACAAGGTATCCCAAGACACAGTAGAAAGCAGTGAGGGAGCCCTTGTTACACTGGATGATGATTAGGCCATGTTCAGAGTGCAGATCTGTGTCAATGAAGGGAGGAGAGGATACCAGCCAGATTGCACAGAGAATCACTTGGATCAGGGTGCAGATGGGAATGATGATGTTAGGAGCCCCAGATACCAGTAGCCATCTCATCCTTCTCCCTGGAGACGTGATCTTGAAGGCCAGAACCACAGTTACAGTTTTGGCTAAGACAGCAGAAACAGCTACAGTGAATGCAACTCCAAATATGGTTTGCTGTAGAATGCAGGTGACTGAGTTGGGGCGGCCAATAAAGAGCAAGGAACAGAGAAAACAGAAGATGAGGGAGATGAGCAGGATGTAGCTGAGAGCCTGGTTATTAGCCCTGACAATGGGGGTGTTGTGATGTTTCACAAACACCCCAAGAACAACTGCTGTTAGTGTAGATAAGGAAAGAGCCATGCAGCCCAAGGCCATCCCTAAGGGCTCTCCATAAGCCAGGAAACTTGCAGCTCTTAGGAGGCACTGGTTTCTCTGTGTGTTGGCATACTGATGATCTGGACACTTCATACACTGCTCCACATCTGGTGAGAATTGTGATCTATCATTAATTCTTGTTTAGTTCTACTCATTTTTTTCAAATAAATTAGGAAATTGTTCACTTAAATATAATCCAGCACGTTAACATTTCCTATCATAAAAGTACTTTTCTTTTTCTACATCGGAACTTTCTCTACTTTGCATATTCTTCTTTATATAAGCTATTTTTTTCATCCTGTTTTTTCCTCTTTGGTTACCACATGTATTAACAATGTGCCAGTTTTGTCAGGCTAATATCATAATACCCTTTGTTTGAAATCTTTTGTCACTCTTTTTAACATTTAGCACTGTGCACAATTCTGTAACCATATAGAAAATTGTGAATGACATGGCATGAATTTTCCTACATGTCTTCTTTTAACACTCAATATCTGTGGCACATGCTTACACTCCTACTCATGTGTGAAGTAATGGGAACAGAGAAAACACTCTTTGATTCACTAAAGCAATTGTATGTACAAGACTCACTCTCATTTCTTAAACTGATTCCATCTTTCTGAACACTTTCTCTGTTGCAGGAACAGTTCTCTTCACTATGAAATAAAAGTGCGAAATCGGTGTTTCCTGTATGAATACAATGTGTCTTTTATGGCGAAAACTGTCCTGAATATGATGTGATTAATTTTCTGTTAGAATTTTAAACTTAATGATTAGTGACAAGAAGGATTTCCTGGAGATAAGTTTGCCTGCATAAACTAGAAAATATTAATAAATTTTTTTTTGAAATTGTGAACTGTGGTATTTCAACTGGGAATGCCGTCAGTTCTCACACTTAAATCAACAGGGCGAAGGAATATGGGCTCTGTAATCCTAATACACAACTTTTGCATTGACTTTGTTGGATTAGGGAAATCTAGGGAGAGATGAACTATTTCTCCTGAAGTCATGGGCTTACCTGTACCATTGGCAATCTCATTCTCTGTGCAAGGGGTACAATCAAAGCAACAGAAAGCCTCCCCTTCCTGAGGAGATTTCCTATATCCAGGACCACAGCTCTCACTGCAGACAGAGTGAGGAGTCTGAGGGAAATCAGATATTTGTCAGTAACTATTCAGTTTTTATCTAACACTCTAAAACCTTCAGTATTTTAAGACTTGGATTATTAAACAATATTCCCATGCAAGTAAGTCTAGTTGATTAACTGAAGACTGTAACTGACTTTATTTCCTATGAGTTTCAAACATTTATGTACAATCACCTTGAACTCTTACATATTTAACTACTGAGTAATGTGGGAATTTTTAAAGGTGGAAATTAATGGTAGGAAGGTTAAGTCCTAGTTTCCTGCCCTATGGAATTGTATTAAATTCATGTCATTATATGATGTCTCACCTGTCGCATGGTAAAGAGAAGAGAGGAAGAATCCCCTTCAAACCTCTAAATGCTGTAAAATACAGCACAGATCTCCCTTGTGTAAGGTAATATGAACTGCATTCCCATCATCTCTCCCTCTTTATTTTCCAGAATCAATGAGATGAGAATCTTCTTTTCACACAGGCCCCTCAATGATACCTCTAACCACAGATGCTTAAATAGCAGACCAACTAATCAATGAATGAAACTGACACAAAAGGCAACAAAATCAACTTTTCACCCACATAAAGTGATTCCTCAGATACTTTGTCAGGATATTAGAACCATGGAAAAGTGTAATTTATATTTTAAGACAATATTCTAAACCAACATTTTGAAACATTTAATTTTTTTGTTGCTCTGATCCTTGGGTTTTTAGTCAAGGACTGGGCACTCTTCTTGAGCTCTTTTTAATAAACATTAGCACTCTAGCACTTGAGCCACAATTCAACTTCCAGATTTGGGTGGTGAATTGAGATGAGTCTCACAAATTTTCTGCCTTTTTCGGATTTATCCTGACCTGTAATCTTAGACCAGAGAATATTAGAGTCCTGAGTAGCTAGGATGACAGATATGATCACAAGCACCTAGCCTTGTTAAATTACTTTGTTCCTTCCTTATTTGAAAGTCACTGAATAAAATTGTTAGGTTGGAATTCATTAAAAGTGTTATACAAAAGATATAAATTTCTGGGGGTACATGTGGCAGATCTAAGGCTTTAATTCAGGAAATGTGTATTATATCTGAGGTTAGTTGCTTAAGGCAAGTGTTTCACAACTTGAATTGGAGCTCCATTTCCATCATTATTGCTGGTTAATTGGAGATAAATGTCCTAAAGGCTTGGTCTGACTCCAAACCTTGATATTCATATCTCAGCCATCTCAGTAAGTAGGATTATAGGAGGATGTTCCTGGTACCAAGCCTGATAAACAATCTAATGTTGAACTTTGCTTACCTTCAGGTTTTTCAATCATTATGTTTAGATCCAACTCACCTCTGTAGTTCCTACGGCCCACTGTACCATATCTTCTGATAAAGACAGTTGATGGCCATGTAGAGCACGTGGAGAAAATTTCCCTACTTTCACCTCAAGTTGAAGACCTTCTGGAAAATTCCAAATGTTCACAATGTCATACTCTGCCTCCAGCTTCCTTTTCTCATCCAAAATGATTGGGTCTCCAGCAGGGTTGTGAAATTCGTTGTTCTTCAGGAAAGCATGCAGCTAAAAGAGATGCATCATCTTATGGTGAAGTTTATTCCAGAGCTAAGACAGAAAACTAGAACTAAGAACAGAGCCTCATTGCATTTAATCTCACATTCAGAATTAAGGCTTCCAAGAGGCATCTAATAAGGTATCCCAGAAGAAAATCTAGGAGGAATAAAAATATTATTTCCTAACCTTGGTCACTCAGAAAGGAATTAGAAGTGTTATTTTTAAGGGAAACTAATTCTACATAAAATTATGAATGAAACAATTCTAAATTGCCTACCTGCAGTTTGGCACAGCCATTAAACTTATGATTGTGTATCATTTGAGACTGCTAAAATTTTAAAACAAAAGTTGGAATTATTCTAGATCATTTATGAAAAATGTGGATAATTCTGCTCAGCAGAATATCCTTTGTGTTGAGGATTCATCTTGGCCTTAAGGGGGGAAGGGCGATGAG
The DNA here is from genome assembly GCF_023159225.1 of Perognathus longimembris pacificus. Lineage (NCBI taxonomy): Eukaryota > Metazoa > Chordata > Mammalia > Rodentia > Heteromyidae > Perognathus > Perognathus longimembris. The sequence continues at coordinate 47,012,830 of NC_063178.1, forward strand.
AGCGCTCCCGAGAAACTGCCCTTCCCCCAGCCTTGGGGCAGTGTGGAAGTGAGCCACACCTATCTCCTTCTGCATCTGGAACCAGAAGGGATAGCTTTGAGACCATCCCCCACCTTGCGCCAGTGAGCACATGTGCTCCCTTTTCATGGGCTTTGCCCAGAGGGCGGTACTATGGGAAATGACATTAGCCCATGATGGAGGTCTTTGGGAGCTGCTCTTAGATGAACAAGCTCACCAGCCTATCGCCGGCTCATGCTCAATCCTCGTCATCACTACTATATTACTGTGAGCCCCTCCTGAATAAACCGGATTGCTCTCCGAAGCATCTCCGAGATCCATGTGCGCCTGGCTTCCTTGGTGGGTAAGGAGGGAGGAAAAGGGGATCTCATTTGGGTGCGTGCACTTTAGGCTTGCCCGTGTCCCTTCCCTCCACCTTGGCCGCCCGTGGGTCGGGCGCCCAGGGGAGAGGGTGAAAAGGGGAGCACTGATAAGGGAGTAAGCTTAGCATCCTCGCACCAGGGGAGGTAAATCTATCCCGGCAATTGGCGCCCAGCGTGGGGCCCAGAGCCCATGGGAACGAGTCTGGCAGCTACCAGCAAGCCCTAAGGGAATTGGAGTAGAGTCTCCGGGACACGTGTTTCTCCCATCAGGTCAGCAAAGAAGATGGGACAGAGTCAAAACAGGTTGAATAATTTGCCTCTTGAAATACTGAGGTTCATCCTCCAAAATGCGGGGATGGGCGTGAATGAGAGCCCTGGGCTGTGCACAGCTTTGTGCGTCTCCTGGCACTAGGCAGGGCAGAGGCAGCAGTCTGGTCTGGGTCCTCCCCCCCTGCCGCCGGGGACTTTTAAAGTCCCGACTTGTGAGCAGCTGCGTGCACTGCGCGCTGGGCTCCTGGGACGCGGGGCCCAAGGTGGTGGCAGGTGCCATGAGAGGTCGTGGCCCTGGCAATGTTTTGGATATGGCGGGCTCAGAGTTTTTCACTTCTGGGTCCACCAAGTGTAGCGGTGGCGGCGGCAGTGCCTAGCGGCCTGGAGCTAGAATTTTTGGGCTGGTGATACATGGGGCCCAGAGGCTGTGGGCATGGAGCTTTGCGCACTCTCTCCACCCCCAAAGCCGGCCCCAAACCCACTGGATTGGAATGTGTGGCTCTTGGAAAAAGAGACAGGATCTTATATTTTTGTTATCAGTGCTTGCTAAGTCGGGATGATCTCCTTCCTGTGCCCACCCTTGCTGGGGGCCGTGCCAAATTCCTGGAGACTGGGTGGGGACTCAGAGACTGGAAGACCTCTGGCGACTTCGCACAGCTGGGTGGGGTTAGCAGTCTGCCTGCATCCCACCCCCGTGCTGTGGCCCTGCAGGCTTTCCTGCAGTGTTTTCTCTCTGTGTTAAACTATAGCTCACAGGCAGAGAGCACAAGGACAAGGCCTCAGGTAAATGCAAATGGTACAGGACCTAAGGAAAATTAATGAACTGATAATCCCCGCCGGCACCCCTTTATGGGGGCTGCCATGGATCCCCTCCATTTCTCGGGATCGGAATTTCATTATAATTGACATCAAGGACTGTTTCTTTTCCATTCCCCTTGACCCCCAGGATTGTGAAAAGTTTGATTTCTCCATGCCCTCGGTTAACTTCCAGGGGCCAGACCAGAGGTATGAGTGGGTAGTCTTTCCTCAGGGCATGGTTAATAGTCCTGCCTTCTGCCAACATTATGTGTCACAAGTTCTTCAACCTCTTAGGAGCCAGTCAGATATTATTTTATATGTCTATATGGATGACATCATTATTGGAGCAGCAGATGTCCAAGAGTTAGACACTGCCTATGGCAAGCTACAAACACTCCTATAAAGAGGAGGACTGCATATAGGCAGTGACAAGATTCAGAAAGTATACCCCTTTAAGATCTTGGGGGCAGAACTTAAACTAGACTCTGTGTGACCCCTTAAACCCCAGTTATCCTCCCAGACATCTTAAACTCTGGTGGAGATGCAAAGATTGTTGGGGGAGAATAACTGGTTAAGACCCTGGCTTCACCTGCCTCCGCTCCATGACTCTTTGAAGGGCAATGTGCCCACTGATGTTATTACAATAACTCCATCACTTCAAAGAGCCTTCCAGAAAATCCAAATGGCCCTAAATATGGCACGGTTGGCCCGCTACAAGCCTGAGTGCCCACTTTGCATTTGGATCCTCCCCAGGTCTGAGCTTCCCTCAGCCACTATTACCCAGTCAGGCGAGCCTCTGCAATGGGTGCACGCATCAGTGGGAGGAGCTCCCAGGGTTTATTCCCAGCTAGACCAACTAGCTGACTTGGTAATCAAGGGCAGGGATACTTCCCTGAGACATTATGGGCGAGATCCCGATGTGCTAACCATTCCCTACCGGCTGTCAGATTTTGAATGTGTCAGAAGGTATAATGAACAGGTTTCCAGTGCCCTGGAGGGTTTTATGGGAAAGGTAGATTGGCATTATGGCACCTCGAGGTGGGATGACCTCATTTTCCAGTCTACAATGGACCCATCCTGTACTTTTATCTACCAGGACTCTTGTCAAGGCTTCCAATGTTTTTACTGATTGGGGAAGAGCGGGGTCTGTGGTGGTGGTACGCTCCACCTCCCCTCCTGCCGATGGGAAAGGAAACACCCATTACTTTGAGGCAGTTACTGGATCTGCATAGTTTAAGGAACTGTACGCAGTCACCCTGACACTGACCCATGTCAAACAGCCAATGAACCTGTTTTCTGACAGTTTGTATGTGGTTAATTTGCTACCAAACCTGGTGTCCTCATATATTAAACTAGATGAATACACAATCACCTCTCTGATGATCCAAGTCAGGTCTCTGTTAAAAGAGCAGACTGAGCCGATATTCTTACAGCGCCTTCACAGACACCAAAGACTGCCAGGGGACCTGACACAAGGTAATCCTATGGCTGACCAGCTGGCCACTAATGGAACTATTATAGCTATGGTTATTGCACAACCTCAAAACCTTCAAATGGCCCAAGGACTCCATGAGTGTACACACTTAAACTGGAGAGGGTTGCCTCAGAGATTCCGTTCAGTTCCTATAAATGACTTAAAAAGAGTATTAGGACTTGCAAGTCATAGATGCCCTTTCTGCAAGTCCCTCCTCTGCAATCTTTGGGGATCAACCCCAGAGGCCTAAAGCCTAACGATATCTGGCAAACTGATGTAATCCACTACGCTCCTTTTTGAAGGCTGAAATATATATTTATGTCCATAGATACTCATTCACATGTGTGCTGGGCCACAGCACATTCGGGGGAAAGACCATGGCATGCTGAGAGCCACTTTGTATAATGCTTTGCTATCCTAGGGCTCCCCTTACAGGTAAAGACAGATAATGGACGTTGTTTCATCAACAAGCCTTTACAGGCCTTTTCCCAAACGTGAAATATTAAACATACCACTGGAATACCATACAACCCAAAGGGTCAGGCCATAATTGAGAGGCATAATAAGACCCTGAAGGATCAATTATTAAAACAAAAAGAGGGGTAAGCCCCCATGACCAGCTGAGGACAGTGATGTTTACACTGAATATTTTAAATTTCTCTAAGGACCAACCTCTGTCGGCTTTCCAGAGACATTGGTCAAGCCAAACACCTTACTTAAAGGTGGAAGTCCATTGGAAGAACCCCCTTACAGGAGCATGGTGAGGCCCGGACCCACTTATCAGTGCAGGAAGGGGCTTCGCATGTGTTTTCCCAACTGGGGAACCAAATCCCATCTGGATTCCAGCTAGAGACATAAAATATTGTTCTTCTGAATGACCACCCAAGGGCACCTGCCCTTGAGGGATGTGTCTCCTTGTTTTCTCTTCAGGAAAACAAAGACCATGGTGGATTTCTCAATGGAGAAATGGGAAAGCCTACCTGTACCAGCGATGGACCCAGTGTCAGCCTTGTTTCTTCCCTGGAATTTGCTTGGCGCCTTTTGGCATAATGTTTGCTGTAGCAGCGTGTCCCACAGCGTTGCACAAGAACTAAAGGGAAATTTTGAACACTGTTGTTCTTTCCTCTGCCCTCCCCTTGCTGCTTATCTTAGGGGTCCCCATTGGAGGGAAATAGGAGGTAAAGTGTTTGGACACCTTAATGTTTTATGATAAGTGGTTACAATAAGCAAGGGATTGGTACCTTGCTGCAATGTTTTCTATAAAGTGTTTACTAACATTAATCGTTAAGTTACCAGCACCCTGGCTGCCAAATCACCAGGACCTGAACCTGCCTCTACCTCACCATCAAGGGAAGGGAGAGCCATCTGCACTACCTTGAGTGACACCGAAATGGACCAGGACTCCTCTATCTCCTATGGACTGAGCCAGATAAGAGACCCTCCATTGCATTGTGCCTGTGTTACAATTGCTCATGTGTTACAGTTGCTCATGTTGCATTTGCCTTGTGTTACGATTGCTTAAGCTCATGTCTGCTTGATGCTTCCATTTGCATTATGTTTGCATTGCCCTGTGCTAGACAAATTGGTCTCTTATATTGGGAGTGAAAAGCCAGAGCTGTCCAGACAACAAGTGGCCTTTGGCCTTTAGCCATTTAGGAACCCCATGAGGTTGGTCACATGCCCATTAGGACCCGCTGCTCACTGAGGTCTGGTGGCATGAGAAAAAATTAACAGGGATTTCTTTCAAGTGCCAATCTCACTCTCCCCGAGTCCCCTCATCTGGCTGGCCAGCCCGGCAGGCAGGTTGGCCTGAAGTGCTAGTGCATTAGCCGAAGATGAGTGAGATCCTCCATGTGGGTTTCAACCTAAGACATGGCGCGCCCTCAAGTAAACTGCCTCCTGCTGTTCAAAAGAAAAAAAATAAAAGGGGAAGATGTTGGGGATTCATCTTGTTCTTAAGGGGAGAAGGGCGATGAGAGCGCTCCCGAGACGCTGCCCTTCCCCCAGTCCTGGGGCAGTGTGGAAGTAAGCCACACCTATCTCCTTCTGGGTCCTGAACATAAGGGATAGCTTTGAGACCATCCCCCACCTTGCACAAGAGAGCTTGTGTGCTCCCTTTTTGCAGGCTTTGCCCAGAGGGCGGTACTATGGGAAGTGATGTTAGCCCATGAGGGAGGTCCTTGGGAGCTGCTCTTGGATGGACAAGCTCGCCAGCCTATCACAAGCTCATGCTCAATCCTTGTCATCACTACTATATTACTGTGAGCCCCTCCTGAATAAACTGGATTGCTCTCCAAAGCATCTCCGAGATCCGTGTGCACCTGGCTTCCTTGGTGGGTAAGGAGGGAGGAAAAGGGGATCTCATTTGGCCGCGTGGACTTTAGGCTTTCCCGTGTCCCTTCCCTCCACCTTGGCCGCCCGCGGGTTGGGCGCCCAGGGGAGAGGTGAAAAGGGGAGCACTGGTAAGGGAGTAAGCTTAGCATTTCCACACCAGGGGAGGAAAATCTAGCCCAGCACCTTTGCTACTTCTTAATAAACTAAAAGGGGAAAGATGAATTTACAGTTTTCAAACATTAGCTATGAGCATGGTGAAGTTATCTGTAACTAAGAGTTTATAAAGACATGGAATACATGCCTTTCTTGTTATTGACCTGCTTTCGCTTAAGATCATATGAACACATGTGTAGAGCACATCACAAAAAATTAATCAGGTATAATGCCTTGTATTTTTGAAACATACTTGAAACATTGCATTTCATAAAGTGAGAAACCCCTCTAGAGAGTGACTGTGCTCACGATGTATGCAATCCAAGTGTGAAGGTCTTACCTGTGCAGGGGAAGGCACTGTTCCTTTTCGGTTTCCCATGGTTTGTTGTTCTGTTTGATAAAGAAGCATCTCATGTAGAGCCTGGGCCACAGCATACACAGCATTGTGTATATTGTAACTGTCTCCAGACATAGTTAGGTCATAATCATGCCTAGGCAACCAATCCAAGGAGGCATTACGAGGACAGTTCTCCCACGTTACACAGTCAGACTCAGAATCAGAGCAATTAAAAGAGAGAAACCACAGCCGAGCAAGGAAAAGGTCTTCTGGGTATTTGGAAGGGCTAACAGCCTTGACAAAATCTGCGAATCCAGAAATAGCTGGATGATGATGTGAGAAAATGAGAGGTACATGGACGGAGCCTAGCAGGAAATACTTCTTTCTGATGGTTAACTCCCACTGTGAGTTCAATATACACACTTTGCCTTTTATTAATACTTGCTCAACACAGTTCATTAAATCTAGTAGGGATTCATCATCACCATATATGATGAGAACATTTGCTGTTTATTAATCTGGTTGTAAAGGGACATGATTTTGAGTGCATATGATAAGGCATGGGTTGGAATCACTAGCTCAAAGGCTATACAAAGTCTGCTCTTGGCCATTTCTACTTTTAATTCAGGAAGAATCCACAAACCATTCTCATCTTCTAAGGTGAACATTCCCACCCAGTTCCAGTTGAAGTGAAGCAGTAAGGAGACAATGGCAGGGGCCATTGATGTGTCCTTTGGGGCCATCTGATAGAGAGCAGGGAACTTGTTATGGTCATTCAGGGTATGATCAAAAGGCCCAAATGTAAGCTAAGAGGAATGAAAATTAGCCCATGAATGAGAATATTACCATCTATCACAATCTCTAGTGAAGTATAAAAACTAAGTAACCAGTAAAATTAGATGGAAAGATTTTTTTCATTAAAAAAATTTCAAATGTTTTTTAATAGTAGTGCAATGTATCAATGTTCTCATACATACATTTGATCTTTGACATTTCTATGACTTCTATATATTACAACCACACCCATTCCAACTTTTCTAAGTCCATTTTTACAACTGTAGGTTGAATCTTATGTATTTCCCACCCAATTACTTCCACTCCCCATTTCTCTGCACTTTTAAATATGCATTCAATATCTATCACCCTCTGACAAGATAAGCTTCAGCTTTCCATTGTTCATATATTTTTATACTGTCTTTTATTTGGTCCGCCATATTACACCTTGGGATTCCACCCTATATAATTAATCAACTAGCAAGATGGATTATGCATATACACACATGACTTTTTATGTATTCCATACTGATTTCACATTTTACAGTCATATCTTAGCCCTAACTTTCATATATGAGAGGACAAATGTCCTCTTTCTTTCTGAACATAATATCTTGCATGAGTGTGTGTTTGTGGTGGGCACGCAAGCCAGCCAGTAGAGTACAATGAACTCAGGGTCTCGTGCACTAACTTGAATTTTTCCCTCAAGGTTAGCACTCTGCCAATGGAGTCACATATTCACATCCTGCTTTTGGCTGGCTAAGTAGACATAAAAGTTTCTTGAATAACTGGGTTTACAGGTGTGAGCTAGCAGAACACTGGTCAACACATCTTCACACTTTAAAATCATTTCCTGTTTCTTGCTTCAAAAAAAATCCCTTTAAACTGCTCTAAAATTTTCTATTCTCTTTTCTACACATGGAACAATAAATATCTAATCATTTTGAACTCATTTTTTGATATCACAAAATTATTTAGACTCACACATCTAGTATCTTCTTATCATTCTTCTATCACTTGAAATGGCACCAAATTATACATTTAGTTAGTAACCTCCCACTTTTCCACCCTTACCTGTGGATACCTGTAGAGGCTCAACAACGTTCCAATCTCGGAAGATGTTAATCCTGATGGTCCCGTAATCACTGCTATCGATTTGCTGTCTCTCATGCAGGAGTAGTTTGGACTCTTGTACTTCCCAAAGAGGCAAGTAAAGTGATTTTTAAATGCTAGCCAATCTCCAAATTGAACATCATAGATATCAAATCCCAGAGTCAAGTTGTGTAAAAGATGAGAATTTTTGTTGATTTCTTCAATAGCAAAAGCCAAGGCTAAAACAAACTGGTAGTTTTTGAAGATAAACCTACATAATGAGCAAAGAAATTTAGGAGGAGAAATTCAAAACATATGACTTTGATGGATTGAATACTTACATTTATTTGCCAGGGAATAGGCTAAAACATTAAGCTTATTATAAATGAGGTAATAATTGGATTGTGGACCATATCGGACATGAAATAATGACACAGTGCTTAGTTTTATACAGTAAATTTTGTTTACAGTAAAAGAGACTGAGAATGAGAGAGAGAGAGAGAGAGAGAGAGAGAGAGTGAGAGAATGTGTATATGGGTAGGTGTCAGTGTCCTGGAGCTTGAAATCAAAGTGTGGCCACTTTCCTTGAACTTTTTTGCTCAAGGGAAGCACTCGGTTACTTGAACCAAAGTTCCACTTCCAGCTTTTGTCTGGGTAAGTGGAGATAAAATTCTCAAAGATATTCATGTCCAGGCTGGCTTCAATCCTCAATCCTCAGATATCAGCCTTTTGCATAGAGAGGATTACTGTCATGAGTCACCAGACTACAATAAGAATTTTAATCTATTTCCTCAAAATGCTTGTTAAAAAAGAAAAATTTTCACACCACTGGCCAGTGGGTAAGGAAAGGTTTCTGTAACCTTTTGGTAAAGAATTCATGCCACTGACTCAGGTTGTCTCTAATAACATCAATTCATTATCAACCATGATAGCTGGATGCAGGAAATACAGGGATTTTGGAATAAAGTGAAGAACTTACAGACCTGGAAAGGAGAAGCTATACTGCATGAAACAAGAGTCTTCCACTGACATGCAGAAAGTCACTCTCGAGTACTTGCAAGATAGTTCAGTGAAACTGAACAGTTTCAGGCATAGGAGGGATAGGAGGCCAGAGTATAGAAGACAGAGGATATTGCTGTGCACACTCAAGTTCCCTCAGCCATTGCCAATCCTGAAAACAAAACAGTAAAGGGAAATAGAATGGTAAATTGCTTACGGATTACTGTCTTCCTTCGTGGAACCATCAGTGTTACTGCTATCTGTTCCTAAAGTGTAAAGAGGAAAAAATCCAGCAATCAGCACATCTACATTCATGTGTGCTCGATGCTTCATTGTAGAAAAGCAGCTAGTGCCAGCCAAGGACTTGAAAGGATGGGGAAGCTGGAGAAGAATGAGCATAAAGATCAAAGTGCCCATCCCTGAAGCATCTGCCAAGCTGAAATTCTGCCCAAAAGTAAAGGTTGCAGTGCCAAGTATGTAGATTCATATATGTCTGTATGTATGCATATGTGTCTTTTTATTGGCAGAGATTTACACTGTAGCCCATGGAAGCCTCTTGTGCATCCCCAGGGAAGAATGTGTAAAACTCTTCCCTGAGGCTCTGCATCTGAGGCTTTGCATCCAGGAGAAAAACAAGAGTTTGAAAACATGTTTGCCTATTTTTCTTCTTCCTCACAGGTGCTATAATTTTACCAAGACCACAGATACTGAAGTCCCTGAGATGAAAGTTATATTTGTTCTGATATCTATGTCAAGATAGTATTTGCATGAAAGCCGTTTGGGAAGATGCAACTGGATTGCCTCAGAGGATACAATTTTCATGTTAACTGTGAAATGCCAAGAAAAATTTCTAGGCTATTGAGATGTCCACCAAACATATGAGGGTAGCATACCCATAGGGTCAATTCGCACATCCAATATCCATTATAGGCACAGAGTATTGCTGGTTGATGCAAACAGTTTTCAGCAGGTATTCCATACACAGAGGCCTGTACAAATGTACTCATTTAGTATTACCTAAGGAAGCTATAATGCTGCTGTAACCTATAATCTTTAAATGCCAAAACTGAATTTCACAATTCCATTCTGAACTTCCACCTTCAAACAAGGTTATTTTTTTCTAAGCTTTCAAATATAGATCAAGTTATTTTGATAATGCACCTGTCTGCGAACAAGTGGTAATAGATGTCATTCGTCTCTATCATAAGCCTTAGTCAATATAGTAAACAACTCCATGTTTGTTCATGTCACAATATATCAAAATTTCATGCAGAGACTTCAATGGCCCCAGAGAACAGGGCCATTGTATGTCATTTTGGCAGTATGTCTATATTTAGCAAATTAGCCATTTTCACAACATTGAGTTGGGTTATCTCTGAACATGAAAGAATGAAAGTTATTTACATTTCCTGCTATTTGTGTTGGTTTTGTTCAGACTTCTTTAGTTTTCACTATAAAGCTCCTATATCTCTTTGGGTGGGTTAGTTCATAGTTTTTTGTGTTTTTGTTTTTTTTTTCTGAGGCCATTAGAAATGGAGTTGTTTTCATGGTTTCCCTTTCAGCTTGTACATTGCTAGCATAAGGGAAGACTACTGATTTTGTGAGTTAATATTGTATTCTGCTTCTTTGCCAAATTCGTTGATCGTCTCTAAGCTCTTAGCTCTTGGAGATGGAGCTTTTGGGGTCTTTGAAGAATAAGATCATGTTGTTTGCAAAAAGGGGTAGTTAAATTTCTTCTTTCCCTATGTAAATCTTTTTAATGTATGTTTTCTTTCCTGATTGCTGTGAGTAGGAATTCCAGAACCATATTAAAGAGGACTAGAGACAGTGCACATACTTGCCTTTTCCTGATTTTAGGGGAAATGTTTTTAGTTTTACCTCATTCAATATGATATTGGCTGTTGGTCATTTATAACTTTACTATTTTAAGGAAGGTTCCTTCTATCTATAGCCTCTCCAAAGTTTTGACATGAATTGATGTTGTATTTTTTCAGTCTTTTTCTACAATTATTCAAAGGATCATATGGGTTTTGTGTGTGGCCCTGTGAATATCATGAAGTACGTTTATATGTATGATTTATATGTTTTAAACCAGGCTTGCATGCGTGGGATGAAGCCTACGTGGCCATAATATATATGTATTTTTTCATTTGTTTCTGGTTCAATTGGCTGTTATTGCATTGGAAAGCTTTGCATCTATGTTCATCAGAGAAATTATTCTGTAGTTATTTTTATGCTTGTCCTTACATGATTTGGGGGTGTGTATAATATTGGCTTCATAGAATGAGTTTGGAATTGCTCCATCTGTTTCCAATTCGTGGAAAAGCTTGAGAAATATTAGTGCTACTTCATCTTTAAAATTATTATAGAATTGTGCTGTGAAACCATCTGATCTTGAGCTTTTTCTTGATGGAAGACTTCTGGTTACTTCCTCAGTCTCATCTTTTTTCTTATATATTTCTTCTTAGATCCTGTTCTTTATGATTCTCAGGAAGGTGAGATTTTTTTCTCTCTTGAGATTGGCAAGTTTTCAGTTACTACTTTATTGAATTTATTTTTCTTACTAAATTTATTTTAAAGGTGATGTACACAGGGGTTATAGTTACATAAGTAAGGTCATGAGTCACTTCTTTTTGAATAGTTCTTACTCTTAGTTACACTAATTTTCCCCCTCCCTGAATCCAATGACCCCAAGCTGTAAAGTCTGTTTCCAATATAGAATCTGGTATTGATGGTGCATTGGTTCATCCTTTGTTCCACCATTTCTGTGATTTCCCCTTCTCTTCTCCAAATCAGAGAAAGTTATACATAAGACAAAGGATAGAGAAATTGAAATTTGTTACAACATAAAATAAACCAAATGAACAAAATAAAGGAAAGAATTAGCTGCAAATAGTACACTAAAGGAATAATCCTCTTCCATTTCTTGGAGTTCATTTCAATAAGCATCATGTTATATACTCACATGCTCATAACTTTGCAGCTATTATCACCAATGAGGGAAATCACGCAGTCTATGTTTCTTTGGGTCTGGCTTGCTTTACTTAATATACTTTTATCCCAGTCTTTCCATTTCTTTATGACTGGGGCAATAGCATTCTTTCTGTTGGAAGCATAGAATTCTATTGTCATATATATATATATATATATATATATATATATATATATATATATCACATTTTCTTGAATCATTTATCTACCTCTACCGATGGGCATCTGGGCTGATTCCATATCTTAACTATGGTAAATATTGCTTCAATGAACATGATTTTACAGGTAGCTTTAGTGTGGCCTTGTTTATTGGCTTTGGGGTATATTTCCAGGAGTGAGATTGCTGGGAAATAGGGAGCTCTTTCAGGAACTGCCATGCAGCTTACCAAAGTAGCTGAATAAGTTTGCTGGGAAATAGGGAAACTCTACGTTTACTCTTTGAGGAACCTCCATGATGCTTTCCAAAGTAATTGAGTAAGTTTACTTTTCCATCAACAGTGTACTAATGTTCGCTTTGGGCCACATCCCTGCCAACATTTTGTATCATTAGTTTATTGATAATGGCCCTTCTAACTGGATTGATGTGAAATCCCAATGTTGTTTTGATTTGCATTTCTTTTATGGCCAGAAATTTTGAACATCTCTTCATGTGTCTATTGGCCATTCTTTTTTCTTCCTCTGAGAAATATCCCTTTAAGTCTTTAGCCCATTTATTTGTGGGGTTATTGAGTTTTTGTGGGTCCATGGGAGACTGAACTTCTGTGACACAAACACCATCAATGACTATTTCTGTGACGTGCTCCCTTGCCACAGATGTCCTGCAGCACTACCTATGTCAAAGTGCTGTGGTATGCATTGTGGTGGGTTCAATATTCCTCTGTCCATTCTCATCATTCTCATCAATTAGGGCTTCACTCTTTCCAGCAACTTCTACAGTAGCTCCTCTAAAGTAAGATGTAAATCTTCAACACTGGTGTTTCCCACATAATTGCTGTTTTCCTGTTCTTTGGAACAGGTGCATTTGTATATGTCACACAAGCTCTCCATGAATGAGGGGGGAAATCTCTTCTTTCTTTTATCCCATTGTAATTCCCATGAGGAAATTTTTAATCCACATTTTCAGGAATAATGGTGTCAATGTTGTGGTGAGAAAAACACTGATTAGTGAAGAGTTTTCATCAGGAAGTATCTGCAGTTACAGATATACAATCTATTTTCTTTTCAGTTGAATTGGAAATAACATTGCTTCTTATTATAGTAATGGTTAGTTGAATACCACTTAAAGTATTTTGCCAATTTTTATCTGTAGTGTATTTCTTTTTACCCATTTAACAAACATATATATAAAGAAAAATTTTATTTCTTATTTATTGTCATTGTAGTTTTTTATTCTGAAGGAAAATTATCTTATAAGCAAATAACTTCAGGATGAATTTGTTTCTTTCAAAGGCTTGCAGTGCTTTAGTTCAATTTGTTATTGTCATTTGGAAAAATAATCTGTGGTAGAATGATTCTCTGACCTGTGGTGGCCTCAACCTCCACACAGACTTACCAATGACTCTTGGCACGCTAGAGGTCTGTGAGAAGCACACTTCTCCTAAGGTTTTTCTGTGTTTGATGGCCGAAGGAAACCATTTGGTCATGACACATTCCTCCCCAGATAAGAGAGTTCCTGGGAGATTTGTTTACCCGGGTGCTCAGGGAGAGGGGTTTACAGTATGTAAGGAGTTTTATTTTTAAGATAGATAGCATAGGGTAATCAGTAGCTAGGGGATAATTGTAGCCTTGCCTTGACCAGTCTAATCCTTTGGTATATTGATAAATGTAGCCATGCTTTGATATGTACATCTTTCTATTTGAACTTTACTCAAGTTGTAAACTGATGTCTTATGACACAAACTGATGTCTTATGATCCTATTTCTAAAACAGTATATAAGTGCTGGCCTTTCTAAAGTAAAACATGCATTGGTTCATTTTCCTGTACATCCCCCGTGTCCTGATTTTCATCACTTCAGTTTCCGGGTTCAGGCCCCCTCCAGAGGGCCGCAATATGTGGCACCTGAACAGGGACCCGATATTTGATCCACAGGAGATTGTGGAACTGTGTTTTGAGCTCTCATGTAGAGGTAAGATATAACGGGACAAGCTAAATTTACTCCTTTTTCTAATCTTGTTCATCATGTGCTTGTTCACAAATAGAAGACTGTATACAGGTGCTAGTGGAATATAATCCTTGGTTCCCTGAGGAAGGTACTTTAGACTTGTTAGTCTGGGAATGAGTAAAGAATAATGTGGGAAAGGCATATCAGTGTGGTGACAAGGTTCCAGTTACGTTTTGGTCTATTTGGGCATTAATGCGTGCGGCAATGAGTATGATGTCTCATGATGCCACTATGACTTCAGCTGCTGAGTTAAAGGCTGACATGGAGGAAGCAATGAATGCCTATAATCTCCTGGAGGAGGTAAAATCTCTAATTGGGTGGGAGCTAAAAGATAAGGCCACACCTTAGCAGTCTCCTGCCAGTTCTGATAGAGAAAAAGTAATGGCAAAAGCTAAGCCTTTGACCACTACCCATATTCCTTCAGAAAATGAAACCAGCCTATATAGCTCAGCAGGGCAGTCAGAGCGTTACAGATGCTCCTGTGATCTGCCAGGGACCAACAGGAAAGTGAAAGTAAAAAAAGAAAATATCACTGCCTCAGGGCCCGCCATTATTTTTCTCTTCTTCAGATTCTGATTCCTATGGTTCTGTTCCTTCCCCCCCTATGGAGCGTTTCCTGTCATTCAACCCCCTCCAATCAGAGGTGTAGCTCAGCCACCTCATTATGAAGGCATTGACCTGATTCATTAAACTTCAGAAAGCCGTAAACTTATATGGGGCTGACTTATGGCTCCATTCCTATGAACGAGGCTTCCTCACCATCTTTTCCTTACAACCAGCCACTAGCAGGGGAGCAAGCACTCCCTGTTTCTGTCCATCAGCTTAGAATTGCAGAAGGACCAGTGATTTTTCTTTTACCTCCCAAGAGAATTTTTACTGCAAATGCATTTTTAATTCGTGCCAGCGCAATATGTTTTGTGCAAATGTTTCTTGTGTCTTTGTCCTTGTTTGATTAGTTGTGTTTTGTGCGGACTGCTATATTGGGAAAAGCCTCTGGCGGGTGGCCTCCGCAGGCTGATTACCAGAGGATGAAAATCTCCACAGGGGAGGATCCCCCTGAGAATTTTCAGGGCCCCATGGTCTTTCCATCACTCTGGCTGGACGTTTGTGGACAGGGGACATGCTATCCAAGGCATAAAGCCTCTATTTCTCTGTCCTGTTTTGTCTTGATTGGTGTTGTCTTTGAGGTTGGTACAAGTTCTAAATATAAAATTTTGTTTTCTATGTTTCTGTAGTTCATTTACACGTCTATGGGGAAAACATCAGAGTCTGCAATGTGCTGTGTCCCCATCTGCAAGAAGGCAGTTGGAGAAGTGCAGGCTGCAGAGAACCTGATTCAAACAGCTGGCTAATCTTAGCCTAAGAGTAATTTAAAACTGCAAAATGTTCTTAGATGAAATTGGGCTAAAGACTATAGTCAAGTGCTGGGTGGGCTCAGTTTTACTCCAGGGGACCCCCACTCAGCTATATTCAGCAAGAAAGTGTTTAGTTTGCTAAAATGTCTTGCTAAAACTAGCAAGACCTGGTGAATGAGAAGAAATGCTAAAATCATTTATTAAAGATTTGGTCTTAAGTTTGCGTCATTGCAAGAGTAAGATTGGCACAAATACCTCTTGCCACTGAAAAATGTACAGCCGATATTTATTTTGAGTGCTTTAAGTTCTTTTACATAAATATATGTATGTGTTTATGTATGTATGTGTGTGCGCGCACACGCATATGTGAATGTGAAAGTGCTCAAGATTGAAACTGTATGGTGTAAAAATGGGTAAATTAACTTTAAATTTCAAAAGGTCATCAAGTTTGGACATTACCAAATGTTTTAAAGTATTGTTACTTTGTTTTAAAGAAGAACTATAGCTAAAAATTTTTATTTAATTCGTGGTTAAAATAAATACATAACTAAGTACTTTGAATGGGCCTGTGAGCCTATCATCAGGAGTGAGGGGTAAATTGACAAAGATGCAGCTTAGCAGGTCCACACATGGTGGAACAAGCCCTGGGGGAAATCCACGCGTGGTGGAAAGAAGTAAGCTGGCACAAAGGCAGTTCATCAAGCCCTATGGAATAGCTAGCTATATGCCCATATTCTATAGGACAGGCCAATGGAGGCCTATCTTTGTCTTTTAGTTGCGAGTGGATATGGAAAACCTGATCGTAAAAATAAGTGAGTTGAGTGATATTTCTGAAACTCCCCCGTAAGACGTACTAAAAATAAAAAATGTTTTAAACCGAAAGTTAAAAAGTTTATACATAATGTAACTTGATTTTAATCTATTTTGCAATTTGGATTTTAAAAATGGCTCTTTTAAAACTGGCAGCCAGGAGGCAATGTGCCCCCTGGGTTTCAGTTTTTCAGATGCAAATAAAGGCTGAGGTGAAGGTATGAAAGCCGAGGTTAGTTAGAGGCTTTAGAATGCATTTGTAGATTAAAAAAAAATTGCAAGTGAAAACAAGCAGCTATGATGCATATGGCTGCTTTACAACCTGGCTTGCCCCAGACATCTATGATTTCTGAAATTTGGCATATTATATTCATAGATTTGCAAGATTGTTTCTTTCTGATTCCATCAGAATTGTTGCAAATTTTGCCTTTACACTTGCAACAATATGGTTTAATAATTTCCCTTGATAAAATTCAAACAGAAGAGCCATTTAAATATCTAGTATACTCAGTTAGAAGACAAGCAATTACCCTCTAATTAATAAAAATTGGGACTGAAGAATTAAACACTCTTAATGATTTTCAAAAGTTACTGGGAGACATTAACTGGCTTGGTCCTTCATCCGGGATCCCTACCTATGCTTTACATAATCTATTCTCCATTCCTCAAGGAAATTCGGCTATAAATAGCCCTCATAAATTAACTAGTGAGGCACATCAGGAGTTACTTTTACTGGAAAGGGCCCTGATCCAAAATTCCTTATCTCAGGTAGATTTAACTGCCTGTATTGGGTTATTAATCTACTCACTAAAGATTACCCCACAGGAGTGTGAGCACAACATAACAAACCTTTGGAGTGGATTTATACCAGACACATATTCTCTAAAAAACTAACCACATATCTGAAAATGATTGATTTTATTATTATGTAAGGTTGTAAATGGTGCCGACAAATCAGCGGGCAAGACACATACTTTATTATCATCCCTATACCTAAACAGCAATTCAAATTTGCATTACAAACCTCTCATATTCTCCCTTTGGCTGAAATGGCTTTACTGGAGAAATTTTATACCATTTACCTCCTAGCCCTTTATGGCAATTCTTTCAAAAACAAATTTATATTATTGATAATATTTTACTTTGTGAGCCCATTCTAAATGCTCCTAATATCTTTGTAGGAGGTACCAAACATAACAAATGTGCATTTTGGAAAGAAGAAAAATATCAGGTTTTTCTCACTCCTTAGCAATTGGCATAACAAAATGAATTACAGGTTATTATATATGCTTTACAAAATTTCTTAATGTCTTTTAATTTAATCACTGACTCTGCTTATGCAGCACATGTATTATGCAATATATATGCTGCTTTTATTTCCCAACTAAAACCCCCACTAGACTCACTATTTAAACAATTACAAAGCCTGTTACACCTACGACAACACTCTTTATATGTAGTTCACAGTTGTGCTTATTCTAATTTGCTAGGTCCTATGGCATATGATAATACTCAAGTAGATGCTTTATACTTTTTTGCTTCCGCGGAAGAAGATCATGCTATCCTTAGAATTTCATAATATTTTACATGAATTAAATAAAATCTTCAAGGTCAAGGTATAGGAGAACAAGCTCACTATACTTTAAAAACACAAATTACAAAGTTAAAAGGGGGAAATATGGATAGTACTGAGGGGTACATGACTTCTATGAAAAGTCTTTATGAAGTAGCCTGAGCTGTTATTGAGGAAGCAATATTTGTTCTTAATTTATTTGTTCTTAATTTTTAAACTTGCCTCAAGGAGATGTTTTGGCCAGAGTGGAGCACCACTTCTTAGCCCCGCCTTTGTTAAACAAGCCACAGGCTGTCTGGACTTGATTGGGTGTGGGGCTAGATTGTGTTCCAGGCAAGATAATAACCCAGGAGTGAGGGTATGCTTATGTTTTTACAGAAGATGGCCGATCCTTCTAGCACCTGCTCCGGTGGATCCAGCAGCAAACACCCCCTGCGCATCAAGACCAGGGTGAGACGCCCTCATCCAAGTGATGAGGCAATTCCAATCCAGGCTATAGCTGCTCTTAACCTCTGTACCAGATCTCGAAGAGGAAAGACAGCCTCTCTGCCCACATGGGGACAAGTTTGCACTGATAACCTGTAGGGGCTACATCAGAGGTAATGTATTCAGCTTATATTTCTAACCCTCCTTTATTGCGTCCATATTTATGGAAGGAAGCCCCTGTCTCTGTTTCTACATCTATTCCTGATTTACTCTCTCCCCCTATGCATCTGGTATTCCTGTCATTCTTCTGGGAGAAGGACGATCTTTTAACTTCTCTTACTCTCAGTTCTCTAAAGCTATCTGTCTAGGTCATTCTCCACATTATCCCTTTAGATTTCAATATTGGATTCAGCATGGAGGATCATACAATTATGATAGAACTTGGTTGATTAGAATGTCTTCTTGGTATGTGGGATCTCATACCTATAAGATAGACAATTATCCTGTTCCTGTTGGCCTGCCTAAATGTGACATTTTTACTTAACTGAACTTGAATTTTAGTGAAAGGCACTGGGGAAAAATTGTCGAGAAATTTTTCCAACCATATGGAATACATCCCAAAATATGTGGTATGATTGGGGACCTTTTGGTGTGTGGTTACAAAACTCCACTGAGTATTTCTCATCTTGTGACCCTACTTTCTCTATAAATATGTCCAATGCCATTTCTGTTGAACAGCTTTTAGGATGGTTTGGAGCAGGCTTTAGTGACCCCTGGCCTGCTCTTGCCCATGACAACATGCTATTTTCTCCCCAGTGTCATTTATGGAATTTAGCCACCTCTCTGGCCCCTGTATTGATGGCCAATGCAACTTATGCTGGAACTAAAGAATCTTCATCTTTTTACAATTTTACAGTTGTAAAAGTCTATCATCTTTCTGCTTGTGTTCATTTTCCACTGGTACTAATGGTTGGCCCCATAGATATAGTTAATAATACCATAGCCTGTACTAATTGTAAGCGGTATACTTGTTTAAATAACAATGTCACCTTTTAGTCAAGATAGGATTATGATTTTGACCCAGTGCCCTTCACTTTGGGTGCCTGCTCACATGCATCGTCCCTGGGCTAGGTTGCCTGTACAAGGACTAGTAATGTGCTTTTTAAAGTACCTGTTTAAGAGGAGTCAGTGCACTCTTGGACTGATTGTTGCAGGACTCCTCTGACTGATTGCCATTGCTACTACTGCAGCGGTATCCAGAACCACATTGCAACGATCTGTACAAACTCATGACTTTATGGTGCAATGGCATCAGGATTCCCATAAATTACGGCAACATCAGTTGGAAGTAAATACACATCTTCAACATGAGGTAGAAGCCATTAAAGGAGGTGTGTTTTTGCCTGGACAGAAGTACCTGGCATTACAGAAACGACTGTTTTTGACCTGTGGTTGGAATTCAAGTCATGTCTGTGTAACAACAAACAAATATAATGCCTCCAAATATGAATGAAACAATATACAAATCTTATAGATGGAGCCATCATGAAATGTTCTCTAAGTGAGCAAAGTTTGAAGAGGTAGGTTTATGAGGCTTTTCAAAAAGAATTACTGAATGCCTCTTCTATCAATGAGATAGCCCTGGGACTAGCCAAGGCTTTAGAAGGATTAGACCCAAGGGGATGGTGGAAAAGTATTACCCACAGTGTAGGAAGTGCTTTTCTTGCCTTAATACTTATGTTATGTTTTTTTTTTCCTTAGGATACTGTTCAATATAGGAGTAATGAAGCGTTTCGCTAAGAATACATCTTCTGGTACTTTACTCACTGCACTTAAGATTACTCGAGAAAGTGGCTGCAGAGAAAAATAAAGGGAGAATTGTGGTAGAATGATTCTCTGACCTGTGATGGCCTCAGCCTCTGCACAGACTTACCGATGCCTCTTGGCATGCCAGAGGCCTGTGAGAAGCACACTTCTAAGGTTTTTCTGTGTTTGATGGCCTAGGGAAACCATTTGGTCATGAGACATTCCTTCCCTGATAAGAGAGTTCCTGGGGAGATTTGTTTACCCAGCTGCTCAGGGGGAGGGTTTTACAGTATTTAGGGAGTTTTATTGTTAAGATAGTTAGCACAATGTAAACATTAGCTAGGGGATAATTGTAGCCTTGCCTTGACCAGTCTAATCCTTTGGTGTATTGATAAATGTAGCCATGCTTTGATATGTACATCTTTCTATTTGAACTTTACTCTTAAGTTGTAAACTGATGTCTTATGACCCAAACTGATGCCTTATGATCCTATTTCTAAAACAGTATATTGTTATGCCAAGTCACGAAACGACCACCAAGAAGGCCACGGAGACTCAGACATTCTGAAATGCAAAAGCAAGGCAAGACTTTATTCAGGAGAGCTGCAACTCGGGCCTTGTCCTACCCACCGACACAGCGGAGGTTAGGAGGAAGCCTCAAGCTGCAATTACACAGGGCTTATAAAGGCAAAAAAACAAACTTATAGCCATCAGGTGTTCAAGCAAGACAAAAAACAAAGTTACAGCAATCAGGTGTTCAAGCAAGCAAGATTAGGACACAGGTACAAATCTGATTGGCTCAGAACTCAAGGCACAGGGCTCAAGGCATTCTAGGGGTGGTTAGAGTTAAGCATTCCCAGCGGTTAGAGTTCTTGACCGACTGCGCCCTAATAAGCTTGTCCTGGGTTTGCTCACAGGGCCTGCTTATCTCAGGTTCACGTGGTAAAGTGGGGTTCACGTGGTAAAGTGGGGCCTGACTTCAAAGTCCGGCACTCCATTTCCCCCTCTTTTCTTTGGTACCTTGGGAGCCAATCATGGCTCTATTCTTTCCATTTCAATGGCTTGCATGTCTAGGGGATGATATAGAGTTAAGGCATGGGCCAATAAGGCCCAAAGTAGTAACCAAAAGCAACTCTGGTCCCTTGGTTTTAAAGGGGGACTGATGGGTGAAGATCATCCATCTTCTGTAGCTTCTTCAGGCTCACTGAGGGGCGTTGACCTTACCTGGCCAGAAATCTATAGCCTTAGTCTATTTTACCAAGGGACTGCAGGATTACTTCAAACTGGAAATTAACTTTCAGCTATACAGACTTACCATTAGCTGTATAGTGTTTAAGATCCAAATGTTAGCAACAAATAATACATGAACTTCTCAGCTGTGTTCTAAGGGTCGGGTGGCTATACCCGTATTCCTGAGCTGTTGGGCCTGGGTAACTGCAGCTGTAGTCCTATAGAATGGGTCTATCTCCATCCTACTCCTTAGAGCTTGATGAACAGCCTTGGGGCCAGCTTGCCCTCTCCCACTATGAATGGACGTCCCCCTACAGCTGTCCCGTCACATGGATTGGCTAAACTGCACTTTTGTCAGTTTACCCCTCACTACTGAGGGGCCCATGCTAAGTTCTTATTTATTTATTTATTTTTAACCACGAATTAAAAAAATTTTAACTATAGTTTCTTTTAAAATAAAGTAATAATCCTTTAAAGCTTTTGGTAATGCCCAAACTTGATGATCTTTTGAAGTTTAAAGTTAAACTAACATATTTTTACATCATACATTTTTAATCTTGAACACAGTCACACCCACATACATTTGTGCGTACACACACACACATACATTCACATATGTAAGTATTTATGTAAAAAAAACTTAAAAGCAGTTAAAACAACTATCAGCCGTACATTTTTTAGTGACAAGAGGTATATTATTCAATCTTACTCTTGTAATGACCAAAACTTAAAACAAAACCTTTAATGAATGATTTTTAACATTGTTTAGTCTTATTCACTAGGGCCTATTAGTTTTAGCAAAGTATCTTAGCATACTAAATACTTTTTAGCTGAAGATAACTGGGTTGGGGTCCCCTGGAGTATTACTGAGTCCACCTAGCACTTGACTCTAGTGTTTACACTCAGGCTAAGATTAGCCGGCTGTTTGAACTCGGTTCTTAGCAGCCTGCACTTTTTTTGCCTTCTTGCAGAAGGAGACACAGTACCTAGTAAATGTTTTGCCCATAGACATGTAAATGGACAACAGAAATATGGGAAACAAAAGTTTATGTTTAAAACTGGTACCAATCTTAAAGAAAAACTAGTCAAGACAAAACAGGACATAGAAACAGAGGCTTTTATGCCTTGGATGGTATGTCCAGCATCCACAAGCTGCCAGCCAGACTGATAGAAAGTCCATATGGCCCTGAAAATTCTCAGGGGGATCCTCCCCAGTGGAGATTTCCATCCCCTGGCAATCAACCTGCCGAGACCACCCATCAGAGGCCTTTTTTCCCAATTTAGCAGTCCACACGAAACACAACTAATCAAACAAGGACAAAGACACATGAAACATGTAGCGCAGGCGCAAATTAAAAGTGCAATTGCAGTAAAAATTCTCTTGAGAAGTAAAAGAAAAATCACTAGTCCTTCCCCAATTCTAGGCTGATGGACTGAAACAGGGAGTGTCAGCTCCCTGCTCTAGTGCCTGGTTGTAAAGAAAAAATGATGGGGAAGCCTCCTTCACTGGAAGGGAGCCATGAGATGGCCCTGTATTACAGCTGTCCTAAGTTAAGTGAATATGGTCAATATCTTGATAATGAGGGGGCTGTGCCACACCTCCGGTTGGAGGGGGTTCAATGACAGGAAAAGTTTGATAGCAAGAGAGAGAATCAGAACCATAGTACTTAGATTAATTAAAGTAAAAGTGGGCTCCATGGACGCAATTATTTGTTTTTTACTTTCACCTTCCTGATGGCCCCTGGCAGATCACAAGAGCATCTGTAGCACTTCAACTGCACTGTTGAGCTGCCTAAATTAGCATCATTCTCTGAAGGAGCATATGTAGAGGCCGAAGGCTTATTTGATGTTAATTTTTCTTTAACAAAACTGACAGGAAATTGTTCAGGTGTAGCCATGTCTTTTAGCTCCTGCCCAATTTGAGTTTTTACCTCCTCGGACAGCCTCCACATCAGCCTCTGGTTCAGCAGCTGATGTTATGATAGCATCAGGAGACATCATGCTCACGGCTACATGTATTAATGCCCAAACAGACCAAAATGTAACTGGAACCTTGTCTCCACACCGATATTCATTTTCCACATTATTCTTTACTCGTTCCCAGACTTCTAAATCTAAAGTATCCCCCACCCCACCCCCGGGAACCAAGGATTATACTCCACTACCACCTGCATTCACTCATCCCTTGGTGAATGCGAGACCATAGCTCCATCCTGTTTCAAAAATACATGGTGGATAAAATTAGAAAATGGAGTTGGTTTAGCTTGTCCCATAATCCCGTAATTTTTTAAGAATAGGAGCTCACAACACAGATCCCTTTTCTCCTGTGAATTACACACAGATCCCTTGTCTCCTGTGAATTAAAAGTATCTCTCACCTCACTTGAGAGCTCGGCAGTTCCACAATCTCCTGTGGATCAATTGTCAGGTCCCTGGGTCCAGACGCCAGATGTTGGGCCTGGGTAACTGCAGCCTTAGTCAGGACACGGGGGATGCAAGGCGAGTGAACCAATGCATACTTTATTCCAAGAGGGCCAGGGTTTATATAGGGTTAGAAATCAATTTTACAACTACAGGGTAAAAGATCAATACAGCATGACATTTGTCTCAAATACAAAAGTGGAGGAAGTTACTACTGTGAGGGCAGGAACTTGATACAAATGCTTTTCCTATTACAGGAGGTAGTGACTACAAAGATTGTTGATATCAAAAAAAGGAACTATATCCAATCGAGGTAGAACTATAATTATCTCCTAGCTACTATCTCCTCAAGGCTAGACAACTTTGATCTTGACTTCTCCAAAGACTTGTGAAGAGACTTGTGAGGAGACTTCCCTATCTACAGTGAGAATCTAACACTAAAGGCAGCTGGTCAAGCAAGTCTCCTCAGGGAGACTTGCTAAGCAGGGGGGAAGGGAGATTCTCACAACAAAAGGTGGCTTCCTTTGGCCTGAAAACACAAAGGATCTCCTTACTGTGAATGTGTTCCCAAGGGCTGATTAGTGTGCTAATGAGGCATCAGAGTAACCATGCTGGGCTAAGTTTTTCCACTGGTCAGAGACTTTAATTCTCCAACACTGAGCAAGCCCAAAACTACCAATGCCTTCTTGCATGGGACTTTACAGGACTCCTGCTAGTTGCCAAAATAAGGGGGTCACTCCACTTTGGAGTGAGCTGCCAAAATAGCATCAACATTATTTCAACATTAGCCTGGGTAGCAAAGAAAGAAGGCAAAAAGAAAATTATAACAATATTCAGTCTAACATTCTTTTCTTGAGGCGAAGGTGAAGCGGCTGAGTTGGGTGCTTGGAGACCTCCCATGTTCCACCACGGTAGTCATCGTCCAGAGCAAAGGGGTCAGCTGGCCTGGCGTGGGAGCAATGAACCCAAGTGGCGATGCCGTCTACCTTTAGGGCGGTGGGAGTAGTCTGTAGAACTATGTAGGGTCCCTTCCACCATGGTTCTAAGGATTTGGGGTTATGCCTCCGGACAAACACCCAGTCCCCTGGTCTGAATAAATGAGGGTTAGAGACAGAAGCAGAATCATATAATGCCTTACGTTGGGGCCACATATTCTTGTGCATGAGCTGCAAATAATCAAGTTTACACAAAAATTCAGTATCATCCAAATCAGCAAGCCATTCAGTCTGAAGGCTAGGGATAATGGGCGGGGGTACCGTACATTATTTCAAAAGGAGTAAAGCCAAGCTGATAGGGAGAATTTCTTACTCTAAGCAGAGCAAAAGGAAGGAGTGACACCCAGTCTGCGCCAGTCTCTAAGGCCAATTTAGTTAAGGTCTCTTTTAGAGTCCGAATTCTTCTACTTGTCCTGAACTCTGGGGTCTATAAGGACAATACAATTTCCAATGTGTCCCCAGTGCAGCCGCTATTCCCTGACTTACTTTTAAGACGAAGGCCGGTCCGTTGTCCAACCCAGTGGTGGATGGAAAGCCATACCTGGGGAGGATTTCTTCCAGGATCTTCTTAGCCACTACATTCGCGGTCTCATGCTTAGTTAGATAAGCTTCAACCCATCCTGAAAATGTGTCTACAAAAACTAGATCCAAATTTTTTAGGTTGAATTTCTGTGAAATCTACTTCCCAATATACGCCTGGCCTATCCCCACGGAGGCGAGCCCCTTTAGTAACTTGTTGATTGGGGGCATTGGTGAGCTGACAGGCCTTGCAATTTTTAACAATATTTTCATTAAGTTGATCTCCTTGTCTAATTTTCACTTTGGAATGTTAGAGCAAGTCTTGCATTCTTCGGGTTCCCATGTATGAGGTTCGGTGGATTCTCTTAAGGATCCCCTTACCCAGCCCTTGTGGCAAGATAAGTTTCCCTTCACAAATTTTCCACCAGTCATTGTTTTCTTCTTTCCAGGGTTTTGTGGGCCATGGGAATTTTCTTTATCCACTCCAAGTCTTCTTGGGAATACTGGGGCACAGGAGGCAAAGCTCATGGCCCTGGTTCTACTAGAGTCAATACTAATACTGGCCTAGTCGGCCAGATTATTCCCTCTAGTCACTGAATTCAACTCCCTTTTGATGACCCTGACAGTGCATAATGGCAAACTTTGCTGGTTCCCGTAGGGCCCGGAAGAGGCTTAAAATCTCCTGCTTGTTTCTAATGGCCTTTCCTTCAGCTGTCAGTAGCCCCTTTCTTGGTAATGTCAGGTAGGCCTAAGGCAGGGGCTTCCAGAAGGATTGTCTTGATTGCCTCATAGGCTTTTTTCATCTGCTCAGTCCAATGAAACTCTGGGAGGTTTTTGGTGGCTTCATATAGAAGCTTGCCAATCTCAGCAATCCCAGGTATCCACAGCCGGCAAAAGCCTGCTGTTACTGTTCCCAGGAACTCTGACTTGTCTGGCTGACTTAGGCACAGAGATTTTTATCACAGTCTCTTTATGTGCATCCGACAGCCAACGCTTGCCCTCTTTTAATATGAAGCCCAGATAGGTGACTTCAGGTTTACAAATTTGTGCCTTTTAACATTCTAGTTTGTAAAAGCTTTTTCCTGACTGGCTGGGGAACTGATCTCTGATGACCTAAAAAAATGCCTACGTTAACTTTGCAGGCCTTTACCAGATCTCAATAAGGACACAATCTCAGGTCTACAACCTTTCTTTCCTAAACAGGTGTACCAGCTTAAAATTCACTGCCAGTCAGGGCTTTGAGTAGATGCGGGGGTTGGGATTTTAAACTATCCTCTCATTTGACAAGCTTACCCTTACTACACACTATCACAGATGACTGGCAAGTTCCTGCCCAGTAGACAGACATGGGCATTAGAAAGGCATGCTTACGAACTATTCTTCTAGGATTTTCCAGCTTTGATTAACTTTTTTTTTTAATTTTTATTATCAAACTGATGTACAGAGAGGTTACAGTTTCATACGTTAGGCATTGGATACATTTCTTGTACTGTTGGTTACCTTGTCCCTCATACCCCCCTCCATCCTTCCCCTTTCCCTTCTTCCCCCCGGAGGTGTTCAGTTCACTTACACAAAACAGTTTTGCAAGTATTGCTTTTGTAGTTGTTTGTCTTTTTTTTACCCTGTGTCTCTCAAATTTAGTACTCCCTTTCAATTTCCTGCATCCAATAACAGTATACACGGTTTCCAATATACTCAGATAAGATTACAGAGATAGTGTAGGTACAACCACAGGAAGGTGATACAAGAACATCATCAATAATAGAAGCTACAGATACACATGGGACGTTGAAAGTGGTTAAAACTGAGATATAACAATTGTTCCCATAACATGGAGTTCATTTCACTTAGCATCATCTTATGTGTTCATAAGGGTATAGCTATTGGGCCTTGTGAAGCTCTGCTATGAGTTGCCTAAACCTGTACTAATTATTCCCAATAAGGGAGACCATAGAGTCCGTGTTAATTTGTGTCTGGCTCACTTCACTTAGTATAATTTTTTCCAAGTCCTTCCATTTCCTTACAAATGGGGCAATGTCATTCTTTCTGATAGAGGCATAAAATTCATTGTGTATATGTACCACATTTTCCTGATCCATTCGTCTACTGAGGGGCATCTGGGTTGGTTCCAGATTCTCACTATGGCAAATTGTGCTTCGATGAACATTGTTGTGCTGGTGGCATTACTGTGATTTTGTTTGTGGTCTTTTGGATAGATACCCAAAAGTGGGGCTGCTGGGTCATAGGGGAGTTCTATATTTAGCCTTCTGAGGAATCTCCATACTGCTTGCCAGAGTGGCTGAACCAGTTTACATTCCCACCAACAATAAAGTAGGGTTCCCTTTTGGCCACATCCCCTCCAACAATTGTTATTGTTAGTTTTCTTGATATATGACATTCTTACTGGGGTGAGATGGAATCTCAATGTTGTTTTGATTTGCATTTCTTTTATGGCCAGTGATGTAGAGCATTTTTTCATATGTCCCTTGGCCATTCTCATTTCCTCATCAGAGAAGTCTCTTTTTAAGTCTTTAGCCCACTTGATGAGGGGGCTATTTGTTCTTTGTGGTTTTGTTTTGGAAGGAGGTAATTTTTTTAGTTCTGCATATATTTTAGATATGAGGCCTTTGTCTGTTGAATGTATGGTAAAGATCTTCTCCCAGTCTGAGGACTTTCTGTTTATCTTGGGAACTATGTCCTTTGCCGTGCAGAAGCTGTATAGTTTGATGCAGTCCCATTTGTCCAACCTTTCTTTGATTTGTAGCATTTCTGGGTCTTTGTTAAGGAAGTTCCGTCCTGCGCCAAGGAGCCCAAGTGTTTCTCCTACTCCTTCCTTTAGTGTTTTCAGGGTGTCTGTTTTGATTTCGAGGTCTTTAATCCATTTGGAATTGATTTTGTTGCAGGGTGATATATAAGGATCTAGTTTTAGTTTGTTGCATGTGTTGAACCAGTTTTGCCAGCACCACTTGTTAAAGAGGCTACCTTTATTCCATACTATTGTTTTAGTTCCTTTATCAAAGATTAAGTAGGCGTAGTTCTGTGGGTTCAATTCTGGGTCTTCAATTCTGTTCCATTGGTCTTCAGGCCTGTTCCGGTGCCAATAACAAGCTGTTTTTATTACTATAGCTTTATAATACAGCTTGAAGTTGGGTATTGTGATTCCTCCAGCACTGTTCTTTCTGCTTAGGAGTGTTTTTGCTATTCTAGGTCTTTTATTCTTCCATATGAATTTCTGGATTGCTTCCTCTATTTCATTAAAAAATGGTGTTGGGATATTAACGGGTATTGCATTGAATTTGTAGATAGCCTTTGGCAATACTGACATTTTGATTATATTAATCCTCCCAATCCAGGAGCATGGGAGGTTTTTCCATTTCCTTATTTCTGACTTAATTTCGTTTTTCAAGCTTTTAAAGTTCTCATCAAACAGGTCTTTCACTACTTTTGTTAAGGTTATTCCTAGTTATTTTATGTTTTGGGGAGCTATTGCAAAAGGAGTTGCTTTCCTGATTTCAGCCTCGGTCTTTGGGTCGTTAGCATAGAGTAAGGCCATTGATTTTTGAAGGTTTAGTTTGTACCCTGCAACTTTGCCAAAGTTTTGGATCAGCTCTAGTAACTTGGGGGTAGAGTCTATGGGATTCTTTAGGTATAGGATCAAGTCTTCTGCGAAGAGAGAAAGTTTAACTTCATCTTTTCCTATTTGAATCCCCTTTATATTGTCTTCTTGCCTAATTGCTCTGGCTAGGAATTCTAGTACTATGTTGAAGAGCAGGGGAGAGAGTAGATATCCCTGCCTTGTTCCTGATTTTAAAGGGAATGGCTTTAGTTTTTCACCATTTAGAGTTATGCTTGCTGTTGGTTTGTCATAAACTGCCTTGATTATATTCAGGAATATTCCCTGGAATCCCAGTTTTTCCCGGGTTTTTAGCATAAATGGGTGCTGGAATTTATCGAACGCTTTTTCCGCACCCAGAGATAAAACCATGTGGTTCTTTACCTTGCTCTGGTTGATGTGGTGGATTACATTAATTGACTTGCGTATATTAAACCAACTTTGCATCCCTGGAATGAATCCAGTTTGATTGTGGTGTATGATTTTTTTGATGACCTGTTGAAGTCGATTGGGCAGAATTTTGTTGAGAATTTTTGCATCTATGTTCATCAGAGAGATCGGTCTGTAGTCCTCTTTCCATGATGAGTCTCTGCCTGGTTTTGGGATGAGGGTTATACTGGCTTCATAGAATGAGTCTGGTAGTGAACATTCTCTTTCAATTTCATTGAAGAGTTTGAGAAATATTGGTGTGAGTTCTGTTTTGAAGGCCTTGTAGAAATCTGCAGTGAATCTGTCTGGACCTGGGCTTTTCTTGGATGGGAGACCATTTATTGCCATTTCTACTTCAATACTGGATATGTGTCTGTTTAGAAGTTTTAAATCTTCATGGTTGAGTTTGGGGATGTGATTTTTTTCTAGGAAATCATCCATTTCTTCCAAGTTCTTGAATTTGTTGGCATAAAGGTTTGCAAAATAGTCCCTTATTATTTTCTGAATTTCAGTTATTTCTGTGGTGATGTTACCTGTTTCATCTCTTATCTTGTTTATTTGAGTGTGCTGCCTTCGTTTTTTGGTCAGGTGTGCCACGGGTCTGTCTATCTTGTTGATTTTTTCAAAGAACCAATTCTTTCGATGTTTTTTTTCGGTCTCTAATTGATTTAATTCTGATGTGATTTTAATTATTTGTTTCCGTCTGTTGACTTGGGGTTTGGCTTGTTGTTCTCTCTCAAAGAAATTAAGGTGCTTCCTTAAATTATTGAATTGTTGTTTCTCCAGTTTGTTGGTGTATGCACTCAGAATACAAATTTTCCTCTGAGTACTGTCTTTGCTGTGTCCCAAAGGAGCTGGTACTTTGTGTCCTCATCTTGGTTGAATTCCATAAACATTTGAATTTCCGTTTTAATTTCTTCAATTACCCACTGATGGTTCAGCAGTGTGTTGTTTAGTCTCCATGAATTGTAGCAATTTCTGTGGTGGCTGTTTGAGTTGAGCTCTAATTTTATTCCATTGTGGTCTGAGAGAATGCAGGGAATGGTTTTGATACTTCTGAATTTGTACAGATTTTCTTTGTGTCCTAAGATGTGATCTATTTTGGAGAATGTTCCATGTGCTGCGGAGAAGAATGTGTATTCTATTGTTGCTGGGTGGAATATTCTGTAGATGTCAGTTAAGTCTAGTAGGTGTGTGCAATTATTTAGTTCTGTGGTTTCTTTGTTCAGTTTTTGGCGTGTTGATCTGTCCAGAGGTGATAGTGGAGTGTTAAAGTCCCCAACTATCAATGTGTTTGGGTCTATGAGTGTTTTTAGAGTCAGTAGTGTTTGTTTGATGAAGTTGGGTGCTCCTGCATTTGTTGTGTAGATATTTAGAATGGTTATATATTCCTGTAGGAGAGATCCCTTTACTAGTATGTAGTAGCCTTCTTTGTCTCTTCTTACCTTTTGTAATTTGAAGTCAATTTTGTCTGATACTAGGATTGCAACTCCAGCCTGCTTATGGGGTCCATTTTATTCCAGCCTTTCACTTTTAGAAGATGTTTACTTTTGCTGGATAGATGTGTCTCTTGGAGGCAGCAGAAAGATGGATCTTGATTTTTGATCCAACTTATGAGCCTATATCATTTGATTTGAGAATTAAGTCCATTAATGTTGAGAGGATTGAGAGATGATTGTTTGTTCCTTTCATTATATCTATCTTGTTAAAAGCTGTGTCTTCCCGTTTCTTGATCTGATGTTAACTATTTAGGGTTCATTTCTCTGTCTATATTGGATCTTGATTATTTTCCCTGTATAGTACATCTTTAAGGATTTTCTGTAACGCTGGGTTGGTGGAGATATATTGTTTTGGTTTTTCCTTACTGTGGAAGATTTTTATTTGACCTTCAGCTATGAATGAGAGTTTGGCTGGGTACAGAATTCTTGGTTGGTAGTTATTTTTATTTAGTGTTTGGTATACTTCATTCCAGGCTCTCCTTGCTTTCATGGTCTCTGCTGAGAAGTCTGGGGTAATTCTGATTGCTTTTCCTTTATATGTGATTGTTTTCTTCTCCCTAATAGCTTTAAGGATTCTTTCCTTGTACTCTACTGATCCTGTTTTGATCACAATGTGTCAGTGGGATGTCCTATTCTGGTCTGGTCGGTTTGGGGTTCTAAACGCTTCTTGTATCTATGAAGGCCTTTCCTTCTGGATATTTTGGAAGTTCTCAGCTAATATTCTGTTAAATAGGTTGCCTATCCCCTTAACTCTTTCTCCATGTTTTTCTCAATACCTATTATCCTTAAATTGGGCTTCCTGATTGTGTCTTGAATCTCCTGTAGCGCTCTGTTTTGTTGATTAGACTGGATTTGTATTGATTTTTGATCTTTCTCCATAGAATCTAGGGAATCTTCAGCTCCTGAGATTCGATCCTCTGCTTCAGTTAGTCGGGACTATAGGCTAGCTACTTGATTTCAAATCTCTTTTCCTTCTGACTGTTCTTTCCTGATGATTTCCATATCATCTCTTAGGTCTTGCATGGACTTCTTTACTTCATTAATTTGGTTTTGTGTGCTGTTTCTCAAATCTTTTACCTGTGTAGCTATCTTTTCATTTTACTCTTGAAGTTCATTTATCTTTCTATTTGTTGAGGCCATGAAATTCTCCATTAATTTTTGCTTTGCCTCCTCACGCTCTAGAATAATTGACTGAAGCAATTCAAACTTTTCATTTATCAGGTTTATCAGTAGACTTTGTAGAGCATCTGGGGGGTTCTCTTCTATGTCTTTGAGTGACTCCTCTGTTTCCCTCTTGTTTTGAGTGGGAGAAAAGATTCCATTGTTTGCCATCTTTCTTGTGTTTCTTCTGCCCATTTGGATTGGGAATGCCAATCTACAAGCACCTGTGAGCACCATTTAAGACCCAAAGCAGCCCTTACCAAGCACTGTTGTGTAAATCTTATAAGTTCACAATATATATACAAATACCTTGTATACCTGTCTGTAAAATTAGATTTGGTGTTCCTAAAGAAAACAATTTCAATATAACAACCGATCCTGCGCCCTGTATTCAGTAGTTACTTATTTACTGTTACAACCCTATAAGCAATTCTTGTTCTTATATTAAGTTCTTTTAGGACTGGCTTTCTCTATGAACCCCTCTGATACACTTGGATTAAGCTGGGATACCCTCTATCCAATAACCAGGAGTCAATGGAAACTGGAGGTCCAGGCAGTAAGTCAGGAGGGTAAATTAGAGGTAGTAAAGAGAACAGAGTTAAATGTATGGGGGGGGTGATTTTGGTTTAGTTTCAGTGACGCAGAAATGTGGAGGAGTAGAATCAGTAGATAGAACCAGGTTAAAATGACAGACAATGGAGAGTTAGCAGAAAAGAGTGGAGGTGTTATTCATAGGAAAGTAATTTTAAAGAAAGATTACACAAAGAGAGAAATAAAGTAAAAATACTGGAAGACAGATGCACAAAACAGAGAAAAATTATTTAAAAAAGAAAAAAAAGGAAAAAAAAAAGAAAAACAAACAGCCAAAACAAAGAAACAAAAAAAAAGACTTGATAAAACAAATAGGTAAAAATGGAAAGCAAAAAACCAACGACGTTTCAGAAGTGAAAAAATTTAAAAAGAAAAAAATTTTTTA
This sequence comes from Perognathus longimembris pacificus, assembly GCF_023159225.1. Lineage (NCBI taxonomy): Eukaryota > Metazoa > Chordata > Mammalia > Rodentia > Heteromyidae > Perognathus > Perognathus longimembris. Next base: position 47,045,407 of record NC_063178.1, read on the forward strand.
AAGTTTAAAAAATGTTTGAAAATAAAAAAAATGGAGTCCTCCTTGTTTGGGTGGTCTTTCCCCAGTCTCTGGTTTCCTTGTTATGGTCTGCAGTCTATTTTCCTGATTGGCTGGTTTGAGTTGATTTCAGTTTGCAGGGGGTGGATCTGTTCTGACTCTTCTCCCTTGTTGGTGCAATCCTGGGTCTCTGTGGTTCGCACAGCTTGCAGGTAGGCCTTGGGCATCCTCTGTAGATGGGGACGTGAGCGGTCTCGGGAACCATGGCTCCTCTGTCTGCTGTGGGACCGTGGCCTTTATTGTCTGGCTTTGAATAGGCTGTGGACTCAGCAGGGCCGGGCGCCTCTGGCCTGGTTTACCTGGCTGAGAGTTGGTTGCCTTGGGGATCTTCCTCCCTCCTGGGTGGGCCGGCCTCCTTGGCGGAGTTGGCTATGGAATGCAGCTCTGTTTCGGGCTGGGAAATGAGCTTCCTCTGTAACGGGACCATTTAACTGTCTCAGGAACTGTTTGTTCCCCGTCTGGTGTTTCCGTGCCACCAGTAGTTGCTTGCCACTTTCGCTTTAAATTTAGAAATTCCGGCAGGCAGGCCAGGGCACCTCTGGCTAAGCTGCAGCCCAGGACGTGCCTCCCGCCTGGGCAGGGGCGTTCTCCCAGGTGGAGCTGGCTCTCACTGGTCGGGCCCTCTTGCCCTTTTCAAAGATGGCTCCTTTGTCCTCGATTTCCTCAGGCCTGCTTTAGTTCCAATCTGGTCTGACCCTATGCCAGTGGCAAAGACGGTGCTTTGCTATGTCGGTGGGAGAAGGGCTACCTTCCAGAAGCTGCTCTGTGGGTGCGAGTGAGAATATCTTTCATGGGGTACTCACACTTTTTCTGTGATTTCAGGCCGTCTGTGCTCAACTGCCATAAGGAGGATTTCTCCCTGGTCTATTGGTCTATGCTGTGTGTTTTAGCCCGGTGCAGTGTGGATTGCTGTGCTGGGCGCACAGTGGTGGGACGCCGCCTGGAGCTCAAATCTGTGTTTTCAGATGAGCAAAGTTGATTTTTCCTTCCTGGCCAGAATGCCTGTACTGTTAGAACTTACTCTGGATGTCTTTCTAGGAGTAAAACTTTCTATGGGGTGAGAAAACTGCAATGTCAGAGGGAGCTCAGCTAGGGCTCTGCTATTCCTCCGCCGTCTTCCCAGAAGTCCTGAAATACATTTTTAATACACCAAGAAAAGTGACTGAAACAAACCCAAGTTTTAGAGACAACTTTTTCCCTGCACCTGCTGACATTGGTGGTTACTTTATTCCTGCCACTAATAACGACCCTGGCAGATTCTCCATTCAGGGTGCTTCCAAAACCACAGCAAAAGTCATGATGGAAACTCATTCATGATATTTCTCTTGTGTATTGTTGAGGCTTTTCAGCTTCCTCTGCAGACAAACCACAGACATGGGCTCATCCACGTCAACCACCTTATCACAGCAGATTTCCTGTTCACGAAAGGTGGGTGGTCATTAGCCATGGAATACCATGACTATGAAAACCACAGTAAGTTCATAAATGATGATGTTGGAACCCAAGACTGCAATTTATGAATGGGATGGCTCATTCAATTCAGGGGGGAATAATCTGAGACCAATTCCACACTCCACATGTTTCTGCCCTAGTAAACACCATTCTGGAACCTCAGACACAGCAGGCATAACTCAGATGACTCAGAAGAGAGCCGAAGGTCAGAAACTCCTAATAGAATACTACTACTACTCTCTTTAGCACTTAGCATGATTACCTTTGGAACCATTATTTGGCTCAGTGCAAAAGAATCAGAAGCCAGGTCACTCTCCATTTATTTATTGAACATTCCCATCGAGGCAGATATATTTGCAGATTTCTAGTCATAGACAATAAAAATAAACACAAAACAATTCATTCCTTGGACAAATGTATATTCTGGAAAAGCAAGAATTGAAGCCACAGGCAGAAAGCAAAGTAAAATAAAAACATAAGAGTGATGCACAAATGGAGAAGTCAGATATGGCAGTGGTTTGAGTAAGCCAATCAGGCTCTCTGGGGACAATCCCATATTAATTAGAACATCAAAGTACATATATATATATATATATATATATATACATATATGTATAGTTTATATATATATATTTAGTTATATATAACTATATAAATACATAGAAATTAGAAGATATGTGGGTGCCAAGATGTGAAGATGGTAAAGGCCATGGGTCATACTTTCAAATCAAAAGCCAGCCATTAGCTGGGTGTGGTGGGGTATTCCAGTAATCCCAGCACTTGGGAGGCTGAAGCAGAAGTGTTTGGGGTTCATCTCCCATCTGGGTTACAGGCAAACCCCTATCTCAAATGAAAGAAAATGAAGATTGAAGCAAAGAAATAAAGAAGAGAGATGAAGAAAGAGAAGGACAGAGGGAGGAAGGAGGGAGGGAGAGAGGGAGGGGGAGGGAAGGAGGAAGAAAAAAAAGAAAGAAATGAACAACTAGCCCAGTTTAAATACAGCACAGACTACTTGTGATTATTTCATAGAAGCTAAGTCTGGAGGTCAATTTTACTCATATTTCATGTGTAAAGGACATTATATAAGTAATGAGGGACAGCCCATCAAAGTCATAGGTTTGAAGCCAGTAGCTGACACTTCCCTTTGTTCCAAGACAGATGACCACATTTCTTTTTTTCTTTTTTTTCAGGCAGGAGAGAAAGTTTATTACCGAGCTGCTGGCCTGTGGCCAAGTTGACCCATGGCCGGAGAGAAGGGAGAGAGAGAGAGAGCGACCCCCACCCAGCCCTGCTTTATTTAGGGCAGGGGCAAGGGGTGTGGCCAGGTGGATTAGGAGGTGACCTCAGGGAAAGGGGAGGTAACTGCCTCCAGGTCTGCAGGTTACCTAGGTAACTGGGTGGAGACTTAATGAGGTGGGGGCATCTGCATGTAGCCCTCAGGGAGAGGACCTAGCATTCCAGCCTTTTAATAGTAATGAAAAAGGACGAAGACTCTCTCTGGCTGCTTCCTGCTGGCAAGGGGCGTCGGCATTAGGGGTAAAAGGCAGAAATGTGGTCCCTCCTGGAGAAGACGAGCAGCAGGGTCCCTTGGTGGTAGATGCCAGTCCTTGAATGAAGCCTGGAAGAAGTCTCATGAGGCAGGGACTGGACGAAAAAAATATTAAGGCAAAAGGAAGAGTTTAGGGCACAAAATTAAAAATTGGATTACTTGGACAGTTCTTATACTCAGGCATGGACATTAGATGGACAAGCTACTATCTCTTGATCCCCTGGCTCTGATTAATTTTGAAAGGGCGAGACAAAGTGACTCCATTTAGGATCTGACATAATTCTCCTCTTACTCCTCTCCATGATCCTTGTTCCTGAACTGGCTGAGTCCCAGGGATCTAGGTGCTTGTTGCTGGGATGGCTTGTCCCCGATGGCATTCACAGAATTTGAACTCAGAGCATGGGCACTGTCCCTGAGCACTTCTGCCTGAGGCTAGTACTCTACCACTTGAGCTCCACTTCCAGCATTTGGCTGGTAAGAGAAGTCTCTTCAGCCATGCTTCCAGCCTGGCTCTTCGCTGGTTAGTTGGGAGATGGAGTTTAAGAGATTTTCTGCCCTGGCTGGCTCCGAACTGCAATCCAAGGAGTCTTTGCCACAAAAGCCCTTTTTGATTTCCAATTAAAACAACAAGGAGACCAAGGGGACTAGAGCTTCCCTGTACCTTGTCAAGAACTGACCAAATACTTGCCAGAATTCTGCAATGACAAAACTCAGTAGATGTGATGAGTTTTAGCACAGATATATAGCTAAATGGACATACTAACAAATGCAGCAGTAAACTCTTTTGGAATTCCAATAGTAAATGACTTTTTTTTTCTTTGCCCAATATTTTAAAACCATGTGGTCAATGCTAGAGAAAAGAACTTTTAGATATCTTTGATGACAAAGCACATTGGTGGTCAAGCCTCAGTTGCAGAGGTCTGTGAAAAGAAGCAGCTTTGTGAGCAAGGCACACAACGATGGTATGACTTGGGAATTTTATAAAGTAAGCAAGTAAGCAGGAAGATGAGAGAGAGAGGGAGAAAAAGGAAGAGAAAGAGAGGAAAAGAGAGAGAGAGGCTGAATATAAATGACTTCTAACCATTTACCATTGCAGTGGCAAAAACTGTATCTGAGCGAGTATTTCAAGCAGGCCTCATTGCACTGTCAAGAGGCGTGCTAGCAGTGTCCCGGCTTGGGTGTGACTGTGATGCAAAGCCCAAAAAGCACGGGAGGGAGGCGCCTAGTGAGTGAATGAGCTTACCAGGCAGAAGCGGCAGAAGCGGCGGACGGAGCGGCAGAGAACTCAAGCAGCAGCAGTTTCACTCACCAGGGTAGACAAGTGGTGTGGAGGTGGAGGTGGATGTGGAGGCCAGCAATGGTATTAGTGAAAAGTGCCACGTGGCAACTCACAGCAGTTCGGTTCGCGGAAAAAGGGCCGTCAGGACTGGGGATACTCCCAGAAAAAGGAGAAAAATAGATGGGAATTCCACCTGTCCTGACTCTTAAGCCCTTCCGAGTCACGGCACCATATATGTTAGGTTTTTAAAGTAGGTAGCCGGTAAAGGAGAATGCCACGTGGTATTCAGGCAGGAGAGAAAGTTTATTACCAAACTGCTGGCCTGTGGCCAAGATGATCCATGGCCAGAGAGAAGGCAGAGAGAGAGCAGATGACCACATTTCTGTCCCTCTGTATGAGAGATGCCATTTAGAAATTCAAGTTGGAATGCAATTCAGGAAGTACCCACTGTGTGTGTGTGTGTGTGTGTGTGTGTGTGTGTGTGTGTGTGTGTGTGTGTGTGTGGCGTGCACGCACGTATGTGGTCTTGACCCAGATCCTGTCCCTGGTGAGAAATGATTGACTTAATTGGAGGTTGGAGAAGAAATAATTCAGAGCACTAAGATGAATTTCCAATTTAGCCATGTTAGTGCAATAAGCATCCTGGTTCTAAGAAACATCATCACCACCATTCCTGGGCCTTGATGGGTGACAGGAGCTTTTCATTGAGCTCTGAAAAGCCAAGAAGTGAGATTGCCCATTTGTTAAAATGAGGATGGATCATGCTGTTTAGCCCCAGGAAAGTTTTGCTACAGAGAATACTCCCTGCTAATAATTCTGTATGGTTGGCTTTGCTCACCCCTGATTGTTCCCCTAGAGGGATGGCTTTTGTTGGGCTTGGGCCCTCACCCCAAACACGTGGTGTTTGCCTTTGAAAGCTCTGTGCAAACAACTTCCTGGGGTGCAGGGCTTTTGGGACAGGAGTCTCCTAGCTTTCTAATAAAGAATTGCAATTGGACCTCTCAGAATGTGGCTTCTCTGCATCTCATGAATGAATTCCCTCATAACATTAGAATAGCAGTTGATAGAAGAGATAGGAGATATGGATTGGGGCATTTTAAAATTGTAAGGCCTAGAGAAGCCCCCCAGCCCCTTCCTCCTGTGGCTCGCTGTGGTTTCTGCTTGTAACAGCCCCAAGGTTTGGACACCTCAACACAATCCATTCCTAAGAGTGGAAATTGCTCCATCTTCAAGTATACTGCTTTGCTCGCCAGTGAGGTGGCCTTTGCAAACTTGTGATGGAGCCTAAAGTGTTAGACTAGTGGAAACATAGCTTAACGGAAACTCAAGAAGTTCTGCATTTTAGACCCAGATCTGAATTTGACTCTCCATATTTTTTTTAAAATAAAATCAACAACAACTAGCTGGGCATTGGTGGCTCACACCTGTAATCCTAGCTACTCAGGAGCCTGAGTTCTGAGGATTGTCGTTCCAAACCAGCCAAAGCAGAAAAGCCCGTGATGTACTTTATCTCCAATGAAACAACAAAATGCTAGAAGTAGAGCTATGGCTCAAGTCTATAGCACTAGCCTTGACCAAAAAAGCTAAGGGATGGCCTCTAGGCCCTGAGTTCAAAGTCCTAGGACAAGCACCAAAATAATAATGAAAATCATAATGATAATCGTAACAATAATAGTAATTAGAAATACACACATGAGTTCTAAGAACATTGCATCTCCCCAACATCGCACAAGGAGGTAAAGATTCTAGGCTGACCCTTTCTCTAGTGTTGAGCCCTGGAGGTGTTTTTCACCTCCATGAATAAATTAGGCCTGTTCAAGGTGGTATCAGCATCAGTACTGAGGGCTCTGGGGGTTGGTGAGTGGCAGATTGACAGGGGAACCGGTACACTGCCTTTTTGGTCAGCTCCACAAGGTGGCACTCTGTCAGGATGACGTCCCTGTGGGCAGGTGGCACTGGGGGACAATGCCAGATGCACCCCATTTTGCAGGAGATGGCATTCCAAAATGTTGCTAGGAAGCTATGAGACAGGAGGTTATATATGATGGGGTTGACAGCTGAGCTGAGGTAGACGAACAACCCTGACACACAAAGAATTAATTAGACCCGCTGTGGAGAAATGGGGCAGCAGACATAGTATAGAGGCCTGTGTGTAGCATACAGGACTGGACTACCTGCCATGGTGGCTTTTCAGAAAGAGCTGTGTCTCCAAGACTCTAAATGGACGCTACAAAATGCTCTGCACAGATCTAACACCTGTGCACTCCGGGATCAAACACAGGAAGATTAAAAAGTCTTGGGAAAAAAATAAAATAAAATAAAAGTAGGCTGGCCTGGGATTTGAGATGAGAGGTTCTGTAACTTCCTTTGATCTTTGCTTGTTTAAATAAAAAAAAAAAAACATGTTCCTGTGGCTTGAACAAGAGATGTTTAATTATCAGAGTAAAGAAGTGTTATTTTTTAAAATTCTCCTTATGATTGCAATTTTACTTGAATGCTTACTTATGTTTACTTAAATACATTTATAATCCCTTCTCTGTGGAGTACATATTTCACCCCCAAAAAGATTCCCCAAACTTTTTTCCTTGTTTAACTTTTCCTCCTTGATGATGCTTCCACTTTATTTCACTAATTGCATTTTATTATTTACTTTACCCATCAGATGTGTGGCATCCTGTCAAAGCCCCATTTGTTACACACTCTCCTGGTATCACCATACCTTATTCCTTCCTCCCTCCTTCCCTCCCGCCCTCCTCTCTTCCTTCCTTCCTTCATTCCTTCCTTCCTCCCTCCCTGCCTCCCTCCCACCCTTCCCACCCTCCTTCCCTCCTGTCCTTCCCTCCCTCCCTCCCTTCTTTCTTTCCTTCCTTCCTACTTTTTCTTTCTTTCTTTCCTTTCTTTTTGCCAAGCCTGGGCCTGAACTCAGAGCTTGGCACTGCCCCTGAGCCTCTTTGGGCTTAGGCTAGTGCTCTACCATTTGAGCCACAGCACCACTCCCGGATTTTTCTGAGTAGTTTTTTGGAGATGGATGTTCCTGTCCAGGCTGGGCTTTGAACTATCATCCTCAGATCTCAGCCTCCTGAGTACCTGGGATTACAGGCGTGAGCCACCAGTGGCCAGCTAGGAATTGAATTTTGACTGTGGTTCAGAATCATCAAGCCATTTATCTAGGGCTAAAATCAATAATGAACACTATAATAATATAAGAAAGTTTCAGTTAAAAGCAAAACAGGGGGCTGGGGATATGGCCTAGTGGCAAGAGTGCTTGCCTCGTATACATGAGGCCCTGGGTTCAATTCCCCAGCACCACATGTACAGAAAATGGCCAGAAGTGGTGCTGTGGCTCAAGTGGCAGAGTGCTAGCCTTGAGCAAAAAGAAGCCAGGGACAGTGCTCAGGCCCTGAGTCCAAGTCCCAGGACTGGCCAAAAAAAAAAAAAAAAAAAAAGCAAAACAGGTCTCACTAAGAGACACTCCATCGCAGTTCCCATGATGACTGTGTCCTTGTGTTTACAAGGATTGTGAGGTCACAAAGAACTTTGTGGGTGGGCATGACATTTGGCTACATATATTAATGGGCTGGATATCATTGAGGAAGGTAGTGGAGAGTACTGCAGGTGTGATGCACAGAGGCCATAGGTACAAGAAAAGTATACAGTACCCTCTATTGATAACATGGCCAGGTGAAGAGCCTGCTAATGAAAATGCTAATTTGTTTTTCTTTGGTCTTTTGGTGCCAGTCCTGGGTCTTGAACTCAGGGCCTGGGCACTGTCCCTTAGCTTTTTCTTTTCCACTCAAAGCTAGCACTCTACCACTTGAGCCC